>NW_024424452.1:75148029-75362159 GCF_017311325.1 Ursus maritimus
AGAACAACATGAGGTCAATGTTCTGAGAAATTTAATGGGAAACAAAGCTCTGGTACATGCAAACAGAGGTGTGAGGAGAGTTTTAGCTTATGGGAAGCAGAGGATGGAAGGTTTCAGTTTGTAGATATATGAATAGGGGGTGAGAAGCATATTTCTTTAATGGAGAGTAGGATAAATAGGACTTTCGTGTTTTTAAAACTATTCCCCGGTAACGTTAACACTCTACACTTTGTAAGGGGCTGACATAGCTGTTTCCTCAACCATTTTTGCATCAATAGGTAGTTGTTCGGATTATTTTATTAGTTAAGGTTTTGATTGACATTAGTTAACAGGTCACTTGGAAATCTGACTACCCAATTATTGATTTTTTTTTAACCTCTATACCTATAAAATAAAAATACTATTCAATTAGAGGTAGGATGGTGTTGAAATGGACTATTTAGAGGAAAAACAAATTAGATTCTCACCTTACATCATACAGCAAAACAAATGCTAGATGCTTTGAAAAGTTAATGTTTTTTTTAAAGAAACCATTAGAAAAAATAACAAGAGAAAATATAGGAAATATCTGGGAATGGGAAACAACAACAACAACAACAACAACAAAAACCAACCTCTTGAGGCCTGAAGGCAATGAAATGTCCCTGCTAGCTGGGGGGCGGGAATGCTCAGGAATTGCTCAAGTTTTAGTGATCTCAAGTTAGCGATGATGGAGGTATTCAGAAGGTGGTGGGGCAGTCAGTGTCCAAAATACTGAATTCCCTTTACACTCTTCTAAGAGTTTTCCCCACCCACAGTTCTTTATACCCAGCAAAGAAACAATGCCAGACATTTTATCCTGCTAAGATTTATTCCCAATTTAAATCTTGGAAACTGCACACAGGCATAATAATTTTGGTCAATCAGGAGAAAGCTTATTGTGTTTCAAAACAAGTCATGCAAGGAAAGACTTAAGGAATTTCATTTTAGCCTGAAGATGTGAAATTTAAACTTCCACTAAAGGACGCTTGGAGGAAATGTTTAGAGAAAGTCATGGTGTTGGCTAGACTCCTTCTGAGTGACTTGTTCTGATGTCAGGTATGTGGTAAGGGTTAGTAAGAATCTCACATTTGGCACAGTCTAGGTTCTCACAGTCTCAAATAACAAGCTGGTCATACTCAGATTTTATTTTTCTTGAATGTTTAGGTTGCATTCCACTGTTGGCTTGGTAGCTATTATTCAACTTACACTTTTAAAACGAGCATTTATCTGTTGGTAAGCAAGAAGACCACAGAGTATATTTTTTCTTTGTTTTCAAGTTTTGGGTCAGAATATTTAGAACTAAAAGAATTCCAAGAGAAACAAACTAAATATCTAAGTTAATGACTATAGTCGCTGCTACAGCATTCAAATTCTTGTGTGTCATCTCTAACTGTAATTTTTAAATTAGTGATTATATGGTGTAAATAACGTGAGAGCTTCTGCCAAGCAAAGCAAAACTAGAGGATAATGTCACAGTGGGGAGTGCTGCCAATCAGTTGGACGAGCTCTGAGCAATAAGAGATATGTTTTAAGTGGCAAAAGTCACAGTTCGTAGAATCTCAAAAATACTGGTGAACTGATAAGCTATCAAATGTCTGTCCCGATCAGTATGTCTTAGCCTTGAAGATGAAGCTTAACTTGGCCATGTCAACTAACACTACCTAAAGTTAGATTTAAGAACCACATCACTCTCGTGATTGCATTGCTCAAGGAGGAGTGTTAAGAATATCTACAGATATAAATAGAATAAATGAATAAATGAACAAATAAAAATTGAAAAAGAGGTAGAAGGCTATCAGAAGTTCATTCTCTTCAAGCTTTACAGTATAGCTGACTTCCCTTTATCCTGTTTATCCAACAAGAAATATGAGTTATGGAAACCGTCTATGGATTCCAGCAGAAAGAAAATAAGTCACCATTTGATACATCAGTAAAGACACTGCTGAGTTTTAGGAAAGAAATAGAGGCCTTCTACTGAAGCCCTGCATCTGAGAGGTTTCAACATCAGGTACCTCCATGCAACAGAGTTGCTGGTGATTGACGGAGAATGTATAGGAAAGTGGGAGGGATTGGAAGGATTGCAAGCAGGGTTGAAGAAACAATGAGAGATTTGACTCGGCCTGGTTCAACCATAATTCAGAAGGGATGTGGGTAATGATGCATGAATGTTTTAAAGTTCCCAATGCCTATGAAAGAGAAAGATTTAATGCTTTTAGAGCAATAAATTCAAGCTAATTATTAGGATAAACTTTCTGACAGCGTTATTTGTTTTATTTAAGAGATAAACTGCTCCTAGAGTGAAGAAATGGAAAACGGTGAGCCAAATCCCAGCTGAGGGAAACACAGCTTATAACAGGATAGGAGTGTGGTGTCTAACACACCATCTAATAGCAGACATATGACCATGATATCAGGGTTTATTGTGGGGCTGATTTTCACATGAACACTTGGGCACTGAGTTCAGGGGAAAGTAAGCCTAGTATCCTCCCTGACTGAGGCCACATCTGTAAAGAGGGAGGAGTAGGTTTTTGTTGGTCTCACATGGGAATGTCCTCTAGGGAAGCCTGAGCCAGGAATGAATGCGATTAATGTAGAAAGCATCCATAAGGTAAAAATGGCTTATTTGGAGGTCTAATGCTTTTACTTGAGTTTGGGGTTGACATTTTGTCGGTCACTTCCATTTGGCACCTGGATCTCTGAATTTCATGGGTTATTGGATGTCCCTTTCAGTATCTTATTTCTAGATCTGCTTATCAGGTGGTACTTTAAAGTAACAGTGGATATATTTCCGAACATTTCTTGAATCTATTTGTTCGGGAGTAATCACAAAACAAACCTTGGTCCCAAGTTCAAACTCAAGTCTTTAGAATCACTTAGATTGTGCATTCGGTTATATTTGCAGCATCTTTGACTTTTTTCTTGATTCCTTGTGTGTAAGAACCTTGGGTCACCAGTATTGCCTGATATTTGGTTTGGCATGATATTTTTCTTACCTTCTCTTGGGGTCTTCCTTTAGGAAGGCAGGACTTTAATTCCTCTTCTGTGTTGTTCAGGCCCAGCTATTCAGGATCTTTACAAATCTCAGATTTTCTCATATGGTTCTCTTTAGCCATGCAAATCAGGTGGAAAATGGCCTAGGTTTGCAACAATGCGCAGAGTGAAGACTGTCCATACAAAGAGGGCAAGTGCCAGAGGGAAGTGGTGGAGGGATGAGCACAATGGGTGAAGAGGAATGGGAGGTACAGACTACCAGTTATGGGAAGAAGAAGTCATGGGAATAAAGGCACAGCGTAGGGAATATAGTTAATGGTATTGTAATAGCTCTCTATGGTGACAGATGGCGGCTACACTTGTGGTGAGCACAGCGTCATGTTCAGAGATGGTGAATCACTATGTTGTATATCTGAAAGTAATATAACACTATGTATCAACTACACTCTTTAAAAAACTTTTAAAAAGAAGGCAAGTGTTTTGGGGAAGTAGGGAAATAGAAGGCATATAGTTTTCTTATACTGTGATATGAAGAAAGAGATATGCTCACAATGTAAAGATGAGTAAAAAAGTTTTAAATAGATTGTGTCATTGTAAGTCAACAAATATTTCTTATTTGCCAATGTACGCACACCCCTGGGAGAGAAAATTCAGAGTATGTAAAAAAAGGAATGAAATATAAAACTAGAGAGTAAAGAACTTAACATCTCATGGAGGCAGATTGGACATGACACGTGACCTCTTTGATGTAAACTGGGGAGTGATGTGATCCCATGGTCTCTCAGACTAGAGTAAATTGTGACAAGGCAATGAAAGATAGGTCATGTTTTCAAGGTCGCCTTGGCACCCCTGGCTTACATACCTTCTGCCCTCACCTGCTGGACAGTGAGACTATGGCTTTAAGAGAAAAATAGTATTTTTATTAAATGGTCTAAAAGTATTCGTAAGGATATCTCATGTTCCACTCTTGTCTCTTTATAAACTATTTCACACTTCTGATTTTAATACCATATTTATTAGAATCATTCACAAGCAACCATTTCCATTTTTTCCTAGTTTTTATTAGTTTCAGTCTCATATCATACACAGAGTCCTAGGAACATATCTTATCACCACTTCTGTCTAAATACAGTCCAAAAATGATTTATTCTTTCCCTGATGGTACCCACCCTTGCAATTTTTGTGACTCCAGCCTGCACAGACATTTTCAAGCTCACACATCTTCTCATTTTTTATGTGTCTGGGTACAAATACATGTTAATTACTCATTTATCCAACAACCCTTCATCCTTGTCCAGGTTACCATCAACCTTCCCTTTGACCACTGCAATTACCTCTTTCCTCTCCACACATCAGCCAGAGTGATCTTTTAAAAATATGACTAATATTAGGGCCTTGACCAATGCCCAATGCCTTATCACACTAAGGATAATTTACTTCAACTTAAAAGTGTCTAAATAATATCATTCCTGCTGTGTTTCCAACTCCATTGTATTGCTCCTTGCTTTATTTTTATTTTTTGGAATTTTTTTTATATTATGTTAGTTACTATATAGTACTTCATTAGTGTTTGATATAGTGCTTTCTATATTAAATCCACAGTGGCTTTCTTTCTGTTCCAGCGCCACACCAGACTCTTTTCCAGTTAGGGCTTTTGCATTAGCCATTCCCTCTGCCTATAGCACCTGTCCAGATTCTTAGTTGGCTGATTTCTGTCATTCAAGTCTTTGCTGACTGTCACCTACTGAGAGATGCAGTAGGTGACATCTCTGATCCTTGATCATCCTTCTCCCCTGAGTTTTTCTTTATAACATGGACCTTCACAGCTTTCATCATTATCTGGTATAGTCTTTATTTATATGAGTTCCATGAGAGTTTGGGACTTCCCTCTCATGTCCAGCACTACATCCTTAGAGCCTTCTAAAGTGTCTGGAACTAACATCTACACACAGTCAAGCATAGCACTTTGCATTGGGGATACAGAAATGAACATGATACAATGTCATAATTGCAAATGTATGTGTTATCCATTTGGTATTGTTGCCTGATCTGTAACTGATGCAACCAATTGCTGCTCCCTCTCAGATTTCTCTAATCTGACAGACTGTCCCTTTGGATTTATTATATCTTCTCCCTTTAGAAACATAAAATGATGGAATGTGTTTTGTATACTTGGTCAGGGAATTGTTCTGTCTCTTCAAGCTAGCTTCATGGAGATCTGACAATTTTGCTGGTTACTTTTATGTAGCACCTTCGATGCTTAATTATGAAACTGTTTTTCTTATTGCTGTTTTCTGTGTTTCAGTTCTGTCTTAACTAGACTATAAATTCTCTATTTTGTATTCATCTAATTTCACCATTTGCTCAATATATGATAAGTGCACCTGATAAATTCTTTTCAGGTTGATTTTTCAACATTATCTTCTTATAGTGATTATAGCCTCCAAATGTAACTATTGGGAAAAGAGATATTTTGTTTTTTAATCTGTTGTTTTCTTTCCAGAAAATAGAAAAGAAAAAAAATTTGCCTTGGGGAAAACCTTCATTTGTAGCCTTTACCAAAAGAGAATAAGCAACTGAATACAAGGGACAAGGCTGGTGTGTTTAATTTTTTGTTTGTTTTGATTTGGGATCTTTTTTTTTAACCTCCCAGCAGCAAACAGAGTGAGAATGCTCGCAATGAAACTTTAAAAAATAATCCCTTGAAATGAAAATGTATCTTAAATTAACTTTTGCTTTATATATTTTTTTGGAATAAAGATGGTTGAAATTTAATCCTCTACTATTTCCAATACACTGAATAGCATAAATCCTAACCAGATTTTAATTCATTTCTTTGAGGAAATTTTCTTCTTTACATCTCATTTCCTGAACCCTACAATGTGGTCCAATTTTGCGCTATGCTGAGTGCTATTTTCAAACTTGGTTTAACTGCAGATTTGCAGACCACTCGGACTGTGGGAACTTATTACCCATGATAACGTGTTCTTGCTCATTAAAAAGATGATATATTAAATATAATTTATCTTATATGTTCAAATATGTACTTAATATCATCTAATATGTTCGAAATATAATAATGATGATGAATTAATCAATAACATTTGCCATTTCTTTTTTTTTTAGTATGTTAAGTTAGTTACTACATTAGTTTTTGATGTAGTGTTTCATGATTCATTATTTGCGTATAACACCCAGTGCTCCATGCAATATGTGCCCTCCTTAATACCCATCACCGGGCTAACCCCACCCCTAACCGCCACCCCTCTGAAACCCTCAGTTTGTTTCTCAGAGTCCATAGTCTCTCATGGTTCATCTCCCCCTCTGATTTCCCTCCCATCAATTTTCCCTTCCTTCTCCTAATGTCCTCCATGCTATTCCTTATGTTCCACATATCTGTGAAACCATATGATAATTGTCTTTCTCTGCTTGACTTACTTCACTTAGCATAATCCCCTGCATTTTGATGCAAATGGTGGGTATTCATCCTTTCTGATGGTTGAGTAATATTCCACTGTATATATGAACCACATCTTCTTTATCCATTCTTCTGTTGAAGGGCATCTCAGCTCCTTCCACAGTTTGGTTATTGTGAACATTGCTGCTATGAACACTGGGGTGCATGTTCCCCTTCTTTTCACTACATCTGTATCTTTGGGGTAAATACTCAGTAATGCAATTGCTGGGTCATAGGGTAGCTCTGTTTTTAACTTTTTGAGGAACCTCCATACTGTTTTCCACAGTGGCTGTACCAACTTGCCTTCCCACCAACAGTGTAAGAGGGTTCCCCTTTCTCCACATCCTCTCCAACATTTGTTGTTTCCTGCCTTGTTAATTTTTGCCGTTCTAACTGGTGTATGGTGGTATCTTGTTGTGGTTTTGATTTGAATTTCCCTGAGTGGCTAATGATGTTGAATATTTTTTCATGTGTCTGTTAGCCATTTATGTCTTCTTTGGAGAGGTGTCTGTTCATGTCTTCTGCCCTTTTTTTGACTTGATTATTTGTTTTTTTGGGTATTGAGTTTGATAAGTTCTTTATAGGTCTTGGATACCAGTCCTTTATCTGTAATGTCATTTGCAAACATCTTCTCCCATTCCGTGGGTTGCATCTTAGTTTTGTTGATTGTTTCCTTTGCTGTGCAGAAGCTTTTTATCTTGATGAAGTCCCAAAAGCTGATTTTTGCTTTTATCCCCCTTGCCTTTGGAGATATGTCATGAAAGAAGTTGCTGTGGCCGATGTCGAAGTGGTTACTGCCTATGTTCTCTAGGATTTTGATGGATTCCTATCTCACATTGAGGTCTTTCATCCATTTAGAGTTTATCTTTGTGTATGTATGGTATAAGAGAATGGTCCAGTTTCATTCTTTAGCATGTGGCTGTCCAATTTTCCCAGCACCATTTATTGAAGAGACTGTCTTTTTTCCATTGGATATTTGTTCCTGATTTGTTGAAGATTAGTTGACCATAGAGTTGAGGGTCCATATCTGGGCTCTCTTCTATTCCATTGATCTATGTGTCTGTTTTTGTGCCAATACCATGCTGTCTTGGTAATCACAGCTTTGTAATATAGGTTGAAATCAGGCAACGTGATGCCCCCCTAGCTTTGTTTTTCTTTTTCAACATTTCCTTGGTGATTCGGGGTCTTTTCTGGTTCCATACAAATATTAGGATTGTTTGTTCCAGCTCTTTGAAAAATGCCATTGGTATTTTGACAGGGATGGCACTGAAATTATAGATTGCGCTGGGCAGCATAGACATTTTAACAATGTTTATTCTTCTACTTCATGAGCATGGAATGTTTTTCCATCTTTTTGTGTCTTCTTCAATTTCTTTCATAAGTGTTCTGTAGTTGCTAGAGTATAGATCATTTACCTCTTTGGTTAGGTTTATTCTTAGGTATCTTATGGTTTTTAGTGCTACTGTAAATGGAATCAATTCCCTAATTTCTCTTTCTACAGTTATATAGTTAGTGTATAGAAAAGCAACTGATTCCTGTGCATTGATGTTGTATCTTGCCACATTACGGAATTGCTGTATGAGTTCTAGTAATTTGGGGATGGAGTCTTTTGGGTTTTCCACATAAAGTATCATGTCATTACCTAATATGTCCAAAATATAATAATAATAATAATAATAATGAATTAATCAATAACGGTTGCCATTTCTTGAGGAAGCATTACATTTTGGGGACAGACTAAAGACTTGACATGCTGACTCCTTTCTCCTCTTTAATAATTCTGTGGGGCAGTTCTTATTATCCCTATTTTGTACATAGGAAAGTGAGGCTTAACAAGTTAAAGAAATGTAGCCTAAGTAAGTGGAAGAGGGAGAATTCAAATAGGGTTCTTCATGGCTACAATGTCTCTAGCTTTAATTTCTTTGCTAGGTAAAAATTCACTGATAGGGGCGCCTGGGTGGCACAGCGGTTAAGCGTCTGCCTTCGGCTCAGGGCGTGATCCTGGCATTATGGGATCGAGCCCCACATCAGGCTCCTCCGCTAGGAGCCTGCTTCTTCCTCTCCCACTCCCCCTGCTTGTGTTCCCTCTCTCGCTGGCTGTCTCTATCTCTGTCGAATGAATAAATAAAATCTTTAAAAAAAAAAAATTCACTGATAGTCTGGACAAGCATTCCCAACCTGTCTGCCTTTACTGTATATCAGCATGCAAGGGGAACTTGAATGATTGGAGGAATGCCCCGGCATTGGTAGACAGGTTGGCAGATGATCACCAGGGATGATTTCTAAGCCTCTGTCTGTAGTTTGATGGAAAGAATAATGGTATTTGGAGTCACAAAATCTGCATTTCAATTCTAAATCCAGGAATTCCTTTGGCAAATTACTTAATGAGTTGAAGGCTTAGCCTTCTTGCCTAGTATTAACAATTTCCTCCCAGTGATGCTTCAGTCATTATGGTATGTGAAATTGTATTGGGGGTAGGGATGGCTCAGCTTGAGTCTAGGTGGAAGTACAAAATGATTGGCAATCTGATGGGACGGATTTACCAGAAAATCACCTGCATGGGTACTTTGGAATCTTCTGGCATGTCTGGGAATATGGCGCAATGGACCCAACATACGTTTTTTTGCAAGGAAATGAGGAGCCTTCAGGAAGAAAACATCTTCAGGAAGAAGGATCCAGGGGTAATAAATCTGATCAAATAATAAAAGCTTAATTATTATAAAGGAGGAAAGATTCTAAAAAAAGTTTGGGGTTCGCCAGTAGAAATGCCTCCCATCCTAGTCTCCACTGAACTTTAGACCAAAAACTAAGTGGAGCATAAAAACAGAGGAATTGTTTACTAGACTCTTTATAGAACTTTGTGGCACAAGAAAAAGCTGCTTGGGATTCCTCTGACAGAAACACAAGAAAACCATCTCCCTTGCTTTGCCACAGACCATCTTAGAAGTTTGGAAACTTGGGGTTATTAGGAAATTGTGTCAAAAGCCTAGGATGCCCTTGTGGCACCAGAAAAAAACACATTATATTGGTAAACTTTCTGTGCCAATTTGACTGGGCTAAGGTATGCCCAGATAGCTGGCAAAAATATTTGTAGGTGTTTCTGTGTTTCCAGAAGAGATTAGCATTTGAATTGGTGAACTGAGTAGAGTGGATGGCCCTCCTAAGTGTGGGTGGGGTGGGCATCATCCAATCCCTTCAGGGCCCAAGTAAAACAAGAAGGAGAAGAATGGCGAATTTGTTCTCTCTCTGCTTGAGCTGAGCCATCCATTTTCTCCTGTCCTCACAGCCTGGCACTCCTTCCTGGTTCTTGGGCTCTTGGATTCAGGCACAAGGGCAAGTCAATGGAGGAAGAAATAGTCTTTTCAATAAATGGTACAATTGAACATCCATAAGCACAAAATAATGAACTTGAATTTCAGCCTCACGACTTTTGCAAAAATGAATTCAAATTGGTTCATAGATCTGAACGTAAAATGGAAGATTTAAAAACATTCAGAAGAGAATGTAGAAGAAAACCTTTGTGATCCAGGATTAGGGAAAGAATTCTTAGACATTACACCAAATGCCTGATGCATTAAAGAAAAAAAAATGGATAAAATAGGCTTCAAAAATATTTAAAGTATTTGCCCTGCGAAAAACATGTTCAGAGAATGAAGAGACAAACTACAAGCTGGAAGAAAACATTTGCAAATGACACATTTGACAAAAGTTCTTTATCCAGAATATATAAAGAACTCTCAAAACTCAACAGTCAAAACACAATCCAATTTAAAAATGGGTAAATGACTTGGACATTTCATCAAAGAGGATATGTTGATGTCAAATAAGCACACAAAAGAATGTTCCAGGTCCTTAGCCATTGAATTAATGTGAATTAGAACTATGTTGAGATAACACTATATAGCTGGCAAAGATGCAGAACAATCCAAACTCTCATACCCTGCTGCTGGTAATGCAAAATGGTACAGCCACTCTAGAACACAGGAGAGCAGTTATTCTAAAGTTAAACATACACTTAACGTATGACCTAACGATTTCACTTCAACGTATTTACTTTAGAGAAACGAAAACCTGTGTTCACACAAAAACCTACACGTGAATGTTTATAACAGCTGTATTCATAATTACCAAAAAGCTAGAAACAGCTAATTGCTCCTTAACAGCTCAACGGATCGACAAAGTGAGGTACATCATACAATGGTATACTGCCCAGCGATGAAACGGAATGAACTGTTGAGGCATTAGCTGGATGAATCCTAAAGACATCATGAAAGAACCTAGTCTCAGAATGTGCCATATTGTGTGGTTCTATTACTATAATATTTATGAGAAGGTGAACCTATGATGACCAACAGATCAGGGTTGCCAGGGCTAGGGATGGGAGAGGGATTGCCTGAGCAGGACATCACTAAGAGTTACTTAGGATGAGGGAACAGTTCTGTGTCCTGACTATGGTCAGGTGGTTACATGAATTTCTACAGGTGTTAAAATTCATAGAACTGTACATGAGAAAAGTCAGTTTTACTGTAAGTTAAAAATAAAAAAAATTGTTAGGGCCAGTACCCTCCCAGGCTCTCTCTGTCACCAAATGCTCTCCTTCTCCTTGTTCTTGCATTCTATTGCCGCATTGCCATCCTTTCAAAAAGGGATCCACGCCTATTTCTTGTACCTACTCCATAATATTTGGCATATTGTTCTCTGTCTCACTGAAACAGCCCCCCAAAGGCACTCATGATCCTTATTCTCCTACCCACAAGAAATTCCATTAATTCTGGCTCATTCTGCCCTGCCATGTCTTGACTCCTATAACTCTTCCTGTATCCTTCTTCTTGGCACATATTCTAACACTTAGATTATTCAAAAAATGTTTCAGGTGCATATATTGGTCTGTCATGACCAAAAGGCTTTTTCCTACAAAAGCATGCAGATAGAGGACAAACCCCAGACTTGCTGGAGCCAGAGTAATCAAAACGTTATGTTGAAAAAAGAGCCAATATTATTTCTACGAGTGTGAGACTTTCAGAAGGATAGCTTAGGAAAAAATCCCAGTGCATATGAAATTCTGATTGTCTACAAAATGATTAATCGTAAAATTTCACCAAAGAATATATATCCACATAATCATACACGTACATGCACTCACTCACACCCCTGAGCTGAGTTTATAATTACCACTATCCTCTCGAAACGACTGGTGGTAATCATAGTGAAGTGGGGTGGTAGTTTTCTCTTTTCTTTTAGATTAAATAGATTAAACATACTCATAAAATCTCACTTTTATTTCTCTTTTATACAACACCAACAGTTTGCTTTGGCCCCCTTCTAATTTAATTATCTTGATTATCTATATTTTTGCAATCAAGTTCCGAATGGAGCCAGGATACTTTGACATTGGTGAAGTTGCAAAATATTTTGACCCCAAACATTCTGTCTTTAGCCAGATTTGTCTTCTGTGGTTTTCTCTGCTGGGGATGTTCATTCCACATTCATTCAATAAACACTGATTGACAACTCACTGTGTGCCAGGCACTGTGTTAGATGTTGTGAATAGAGTGATTAATGCGACAGACATGGGTCCTGCGTTCACAGGATCCACAGACTAGTGACTGTAGGCAGACAAATGAGCCAATATTTACAGGACATGCATAGGAATGTGTAAATTATTAGTGAACATAGAAGAGGTGCCTGGCCCAGCCAATGAAAGTCAGAGGTTTCCTGGAGGGAATAACGCTTGGTTGAGTTTTCAGAATAAATAACAGTTAGACAGGCTAAGAAAGATGGGAAGGAATTGACAGAATAAAATTCTTGTGACATTATGTCCAAATAGTCTGGGATTCTGGTACCGCTGTAATCTGATACCTTAGAAATGTGGCCCCTTTCTCTTAAAAAGCCTTCCCTTGCTTCTCTGAAACACAGTGCTCTCAGCAGAATGTGTTGCCCGCGTCTATCTTTTGGTGGTTGTCAGATACCCTCAGAAAGCAGAATAACTTCATATGGGTGAGACTGCTAGGCTCACAGGCTTTGGCGTAAGGGTCCCTGGCTTTGCTCTGGATTTGAATTCCAACTGTGTTATATTTCACTACTTATTATTCTCTCTAGAAACTTCAGTTTCCTCATCTATAAAATATGAGTAATCATACCTACTTCACACAGTTGTGACATAGGTTAAATGAGCTAAGAAATGCAGCAGTGTATTTATTTAGAATGATGCATGAGATATTACTAGGCATCAGTATGAATGTTACCTATTACTAATATGTGTGCTTGCCATAGTTTCCCAGCTAAACTGTATGTTTCAGGAGGGCAGAACCAAGTTTCGATTAAGAAAATGGCCAAGAGTTTTCCATAAAGTTTCATTTGATTCTTTCGATACATCTCTGAGTTTGATATTATTTTTCTTTTGTTTCAGTTGCAAAGACTGAGTCTTGGATATGTTAACTTAATTGCCTAAGGTTGCCAGCAAGTAATTGGGAGAATTTGTTCCCATGTGCCTCTCGCCAAAAACCCTGCCGTTTCCAGGGCATAATGGAATAAAAGAAGTAAAATGTGTCATGCTGGGTTTGTCGTTGCAAACAACAGAAACAGAGATTGGCTAACTTAAGCAAAAGAAAATGATTGGAAGAGTCCCTTATAGCTCTCGGATTGTTTGGTTGGCTAGAGAGCAAGGTCTGAGAAGCAGAGTTCAGTGTCCAGAAGCACACTACCACCGTCCCCAGTCCGGTCTGGTTAGTGTGCTGCCACGGCGCGCGGTTGTGGGACCCTGAACTCTATCATCATGGCCACCAAAGCAGGTTCTAAACAGTCCTTGCGTCTTCATAAAGCTGTATTTTTATGCTGTAGGCGTGGCTGTCCCCTAGTGGCTGGAGCTCAGAGAAACCAGGTGTCTGGCCTTTGGAGGGCTTTGCCACTCCAAACCTACAGCGCCAGATCCCCCGGCACGGGAAGGAGGTTCTGTGGCTGGGCAATCGAAATAAACAAATAAATACCCGAGTTCCACTAATCACCCTGCAGGGTTTCTTTTGGAAACCATGTTGACATTCTTTGTGATCCGAAGCAGTAAATACATGTTGAATCTAAGAAATGTCGATGCTGGCTTTATCTGCTGTGCCTGGCTGCACCTGGATTCTGAGCCAACTTGCCAGCATCAGTGGAGAAAGGAAAGATTCGGGTTTCCAGTTTGGGGGATTTCTGTTCAGGCTTCTGGGAAACTGAGATGATAAAGAATAAGCACAAAAAGGAAAAGGGGGCTGGGAATTCCAGTTACAATGAAAGAATCAAAGAGAAGTTCAAGCGTAAGGCAAAGCAAGGGAAAGAGGAAACAAACACAAGTACTAAAATCTAGGAAAGGATCCTATGAAGATTAAGAAAACAAGACAATTCTATATAATATTTGGGAATAGGAAACGAGCGGAGAACCCATATCTAATAATGTAGAAGGTCCTGATTTATAGATCATAATAGAAGCAATAGGGCTATTTACAGGAAGCAATTAGAGAGGGCAAAGGAAGAGACTTTGGGGGACTGTGTCAAAAAGAGTTGTTCTAGAAGAAAATTAAGAGATCCAGTTCCTCTACATCTTTGGCTGCCAGAATTAAAAAAGCTCTTCAGGCCTCACATTTTCCAGCAAGACCACAGATTCCTCCCTGGGTCACATGGACACTAGGCCCTTTGTATCTCCTTTGATGTGTGCTTGTATGTAATGGGGTGTCCAGGCTCACTGCAGACCCTCAGCTTCAGGGACAGAAACACAGAGAATGGAGAGGCAAGAGAACAACCAGCTAGCTGCCCAGAGTCGTGGAATTTAAAAATCACAGGTCAGTGAGGTTTTTATTCAAATCCTCCACGGTGGGTTGTGTCTGTCCCAGTCGAGAGGTATAATCAGAGTTTTCTGCATGTGAATTAGGGGGATTGTTTAAATCATTTGAACTATCGTTTACTGAGTACGTCCTATCAAACATTATTCTATGTGCATTTATTGAATTCTCCTATCAGTCTGTTGGGTGGTAAAATTACTGTCTCCATTATATAGAAAAGGTAGCTGAAGCTTGTGAGTTTAGATAACATGCCCAAGCTCGTGCACAAAGAAAGCCGGGACTTTTACGTGGGTCTGTGAAACACTGGCAGTGAGCTGATTTCTGCTGCAAAGAACAGACTACTGACCCAAAGACTCTTAAACCCTAAGGCACCTGTGATCTAATGCAGCGGGGAGGGGCTGTTCAGCAGCACGGCAATGTCCCCAAGGACTGGGGTTTCCATCTTTCTACTCTGCCATATGTGTTGGTGATATCTCATGTACGAGAGCATTACTGCTGCAGTTTCAAGCATCCCATGAAGACATGACCACTTTTGTTTAAAAAGAGGAGGGGGATGTGCTCCATGAATCTTTTATTATTACTATTATTCTTCAAGTGTAATTAACATACAGTGTCATACTAGCTTCAGGTGCACAATACTATGATTCAACAATTCTATACTTTTCTCAGTGTGCATCAAGATAAGTGTACTCTTAATCCCCTTTATCTATTTCACCCATCCCCCCAACCCACTTCCCCTCTGGCAACCACCAATTTGTTCTCTTTAGTTAAGACTCTTTCATTTGTCTCTTTTTTTAATTGGTGTGTTCATTTGTTTTGTTTCTTAAATTCCACATATGACTAAAATCATACAATATTTGTCTCTAACTTGTTGCACTTACCGTTATACCTTCTAGATCCATCCATGTTGTTGTAAATGGTGAGATTTCGTTCCTTTTTATGGCTGAGTAATATTTCATTGTGTATACATACCACATCTTCTTTATCCATTCATCGTTCCATGGACACTTGGGTTGCTTCCATATCTTGATTATTATAAATAATGCTGCAATAAACATACCAGTGCATAGATCTTTTCAAATTAGTGTTTTCTTTGGGTGGGGGAGGGTAAATACTCAAGAGTGGAATTACTGGATCACATGACAATTCTATTTTTAATTTTTTGAGACAACTCCATACTGTTTTCCCCAGTAGCTACACCAATTTACATTCCCACCAACAGTGCCCAAGGGTTCCTTTTTTCTCCACATCCTCACCAACACTTGTTGTTTCTTCTGTTTTTGATTTTAGCCACTCTGACAGACATTTATTGTGGTTTTAATTTGCATTTCCCTGATGATTAGTGATGTTGAGCCTCTTTTCATGTGTTTGTTGGCCATCTGTATGTCTTCTTTGGAGAAATGTCTATTTAGGTCTCTGCCCATTTTATAATTGGATTAATATTATTATTTTTTTTATTTTTGGTGCTGAGTTGTATAAGTTCTTTAAATATTTTGCATATTAACTCCTCATTGAATATATCATTTGCAAATATGTCTCCCATTCGGTAGATTGCCTTTTTGTTGGTGATGATGGTTTCCTTCTTTGTGCAGAAACGTTATTTTGGTGTTGTTTCAATAGTTTAACTTTGCTTTTGTTTCTCTTGCCAGAGAAGACAAATCTAGAAAAATGTTTTTATAGCTGATGTCAAAGAATTACTGCCTATGTTTTCTTCCAAAATTTTATGGGTTCAGGTCTCACATTCAGATCTTTAATCTATTTCGAGTTTATTTTTCTGTATGGTGTAAGAAAGTGATCCAGTTTGATTCTTCTGCATGTAGCTGCCCAGTTTTCCCAACATCATTTGTAGAAGAGATGTCTTTTTCCCATTACAACAGATTTCCATATGTTCATTTTGTATCCTGCAACTCTACTGAACTTCTTTATTCATTTTAGTAGTTTTTGGTGAATTCTTTAGGATTTTCTATATATAGTATCATGTCATCTAGAAGTACTGAAAGTTTTATTTCTTCCTTACCAATTTGGATGCCTTTATTCCTTTTTCTTGTCTGATTGCTGTGGCTAGGACTTACAGTACTATGTTGAATAGAAGTGATGAGAGTGGACATCCTTGTCTTTTTCCTGTTTTTAGAGGAAAGCTCTCAGTTTTTAACTATTGAGTATGATGTTAGCTGTGCATTTTTCATACACGGACTTTGAGGTATGTGTGTTCCATCTAGACCTACTTTGTTGAGAGTTTTTATCATAAATGGATGTTGTACTTTGTCAAATGCTTTTTCTGTGTCTGTTGAGATGATCATATGGTTTTTATCCTTTCTCTTATTAATGTGTTGTATCAAGTTGATTGATCTGTAATATTGAACCACCTTGTATCTCTGGAATCAATCTGACTTGATTGTGGTGAATGATTTTTTTTTTAATGTATTGTTGGACTTGGTTTGCTAATATTTTGTTGAGGATTTTTGCATTTCTGTTCATCAGAGATATTGGCCTATAGTTTTCTTTTTTTTGTAGTGTCTTTATCTGGTTTTGATATTAAGGTAATGCTGGCCTCATAGAATAAATTTGGAAGTTTTCCTTCCTCTTCTATTATTTGAAATAGTTTGCAAAGAGTAGGTATTAACTCTTCTTTAAATATGTGGTAGAATTCACCTGTGAAGTCATCTATTCCTTGACTTTTGTTTGTTGGGAGTTTTTTGATTACTGATTCAATTTCTTTGCTAGTAATTGGTCTGTTCAGATTTTCTGATTCAGTTTTGGGAGGTTATGTGTTTCTAGGAATTTATCCATTTGTTGTAGGTTGTCCAATTCATTCACATATAATTTTTCATAATATTCTCTTATAATCCTTTGTATTTCTGTGGTGTCAATTATTTCTCTTCTTTCATTTATAATTTTGGTTATTTGAGTCCTTTCCTCTCTCTCTCCCTCTCTCTCTCTGCTTTTTTTTTTTTTTAATCAGTCTGGATAAAGGTTTATCAATTTTGTTGATCTTTTTTAAAAAAAACAGCTCCTGGTTTCATTGATCTGTTACATTGTTTCCTTAGTCTCCATTTTATTTATTTCTGCTCTGATCTTTATTATTTCCTTCCTTCTATTGGCTTTGGGGTTTGTTTGTTTTTCTTTTTCTAACTCCCTTAGGTGTAAGGTTGAGTTGTTTATTTGAGATATTTCTTGCTTCTGAGGTAGGCCTGTATTTCTATAATCCTCCCTCTTAGAACAGCTTTTGCTGCATCCCAGAGTTTTTTGGACCTTTGTGTTTTTATTTTCATTTGTCTCCATATATTTTTTTATTTCCTCTTTGACTTCTTGGTTGACCCATTCATTGTTTATCATGTTATTTAGCCTCCATGTATTTGTGTTCTTTCCACGTTTTTGTTTGTTTGTTTGGTTGGTTGGTTGGTTGGTTTCTTGTGTGTGTGTGATTGATTTCTAGTTTCATACTATTGTGGTTGGAAAAGATGCATGTATATAATTTCAATCTTTTTGAATTTGTTAGGACTTGTTTTGTGGCCTAACATGTTATCTATCCTGGAGAATGTTCCATATGCACCCGAAAAGAATGTATTATGCTGTTTTTGGATGGAATATTCTAAATATATCTGTTATATCTTTGTGGTTCAATGTGTCATTTAAAGTGACTGTTTCCTTGTTGATTTTCTACTTGAATGATCTATCCATTGTTGTAAGTGGGGTGTTAAAGTCCCCTACTATTATTGTATTACTGTGAATTTCTTCCTTTATGTCTGTCAATAGTTGTTTTATGTATTTAGGTGCTCGCATGTTGAATGTGTAAATATTTACAATTGTTATATCTTCTTGTTGGATTTTTCCCTTTATCATTATGTAGTATCCTTCTTTGCCTCTTGTTACAGACTGTGTTAAAGTCTATTTTGTCCAATATAAGTATTGCTACCCCAGCTTTCTTTTCACTTCTATTTGCATGATAATGTTTTTCTATCCCTTTACTTTCAGTATACATGTGTCTTTAGGTCTGAAGTGAGTCTCTTGCAAGCATCATATAGATAGGTCTCATTTTTTATCCATTCAGTGACCCTATGTCTTTTCATTGGAGTATTTCATCCATTTACATTAAAAGTAATTTTTGATAGGTATGCACTTATTACCATATTGTTCCTTATTTTACAGTTGTTTTTGGAGTTCCTCATTTTCTTCTCGTGCTCTCCTTCCTTCAGGTGTGATGACTTTCTTTAGTGATATGCTTGGATTCCTTTCTCTTTATTTTTTCATATTTATAACAGGTCTTTCAGTTGTGGTTACCATTAAGCTCATATACAACACCTTATGCGTATAGTTGCCTATATTAATATGATGGTCACAGTTTGAACCCACTCTAGAAGCCCTAAATTTTTTCTCCCCTCCCCCCAATTTATGTATATGATGTCATACTTTACATCCTTTTATTTTGTGAATCCCTTGACTGATTTTTATTTTTATTATTTTAAAGATTTATTTATTTATTTATTTTCGAGAAAGAGATAGAGTGCACACATGCATGAGTGGGAGGAGGGACAGCAGGAGAGGGAGAGAGAATCCTCAAGAAGACTACCCAATGGGTGCCGAGCCTGATGTGGGGCTCAATCCCAGGACCTTCAGATCATGGCCTGAGCCAAAATCAAGTTGGCTGCTCAACCGATTGAGCCACTCAGGCACCCTCTGACTGATTTTTATAGATGCAATTGATTTTAATGCTTTTATCCTGTAACCTCCATACTGGTTTTGTAAGTGATTACTCTATTACTGTTATTATGTTTGTATTTACCTGTGAATACAAACATGATTTTCATAATTTTCTTACTCCTGATTATGGCCTTTTCTTTCCACCCAATGAGTTCCCTTTAATGTTTCCTGTTAGTCTGGTTTAGTGGTGAACTCCTTTAGCTTTTATTTGTCTGGAAAACCCTTTATTTCTCCTTCCATTCTGAATGATAGCCTTGCTGGGTAGATTGTACTTAGTTATAGGTTTCTCCTGATAGTACTTTGAATATATCATGCCACTCACTTCTGGCCAGTAAAATTTCTGCTGTAAAATCAGCTGATAACCTTATGGGGTTTCCCTTGTATGTAACTGTATTTCTGTCTTTATCACTATTTTTTGCCATTTTAATTACAATGTGTCTTGGTGTGGACCTCCTTGGGTTGATTTTATGGGTAGTTCTCTATGCCTCCTGGATTTGAATGTCTGTTTTCTCTCCCTAGATTATGGAAGTTTTTAGCTATTATTTTTTCAAATTAATTTTCTGTTCCCCTTTCTGTCTCTTCTCCTCCTGACATCCCTATAATATGAATGTTATTATGCTTGATGATGTGGCCGAGTTCCTTTAACGTATTTCCATTTTTTTGTTATTCTTTTTTTCTTTTTGCTGTTCTGCTTGGTTGCTTACCAATACTCTATCTTCCAGCATGCTGATCCATTTTTCTTCCCACTCTAATCTACTATTGATTCTTTCTAGTGCATTTTTAATTTCAGCTATTGAGTTCGTCATCTCTGATTGGGTCTATTTTACATTATCTATCTCTTTGTGGAAGCTCTCACTGATATCCTCCACGCTTCTCAATCACTACTTTGAAATTTTATAAGGCATATTGCTTATCTTCATTTCATTTTGTTCTTTTTGCTGTGGTTTTGTCCTGTTCTTTCATTGGGAACATATTCCTCTCTCTTCTCATTTTGTCTCACTCTCTGCATTTGTTTTTCTGTGTTAGGAAAGTCTGCTGTGTCTCCTGAACTTATGAAGAAGAGGTCCCATGGTGCTCCGTAGCACAATGTCTCCTGTTCACCAGAACCAGGCACTTCAGGGGCATCTCTTATGTGCATTGTGTGTGCCCTACTGTTGTGGCTAAGCTTTGTTTGCCTTTAGTCCAGTCAGCTACAATGGCTTTCTTTGTCTCCTGTGGGCCAGGTTTGGTCCCTATGCTGTTAAGGGGTCAGTTTGGGGCTGCCATGGGCTTGGAGTTGGGTGACATCAGCAGTCAGACCAGATGCCTGCCCTCAGCCCATTGCCAGAACTGCAAGGGCACTGCACTGCAAGGCACTCTCTGTGTTGTTTTCCGAGAGGCTTTTGTTGGTGGGGAGGCTGGCAGTCAAATCAGATGCCTGCCCCCAGACCATCTATTGGGGCTACCATAACACTAACCCACAGGGAACTCTCCCTATCTTGTCTCCTGAGAAGCTTTTGTTCATAGGCAGGGCTGGCAGTCAGATCAGATGCTTGCCCCTGTTGGTGTGCTGGGGCTACAGACACGCTGATCAGTAATTCAGTTTCCCCGCCCTGCTGGTTGAAAGGCCCAGCTGTTGGGGTTATAATCAAAATGGTATGTGTGGTTATCTACCCCTCTTGTCAAGGAAGGAGTCACTTTGAAGTGGCACTGGTCCCTGCTGGGGCTGCTTGCAGGGTGAGACGCAGCCGGAGCTGCTTTGGTGGGACTCCTGAGGGTGGGTTAGATGGGGCAGATCAGAGAGCTGCAGGGCATGAAGTGTCAGCAAGGTAGGTGGGGGATGTTCGACCTGATTCCCACAGGCATCTAACTATCTAGGCTGGGTAGGTGGGGGTGAGAGAAATGACACCTGCTAGTTCCTTGGGTTTTGGAGAAGTCTCCTAAAGATCCCTGCCCTGCCAGAGTATATTCTAAGATTAGTAAATAAATCTCCTTCACATATAACCCAGGCAGTTTTCAAATTGCTGCTTCTATGTTGTATTTCTGTGGAATTATTTGTTATGCTGTCTCTTTAAGAGTCAGGATTCAGTTTCCTATCACCCACTGGTTCTTCCAGGGGCAAACCCACTAATTTTTAATGTACTCAGATGTAAGCCCCACTGGTTGTAAAAAAAACTCACAAAGTTAAGCCTTACTGGTTTTCAAAGAGAAATGTTATGGGGACTCATCTTCCCAGTGCATGTCCCCTATGCCTGGATTACCTGGTTTGGAGTCTGCTTCTCTCGCTTCTTTGTGACTGTGGTGTCCCTCCTTTTAACGGTTAGCCTCACTGTGAGTTTGGTTCCTGACTGTATTGCTGCGCCTCCTACCCTTTTGATGTGGCCTCGTCTGTAAGATTAACTGTGGAAAGTCTGTTCTACCAAATTTTGAGTCATTTTCTGGGTTGGTTGCACTGATGTGGCTGTTATCTAGTATGTCTGTGGGACAAGATGAGTTTAGATTCCTCCTACTCTGCCATCTTCCCAGAAGTCTCCCAAAAATCTTTACATTTGTGAGAAAATCTTTCCCCCAATGTCCCCAGTAGCTTTTCTTGCATGTACTATTGGTAAACATTAAGCTACCTGTCTATTCCTAAATCTAGTCACCTTCCAAGATTATGGAGTTACTACCGTTGGCTTATTTCAATCATGATTCCCTGACCAAGGTTGTTATAGGAATCAACTTCCCTTGGCAAGCAAAAGAAGGGGTTGCGTAGGGAGAGGGTGGTGGAGATGGCAGTGAGGAAGACAAGCAAATTTGTCTGCCACAGATATTACAACAAACTTGTTGTTTTAGGAATGAATTTAGTTGGAACACAGTGGTTGGAATGGAGGAGAGGAGAGGAGAGGAAAACAGGGGAGGGGAGGCAAGGTAACATTTATTGAGACTCTATTGTGTAAATCATGTTAACCTCTGTCACATATTCCACCACATGTTCTTCATACGGTACTTACTTTGATGATACCCATTTTCTAGAAGCTCTATAAAGGCTTTCAAATCACATAGCTAAAAAAAATGGTGCAGTGATGATTTCTAATCCAGACTGATTGATTAGAATCTTAGGCTCTTAGGGGAGAATGATAAGAAGTTATTTGTTTTAGATGTAAGTGTAAATGAGACCAACATCAAAGGAAAACTGCCATCTTCTAGAAAACTAACCCTATGTCTCCCTGTGTACCTTTAAGCCACTCAAAACCCCAAATTAAGCTAAGTCATTAGTTTGTTAATTGTATGCACAGCCTGTTGTGCACATGTCTATGGTGTTTGATAATCAAGTAAGAGGAAATTCTTCTGACACCCCACTGGATCCCTAGTTCCATATATCAGAGGCTATGCAATCTTAGACAGCACTGGTGGGAAACCAGGGAGAAAAGAAAAGAAAAACAGGAAAAAAAAAAAAAAAACCACAGGCAGGAATGGAACAAGGAGTTCCAAGAGGGGTTTCTAATGTTTCATTGTTATTGAAAATTACACTTCATAAAAAGTCTTGTTCATTTAAAGTTTGAAGAGTGACAGAAAAATGGCTTTCATACTTAGGTCTGCTAAATGTATGATAAATCAAAAAAGATGGAACAAGGAGAAACTTTAAAAACAAAGCAGAAAATCAGTGTGTAGTATAAATAACACTTCATTAGGGCTGTAGTGCCTTACAAAACAGCCTAGAAAATTCCACAGAGAAATCGTAGTATATGGCGCAAGAGAGAATAATTTACTATCATTAGGGGTTTGTAATCCCTGCAATGGAAAGGGGAATGTACGCATATAACTCTTTAATGATAGTGGACTTGCAGGCATAAATCCCTAAATGGTGAGATGTGAATACATTCTAACAATTCAAGTTTCTATTGGGTAAGAAAAAGTCAGGCTGTCTGGTTTGCTCTGCTTGCTGACCCAAGTCTATTTCCGATCCACTAAGAACTGCAGCCTTGGGGGTGTGCTCCATCCATTCTATGTCTTAAGTGGGGCCACACTCAGGGGCAGAGGCAGTGCTTTAGACTCTCGCTCATCAGGCACACATCAACACTATACACACAATTTTTAGTTAACCGTAGTTGATGCCAAAGGCACGGCAGAATGCCACGCCATCCAAAACACTCTCAGCAATAACCCAAGTGTTTTCTGTCAGAAAGCTTTTTCTGTACTAAGTTTTAGGCATCCAGCTTAGTGTGGGTCCCGAGCAAAAATGAGGAACAGGAAAAATTAATAATTTTACACTCCACCCTCCAAACTCCCTTTTCCTCTCTTAGGAGACTTTCTTCTCTTGATGCTATTCTCAAACTCTTCAACAAAATCTTCTCTGAAACAAAGATCTGAAATTTATTAACACAGAAATGCAAATAAAAGACGAGAGTTTAAGTGTTATTTCATCCACGGGTTTTTTTTGTTTTTTGGTTTTTTTTACTTTAACCTAGATTCAATCCTTAAGCTAAGCAAGATTTATAAAGACTTTCAAAGGGATGTTCTCCAGACAAAGATGTTGGATGTTGGATGGGAAGCAGGGCATTTCCAAAATCTGGGCTAGACTGTGTTGGGTGGGGTTTATTAAGTTTGAACCAAGAGAGTTATAGAATTAAATAAGATTCCAGGTCAGATACCAGGAAGAAGGGATCCAGCCTAGGAAGTGGGAGCATGAGACTAGCATTCCAGGACCAGTGGTTCTGGGGGAGGCTGTGAGTGGCACACAGAATGCCAGGAACCACCTGCTGAATGGTGCTGGTTACATGGGGTGGGCTGAGTTAAATCAGGCCCCCTTCACCTGGTAGGACACACGGCAGAGGAAAGTAAACAGTGGTCCATGAGCATCTTCGAGAGGTCTGGAAACACCCTGAAATCGCATTTAAAATTTTCTGCAAGACGAACACTTTAAGCTTTGATTAAATTCTCAGAATCGTGTGCCACTCTAAAATGTTTCAGTGCAGCAAACCAATGAAAGGGGACTCCAGGATCCCCTGGAATCCATCATAGCAGCACTGGTCTGTAGCCAACTATGCCATTCAGACTGGTTCCCGCTCTGCGGGAGCATCTTTTTTCAGCACGCAGCAGAGTGGGTGATCCATTCGTATTCCGTCCATCATCTAGTACCCTGAAAAGGGGCCAAGAAGTTTACTTGACTAGTACTGTTGTGAAGTGGCATCTCTCTCACTCTCCCTCTCTCTCTCTCTCTCTCTCATGACCTGTGGGAATGATGCACCATCCCACTGTTTCCCCCTGGGAGTGCGGGTCACCGCGATGCCTCATGCCTCAGCTCTGCTGGCAGACCTGCTAGTCAGCTTCAATCTCTTGCCTTTTTGATTTCTTAGATGTAAGCTAGATGCCATTAGAGGTCCTGAGCACCAGGGGATGCATATCAAACTCTCCCGAATGCCCCTTTCCCTAGGATTCTCTAGTTGGGGACAAGGTGAGAACACAATCCATAGTACCCTAATAGCTCTTTTCAAAACCCTTTTGATTGTACACTCCCTGAATACTTTAACTTCAAATATTTTATGCTTTCAAGTGGGTAACAGGCCAAGGTATCAAAGCCTGCAATTAGGCATCTTCTTTGCAAACCCTGCCTGGATAACCTTACTTTGGGGTATGGGAGAAGTTGGAGTCTGTTTTGGGGGGGGGGTAAAACTAAGACTGAAATAGTTTCGTTTTGACAATATGTTACTTAGGGGTACGTGAGAGTGTGGCAGGGGGCCCATGAAGATTAGCGGTGTCCGCTGGAGACTAGAACCAGCCTGTCAAATCACCAGGTATTCGAGGGAAATCAATCCTGGAAGAACCATGGCTGCCTCTGGTTCTTTGAAAAAGGTCAAACAATTTCTGGTCTGATTTTTCTGTGTCATGTTGATAAACCTGTTCTTTCAGGGCACGTGCTGCTTTCTGTATTGGGTGCTCAGAGTGACACACTCCTGTTGATGGCAGCCTATACACGTGGCAGGCAGGAGAGGGTAAAGAATCAGAAGGGAAGAGAGGCAGAAGAGTTTCCACACAGCTCCGTTCTGGAAAGTTTTAGGTTAACCACCAGCCGCAGCAAAAATGATGTAGTGTCATGCGGGGCCTGGTGGAGGTTCATGTTCTAAAACAGAGAATTTGCCGTTCAGTTTTTCATATGCTGGTCTGCAGCGGGAGTGGCCTGTGGCCAGGCTCAACATGGCTAGAGAAGCCCAGAGGGTTTTCTTCAAGTCCCGAATTGTTTGTGCACTTTGTAAAATAGAATCAAGTACAGAGATATCTCACTTATCCGGCCCCATGGGGAAAAGGCTCTTCCACAGAAATGCACTTTTCAGATGATATTTAGATTTGTGCTGTGATTGAATAAAGTGTGCAGAAGTGGGTCCTTACAGAAACCCATACAACAGGGCACGGGAGGCTTTACTGACCCCACTGTAGCCTGCCTGGCCCCAGGACACACGGAGCATAACTGGGGTTTACCTTGCTTTGCCCCCACTGCTCCAGGGGTTCCGACCCCAGGGACAAATCAGAGACTTTTCTCAATATATTACATATAGGATAATTTGGGAAATCCTAATTGCATTCACTATTAATAAAGATAAGAGCTAAATTAAATTCCTTAAGTGTCTTTAAGCAACTTTTTAAGCACCAAGCTCTGTTAGGTGCTGTTGAAGTTCCTTAGATTCCGTCAAGAGCAGAGAAAGATGCCAGATTTACAAAACTCCCCATGCAGTCGGCGTGTTGGCTGGGACGCTACCGGGCCATGGCTAGAGGCTGGGAGGCAGGGCACTACCAGGAGGGCCAAGCAGGAAGGAAAGACAGACGTGTGGGCTGGATGGGCAGACCACAAATCCGAGAGAGGGGGTCAGAGTAGGATGGAGTCCTTTTCAAGACAAAGCTGGAGCTGGGCAAGGCAAGGCAAGGCAAGGTCATGGGGACAGTTACCTAGTAGTAGCAGTTAGCAAGTTCTTGTTATAGGGGATGACCTGGTCCAGCCTCCATCTTTCTGGGGTTTTAAGAGGGTACTATAATACTGAGAGACACGATTCCTCATCTCCAAATTTTACCACGCTCATTTTACCCAGGATTTCTTATTTCCTATGACTTTATCATCAAGTTTCATCAGTTTTTGCAAAAACAAAATTATCCTCTTGGAATTTTTTGGAGGTCTCCTGCTATTCTAAAGTGTTTGCCATGCTCTCATTAGGAAACCTGTAAATCCCACTCTATAAACACCTAAAGTGAAGCTGGGGTTATCCATCGCCTTTTTGAGAGCTGGCGAGCAGACTTGCTTGGGAAGAAAAGGTGTATCATGCTTCAAAGTCAGTATATTCCTAAGACTAATGTCTACCTAGTAAGCAAAATAGACTGAACTTCTTCTGAATACCAGAGGAAGTCCCCTTTCCTTGTTCTGGGTCTATTTCTCCCTCATTAAGGAAATCCATTCTTGCCATCTCTGGACTCGTCTTCCCTGTGTTTGCCTTCTCCTCTGCCTGTCCCCACTGGCATGCTCCGTGCTCAGTCAGCTCTGGGGCTGGCCAAAGGAGTTTCCACATTTGTTCAGGTTGCCCGGCTCCTTCTAACAGTGACCTCATACTGACAATGGGGCTTTGAGAGCCTGAGGTTCTTGTCTCTGAGCCTGAGACTGTGCTGGCAGCTGACCCATCACACACACCCTCACAGCCACTCCAGGAAACTTGTCAGCTGTCCCCGTTCACACCAGAGCTTCTGTCCTGGGCCCCCTTCCTAGAAACTAGGTCCTCCCTTCTGCTCTTGCCTTTTGCTTCTCCAGACAACGGGGCTCCTGCAGCACCGGGTCAGGCGCTAGTGCCTGGATACCCAAGCACCTTGACTACTGCCTGTGAGTCAGTCTGGACTACAGCATCTGAGCATCACTGATTGCCAGGGTGCCCAGCTGCTGGGTCCTATTTTCCGACAGAGCACTGCACTGTCATGGTGGGGTCCTGGTGCCAACCAAGTACCTGAATCTTCACTGAAGACACTAATGCTTACCTCCCCCGCCTGAGTCATGATGAGCCACCTCTCTTAGTCCCTGACACTGGCACAGCATCATGTCTACTGCCAGCCCCAGAACCTTCTCCTTACAGCTCCTATCTTACTTGGTTACTTACAAATCCTGATGGGAAACAGGCTTAATGGGTTATTAAAATCCTCTCTCAGGTATCTTTTTGAGAAGCACAAAGACTTGGGGTGCCTGGCTGGCTCAGTGGTTAAGCGTCTGCCTTTGGCTCAGGGCGTGATCCCGGAGTCCTGGGATCGAGCCCCACATCGGATTCCTCCACTGGGAGCCTGCTTCTTCCTCTCCCACTCCCCCTGCTTGTGTTCCCTCTCTCCCTGGCTGTCTGTCATATAAATAAATGAAATCTTTAAAAAAAGAAAAAAGAAGTACGAAGACTTTCAGGAAGACAAAACAGTGTTACTTTAGTGTTAATTGACATATCAGATTACTTTTCATAGAAGAATATAGGCAGCATTGAAGTGTAGTTGGAAACTTGGGTCTGTTGAGTTTGTGTTGAGGGCAGGACGAAATCTAACAAGACAAAAACTGGCGAGTTTGGAAGATTAACTTTTCTCAGTTTTGACAACACTGGCATGAGGCAGTTAAATTTCTGCCTAATAAATGTATGAAACTGTAAAAATATTTTTCTTGTCAGTTAACTTATTCTGGAAATTCTAACGAGAGACTTTCAAATAAGCACGACGAATCACTCCACAGTTAGCCATCCTGAAACACTTTTTAAACAAGTGTTTCTGAAATAATGGAATAGTCATATGATGCCTTTAATGTAAGTTTTTTATACACACTTCTGTACCTGAAATTGTAAACTACTTTAGAAAAAAAGATAACTTCGTGAAGTTTTGCATCTTGAGAACTCTGGAACTGAATAAATCAATTTTGATGTTGTGATATGGGAATTATTTTCCAGTTCTATTCTATAGTTTATATTTTAGTTTTTCCCTTCCCTCCCTTCTATCCATTTCTGAGGTCATTGCTTATTTATTTAAATCCTCATGTAGCACCTAGTCCTTGATTTGAACATGGTAGGTGCTGAATGGTGTTTGTTAAATTGAATTGAAATCAACATGACCACATATGGGCCCATTTTACCTATAATTCTAGGGCAAGATTGACTTTTTGTTTTTCTATTGTGTGATGAAAGCAAGTTGGCAGGGAGCTAGCAACTTTTCATTCCCTGGAATCACTTTTATTATTTATTTACTATTTGTAGTACAAACATGTTTCCAGGAACTTGAGCCACTAGAATGTAGTTTTCTACTTAAATTCAATCCCTCTGTTTAGGAACCTTCTCTCTATCAGGGAGAGTTTGGCAAAATTCAGAAACTAGTAAGAAAAAAATTGACTGCAACTATTCTTGGGTTAGAAGAGAAAAGAAAGGAGAAATATTTATTGAATCCCTTCATGCTTAACAGACTCATAACCGTTTCCAGAACCAGTTCAAACTAATTTTGGGTCTTGCGCGATTTTATTTCAGGCTTAATGAACTTTAGGACCACAGAAAGGGGAACTGGGTTGGCAAAACATTTCAAACTATTCTTTTCTCTTCTCTCTTATCCTTTCTTTTTCTTAAATGGTTTGGGTCTTGGCAAAACCAAAAAGTGTTTTTCTCTAGTGCTTTTTATTTTTTTGTCTTTAATTTTTAACTAAATGTGCATTTCAAAGGAAATGTAACCCAGCTGTTTCTTATTCTTTTGCACTCAACAAAATGGTACTTTGTAAAAACCATTCAATGTCCAAGAAGCCTTGAGCCCCTTAAAAAAAAAAGTAAGCCTTTCTTTTCTTTAAACCAAGAATGCAAACTTCACCAAAAGGGAAGAGTTGGAGCCAAGAAAGATTGGGATTTGGTTTAATTTAAACTTAGAATTTATAAGTGAGAGAATGATTGCAGCCTTGGCAGGATGTAGGTATTTCCAGGTAACTGAAATTTACCTCTTTTATTTATGAGCCCTGACCACATCGGATGGTGGTACTGGGATATTCTTCTTCCCTGGGGACTTCTTAGAAGGAAAAATAGTGTCTGGGTGTGTGTGGATTTGGGAGTGGGGTGATGGGCAGGAGGGCGTAACAGGAGGGATGTTGTAATGTTACATATACAACTACATTGGAGGGAAAAAAAAGTAGAATGACCCCCTGATTATTTGACTTTGGGATTTAAGAAAATGATCACTTTCACAGAAGCAAAGATGAAAGTTCCTTTTAAACTGTTAACCAGTAGTTTACTAAATGAATGTAACTCTCAAGAAAAATACAAAGAGAGATGCTTGATTTACTTATGAGAGAGGAAACTTCCAAGTCCTGGAAGGAGCTATTTGCAATACAGAAATTTGTATGTTAATTACAATCTTTTAAAACTTTTATGCAGTCGCTAAAATAGATTGTTAAGGTTCCTCCACTTGGCAACGCTTTGTTTTCTTAATTGGAAGTTATTAAGTACTTGGAAGAAGCAAAATGTATTTCTCTAAAGATATTTTATAATTCAGACTTTCACTAATGGAGAGCAAACTCCCCATTTTCCTACTGCTCTGAATTAAATTTTATTGATGGTTAAAAGGAGATGTATAATAAACATGCCTACAAATTTTGCAGTGAAAAAAATTGTACACATGATAAAGTGGAAATTTAGTAGGAATTATGTTGATACTGCAGCACATTTTGCCAAGACACATAATTCCTACAGGCATAAGACAAGAGCATTTAAAAATCATACTATTTTTTATTTGTAAGACTACTTTGCATTTGCTGTCTCAGATATTTTTTTTGCATTGACGGATACTTGTTTCTTACTTGTAAAACTTTTATTCTACATAAGATTCGGTTTGACAGACAAGAACAGAGAGGGCAGGGAAGCACCAGGGTCTCTAACTCATCACAGCTTCTGTGGGAAGTAGGAAAAGGTCCATATTCAAGTGAGGTGCAGCCGGAGCCCAGGTTGCCAAGTGGAGAGGGCCTAGCGCAAAGAAAAGAAGTCCATTCCTTTGGTGTCTAGAGCCGCCAGGTGGGCTCTCAGCCTGGAGAGGGCGGCATGGCTGGGTTTCAGTCTCCATTGACCCCGCCTGCAGAACAAGCCCAGCTTCTCAGATCTGAGAACTGACTGGGGAGATGGAAGGAATTTGGAGAAAAACCCACGACTGATGAGGAACTTTTAAGAGGTGTGCCATGGGCTTTAAGATTTTCTAAACCCCATCTCAATCTCTCCCGCAAAAACCTTAGGAAAGTCTCCGTGGTTCACTCATGCCCTTGGTCCTGAGGATTCTTTTTTCCTCTGGGGATATCAAGTCGTATTGAAATCTGCATCAAAATGGATTTTAAGTGTCAACTGAGGACAGAAGACCTCTGAATCACAAAGTTGATTAAGCCACTTTCCTGCTCACTGTCTGGTGGAGGAAATGGACACACCGTACAGGTAATTTATACCAACCCCATAAAATTCATGGAGCCCATACGCAGAGGGCATGCTCTCTCAGAGGGCAGGAGCCAGGTCTAAACTGTGTCCTGAACACCCTCTAGCACCATTCCCAGTGTGTGGTCAGTAACTACTTGCAGAACAGAATGAAAAAAATATTGCAACTCTGGGTCTACACGCTAATCCATTTTTCTCACCTTTAAAAATTTTGCTTGAAACAAAGAAATTATAATTTTACTTACTTGCCCTCAGATCCAAAGGAAATGAAATATTTTGGTAAAAAAAGATTGGGCAACTCAGGCATTTTTGCAAACCATGTGTGTTTTCACTTCCGACTTCCTTATTGCTTAGGAAGCAAATACTTGCATCAAATTTAAATTCAATAACGTGTGCAGGTCTCTCTTAAATTAGAAATAGAAAGCCCAACGGGAGCTTTGCCTTATGAGGAACATGGAGTAGTTGGGGCATGTATTTTCACGGTAATGAGTGTGCGCCAGAGGGAGAAAGCTAACAAAGAGCCTGAACAACGTGAGCTTATCGTCCTTGCAGTCTGGTGCATGAGTCCCTGGAGTGGCTGAGTGACAAACATAGTGAAGGACAGACTCTGTGAGCAAAGGGACAGGGCCCTTTGGGGGTCACATGAGAGGACAGCAGGTTGGTGTTAGCTGGTTTGAGAAAAAATGGAGGATCTGGAAGATACAGAACCCTCAGGCTACCTGGCTAAGTTATACTGCGGGAAAGAGGGGAAAGCTAAAAAAAAAAAAAAAAAAAAAAGTCTTTCTAACATGTCATCCTTATCATTATAGTGCCCCTAAGTCTTTAAGGCTTTCCTTTTCTCCTTGGGATTTTGAATTAACATTCTAGAACCCTTGTTTTCATGATCCGTTCAGCCATTATTAGTTCACAACTGAGTACTACTGCTTTATACCTGTGACAGCAATTCGGAAAGGCAGGTCTGTGTGGATGCTGGAAGTGGTGGTGCCTGGCTGGAGAAAGAATGTTAAGAAGAAAGTGGGAGGATGTCAAAGGAAGCCTATACCCACTTCACAAATTCATGCAAGGCTCGCCTTCCCCTGCAAAACGGACAGCACCCTCATAAGCTAACACTCTGGCAATCAAGATATGAACTCATCTAATTCTTCCTGCTTGCTTGGAAAGAAGGAAGAAAATGCACATCTATTTAGTACCTGCCAAGTATTAGGTGTTTTCATAAATGATTTCTCATGTATTTCTCAGAACAGCCACAGGGCATACCTATGTATTATGGTTCCCACAGGAGACGCTGGAATTTAAACCAGGACCTGTTACTGTAAGTCCAATTCTCTGTTTGCTATTCCAAGGGGCTTTGGTGCTTTGGTGCTATTCCAAGTGAAGCCTGTTCACCTCTGCCTTTACTTTTTTTCTCTGTTGATTATTCCACTACTGACATGTGGTATATTCTTAGGGTCGAGTTTTCTCAGAACAATCCCCTGAGTTAGGTATTATTGTCCCAATTTGTAGGTGAGGCAACTGAGGCCCCAGGGTTCAGAGCCACATACCATTGCAGACAGGGTGTCGATCCAAGCTTGCTGACTGCGGAGCGCCCGCTCTGACCCCCTGGGGACTTCCTCCTCCTCCACGTTCGTGCCACTAGGGAGCCACCTGAGTGTTGATTGCAACTTCTGCGGCATCCTGGGGACTCAGCGGCTCATTGGTTGCAGGTATCAGGACAGATTTGAGACAAGTGTTTCGTGACTTTCACACGGAGGCAATCAGCTCCTGGACACACAGTGTGGCCACCGGACTGTCCCTTCGGTAAGGCCAAATGAGTGATGGGAAAACCGAGGGATCTTGTCTGGCATGGAGTTCCTGTGATTACGTTCATCTCTGCCTTGTCCAAGACCGATTTGGAGTTTAATAGGAACCAGAGTGATTGGAAACATTTTGCCAGGACAAGAGAACTAGTTCAGACCTACTATTTTTTTTTTTCCCTAAAGATACAACTATCAAGGAAAAACATCAGGGAGTGAGCATGGCCATCTCCTCTCCACCCCCGACGGAAAGCAGTCCAGCAGCAGGATGCAGGGTTTCTTAGCGGAGTCTCTCATTACTCTCCCCCTCGCTCGGGCGTAAATCATTCTCTAATTGCAGATCAGGCATAAATCGTTCTGGAACCATGGTGCTCACTAACTGTTATTGTGTTATTGAGACATAAATCCTATGTCAGCTTGACGAAATGTCTGCGGCCATCGGGTTAAACAAGTCAAGGCAGCTACTTAACGATTTCCAAACACTCGATTATTAAAGTTCAGACACTGTTCCAGCGGAAAACCATGTTAAAGTGGACTTTAAACAGCCGTTTCTCACATTTGTTTGGTAAGCAGTAGCCATAAAGACTCCCCCTGCTCTGAACTTCATCTCAGAATGGCCTAGAATGGACAACACAGGTACACAAGGAGAAGCAGCCCAGAATTGGGGGGAGGGTGCTCCTTTGACCTTTGCAACTTTTCATTCCGTGAAGCCCAACTTGATGCCACTCTTACACACCTTTCAATGGGCATCTTATACAATGTGGAGAGGGAAAAGGACTCGTTTTGCACCATAGATGTGACCTCAGTGAGCTAATTACAGCCCCGATTTATATAAATGAAGCATAGCACCTTGTATCTGGATAGTTTTGTAGACTTTCTGAGAATTTCCTTGTGGATGTGACCCATGTCCTCTGCTACTCTCTCCCTGAATGATCAACAGAGGACTTCCCTAGCATCGTTGTCTCCACACTACAAATTTATCTGCACCCCTTTTCCATCGCTGTTGTCAGAATACCGGAGATGTTCTTCCTTCCTCTCAAAACAAGCCACTCCACCTACGCCCTCTCTCGATGAAAACTTTCCTGCCTTGTTCTCTTTACAACCTCTTCTTTTTTACTGGCCTCTTCTCATTAGGAATTAACTCACGTCCTCCTCGCATTTAACTAAACGAACATACTTCTGCGATCTCCAACCCCCGTCTACTGCCTTGTCTGGGTCCTTTCATGGTTAAGCTTTTTGAAAGAGTCTTTCTCATTCACTAACTTGTGCTTTTTACTTTCCACTCAATCCTCAAATCACCTTAGTCCGGCACCTGCCTCTAAAAACTCCCCTGGAACTGATCTTGCCAAAGTCCCTGCATAGGTTAGAAGATTTTGCCTGCAAGTAACAGAAACTGGGTTAAATTATGAAGGAGATTTGGGACTCACATACTTAGAAAACCTGGAGTAGAACAAAGGTAAGACCCCTCCCAACCCCCTGACGCCATGTCTACACGCCCATGTGAGTCAGCAGAGTACAAAATGGCTGCAGTAGATCCAGCCTTCACATCAACACACAAAGATATTCAAAAGAGGAAAAGCCATTCCTTCTGTGACTCTTTTTTGGGAACACATAAACTTTTCCTAGAAACTCCTAGAAAGCTTCTTTCAGCATTTTCTTAATGTGAACTATGTGCTATGTATCCATTCCTGAAACAAGCCTGGAGGCCAGGGGAATGTCAGGCAAGTGCCTTACTTACTAGCAGCATAATTGCTCCTATGTCAGTAATTCTCAACAGGAGACAATTTTGCCCCCAAACGGACATTTGGCAATGTCTGGAGTTAGCTTTCATTGCTGTGACTGTGACCATGGTGTTAATGGCTTCTCACAGGTAGAGGTCAGAGATGCTGCTAACCAGCCTGCTGTGCACAGGACAGCCCCCACAACAAAGGACGATCGTAGCATCACCTTTCTTTGTTATCCTTACACCCCATCAGCCACAGCCTCTGTCAGTGCCAACTCCCAAATGTCTCTGGAATTCATCCACTTTTGCCCTCACGCTGCCATTATCCTCATTCAGGTCACTATCACTTTTTGTTTTCTTTATAATTTTTTGTGTTGTTTACTGGCCCCTTTTGTCTAACAAGGGTATATGATTTTGCTGCCCTTCAGTCCAGCGCAACCTGTATCAGTTAGGGTTCAGGTACAGGTGGAAAGAAAATAAAAATAAATAAGATTGAAATGTACTAGCCTCTCAGACGTAAGAAGTCTGGACTTGATGGGACAAGGGTCAGAACTGGGGATGGTTGGCAAGGACCCAGGTCCCCTCTATCTTGTTACTTCCCCATTTTTTAGCATGTGACTTTTTCTATGTGGTCCCAAACCTTTGCTTGAGCTCTGGCAATCACAACAGTATTTCAGCTAGCAGCTGGAAGAAAGGGCAAAGAGAGGATCCCACCTTCTAGAAGTTAAAACCATCCATTCTACTTACAGCTTATTGGACGCTATTTAGTCATATTGCCACACTTAGCTATGAGAAGCTGGTAAGTGTGGGGTTTATTTCAAGGGGCCATAGACTGAACTACAAATTAGGATTTCTATTATTAACAAAGACATGGGAGACAATCTTGTGGGAAAACCAATGGGCTATCCCAGAGCCAGAGTCGTCTTCCCAGAGGGGAAGAATGAATATGATTTGTTGCTTAAACTCTTGAATGGCTGACTCTGTGTGATGTTCAGGATAAAACATGGCCTTTCATTCCTCTCCCCTTCCTTTTTTCTGGACCAGCTAATACATATAAAGTAGTAGCTCATTATTTTAGCCTGTATTTCTCTGATTACTCATGATTATGAGTAAGGGTTCCTTCATGTGCTTATTAGCCCTTAGGGATTCCTCTTCTGTCAAATATGTTTTTATATCTTTGGTGTTCTTTTACTTCTGCTAGTTAATTACTAAGAGTTTCTAATAAATTCCAAATGATAATTTCATGGTAGTTTTTGACATCAGAAATATGATGCCATTCATCTATCAACATTGTCTAGGGGTCTCTCATGGACTGGAAAACCTTGATTTTGATATAATTATACAAATATAGCAGATATATAGAATATATGTGTGCATCGTATAAAATTATTTTGCCTTTTCATGCTTTTAAAGTTTGGCTTAAGAATATTCTATCCCAGAATATTCACCCACCTTTTTTTTTTTCATTAACCACATAGATGTAATATTCATGCTTAAAATCTTAAATTTAGGGGCGCCTGGGTGGCTCAGTGGGTTGAGCCATCTGCCTTTGGCTCAGGTCATGATCGCAGGGTCCTGGGATCAAGCCCTGTGTTGGGCTCCCTGCTCAGCCAGGAGCCTGCTTCTCTCTCTCTCTCTCTGCTGCTCCCCCTGCTTGTGTTCTCCTGCTCTCTCTCTCTCTGTCAAATAAATAAATAAAATCTTAAATAAAATAAAATATTAAATTTAAAGTATAGTTCACTTTTGCATGTGATATGAGTTTTATTTTAGGAATGAGTTTTATTTTTCTCCATATGTTGAGACAACTTCCTAATATCTGTCAAAGAATTTATCTTCCCTCTCCCCATTCAGTTGTGAAGCCACATTTATTGTATATTAATTTGCCCTGTACAAATTTCTTTGTCTCTGGGCTCTCTAACCTCTTCTATCAGTCTATTTGTTTTGTTTTACACCAATATTATACTTTTTATTACTCAAGCTTTGTAGTGTGTCATAACATGGGATAGGTCAATCCTACCATTTTATTCTTAAATTTTCACATTGACGTGGCCATTCACGGACTTTTAGTCATCCATAAATATTTAAATATAAAATACATAAAAATAAAGTTGAAATCTTGATTGAGAGTACATTTAGTTAATAAATAAACTTGGGGGGCGCCTGGGTGGCACAGCGGTTAAGCGTCTGCCTTCGGCTCAGGGCGTGATCCCGGCGTTCTGGGATCAAGCCCCACATCAGGCTCCTCCGCTATGAGCCTGCTTCTTCCTCTCCCACTCCCCCTGCTTGTGTTCCCTCTCTTGCTGGCTGTCTCTATCTCTGTCAAATAAATAAATAAATAAAATCTTTTAAAAAAATAATTAATTAATTAATTAATTAACTTGGGGGAGAATTGACATCTTTATAACATAAAAGCCTTCCATCCAAATGCGTGGAATTTCTCTCCACTTATTCGGATTATCTTTCTTATCCTTTATTAAGGTGATAAAACTTTCTCCACAAAGTTTTGTTTACTTTTGATTATTTCCTAGGCATTATATCTACTTTTCTTGATATTGTGAATGTCGTCTTATTCTATAGAGTTTTTCCTGGTTAGTAATTTTTGCTATAAATAAATGCTACTAATTTTTGTAAATGTACCTTTCATCTGATAACCTTGTTGAATTCTCTTGCTGGTAGTCAGAGCTCTGACTCTTCTGCTGACGATCATATCATCTGTAAATAATGATGATTTTTATCTTTTTCATTCCAATCCATATGCCATTTTCCCCTTATTGCATCCCCATCTCCACTTCTACATTAAATAATAACTCCAAATGAACAGCTTTGTCTTGTTCCAAGCCTTAAAGGAATTAGACTGTTCGTTGTGAAGTTTTATATTCCTATAATAATTAGTTCAGAAAGCTTTCTTATAGTTCCAATTTGCTAATTTTTAGAATCACACATGTGTATGTTCAAGCTTACATAACACTTTTCTGCTTTGAAATAATCAGATTTCTTATGATTTCAATGATAGATTTTTTTAGTGAAAAACTATCCTATTATAGGAGAAATCCTTTCTTGATGGTAATTATTATTTTTAAAAGACACTGTTGGATTTGATTAGTTAGCATGGTTTTTAGGATTTTTGCCTCCATGTTCTTAAGCTAAATGGGCCATAATCTTCTTGTACTATCTTTTTCTAGTTTGGGAATAAAGATTCAAATAGCTTCAAAAAATGGCATAGGTAGTGTTGTATTTTTTGTTCTATTTGGGGGATAACTTGAATAAGATAGGATCCAATTTCTTGAAAGTATGGTAGAATTTACCTGTAAAACCATATAAGCTTACATTTTTTAAAAAGAGAAGTCTTCGATCACCCTGAAAATGTATTTTTTTCCCAAATTATACTGACCTACTCAGGTCCTCTATTTTTTTGTGTGTGCCAATATGACATTTTATAAATACGTTGGAATGTATCCATTGTAAGCCTTTTAAGCTTACAAGCATTAGGTATTCAAAATAGTTTCTATATGTATATAAAAATCTCTGTTATTTCTATATGCCTTTCTATTTTTAATCCCAGATATGCTTATTTGTATCTTTTCTCCTGATTCATTTTATGAGATTCATCTATTTTATTGATTTCTTAGATTCAGGTGTATGTTACTATTCTTTTATTGGTTTTCCTGTTCTTAGATTTATTTTTAAGTACGTGCTTCTTTCTTATTTTGGGGGTTTGCTCTTGATCTATTACAAACTTCTTAAGTTAAATGCATAACTTCTATTTAAAAAAATGTTCTTGGCCCCTAACAAATGTCTTCAAAGTAAAAATGTCTTCTCAAGTGGTTCTTTCCCTGTGTCCCATAGATTTTATGTGTTACCATTATCATTATTCAGTTTTACATGTTCTATATTTAATATTTTTTTAAATTCTGGTAATATACACCCCAGAAAATTTACCATTTTAACCATTTTTCGGGGTACAGTTCAGCAACATGAAGCACATTCACAATGTTGTGCAACCATCACCACCATCCATTTCCAGATCATTTTTTATCTTTCAAACCAGACAATTCTGGAACAAGACATCTGCATTTTCCCAAATCCTTATCTATTCAGGGGCCCCATTTCCCCTGAAGGTAGATCTGGCCTGAACTCCAATGCTCTGCAAAGGTGGGCTGGGCAGGATATCTTCTGAATAAGATACACCTGAGTGCCCTGGTTGCTGGAGAAGTTGCCCCTGGGTCCCCAGAAGGCCACAAGTCCAAATGGGGACGGACTGTCGCCAGTTTTCAGATGCTGCCTCAGAGAGATTGATGAGGAGGTGGGACTTCCTCTGTATCAGAGGATGTGCAGGCAGTTGCGGCCATGCTCTAGCTCCAGAGGCCTGAAGGGACATAGCTGCCCAAGGCCTGGGGAGAGGGTCATACTATATATGCATACTATATAATGTACATTTGGCATGGTTCATGGCAACCAGATATCTGTAACAGGACCTGAATCTGGAGAGGCTGGGCCACCTGAAAGGGCTCGTGTGGAAACCTGGCAGGTGACTCATTTCAAACTCTTACCTACCCAGTGGTACTTATTCCCTCCGTAGTCACATCTAGAGGGAACTTGACTGCCTTGCCAGGGTGGGGAAGGGTGGGGAAGGGTGGGCTGGCTGGGGTATCCTCCAATAAGAGACAGCTTTATGCCCTGGTTAGAAGCCCGGGGTTCCCATGAGAGAGCACGTTCAAGTGGCAACTGACTATTGCCAATTTGCAGTTGCAAATTTCTTTTGGGTGGATAGAGGCAGAGTCACCTCTAGCAAATACTGATTCTGTCTTATCGTCTTAGCTGTTCCAGAATATCTTATCAATAAAATCATCGGCACATAGCCATTTGAGACTGGCTTTGTTCACTGAGGATAATGCATTTGACATTTATCCATATTGTTGTATCAGTAGTTTGTTCTTTGTTATTATTGAGGTGTAATTCATTGTATGAATGTTCTGCTCCAGTTGGTCCATTCATGATTTGAGGGTGTTAATTTCCAGTTTTTAAAACTTGTGAATAGAGGTTTTTGTGAAATTGTAAGTTCTGGTCCCTCTTGGGTACACACATTGGAATGGGATTGCTGGGTTGTTCAAAGGTGGTGGTCATTTCAGGGACTGAGGCTACAAAAGCTGCTTTCAAGAGCTCGCCAAGGAGAAGGAGCTTTGCAAACACTCCAGGTATTTAGTTGAAACTTCCAATGGGTTAAACAGGATTAAGCACAAACTAAAACCAGAAGGAAACGTCTTTTTTCTTTAAGAAATAAAACTATTTTTTAGAAAGAAATCTAAAGTGGATATCATACTAAGCAGTGAAATATTGGGAGCTTTCCCCTTGATATCAAGAACGACACCAGCATGTCCACCACCACCCCTTCTCCTAACATTTTACTAGCGGTCCCATTCCCAATGGAGTAAGTAAAGAAGATGCAATAAAACATAAAAAGATTGGAGAGAGAGAAAAAAATAACACTGTCATTTTGCATATCACTTGATTTTACTCACGGAAAAAAATTATGAAGCCTCTACATATAATCTCTTATAACTAATAAGTGATGTGAACAATCACAATTTTTGTTGGAAACAATTCTTACAAGGGAGAAGATATCACTCCAAAAGCAAGGGTGGAACCAAAAAAATTCAATGACTGCAGTTCAAATGGTTTCTAAGATTTAATTTAGAAATTCTGTAATCATACTTTGGAAATCTCAATTTATGCTGAGAATTTTTTGATAGAGCTCCAGTTTTTGATAAGATGGATTTATAATCATACCACAATGAAGTAAAATCTTGAGGCAATCGATGCTCTTTCAGCATTTTTTTTTTAAAGATTTTATTTTTTTGACAGCGAGAGAGGCAGCAAGAGAGGGAACACAGGCAGGGGGAGTGGGAGAGGGAGAAGCAGGCTTCCCACTGAGCAGGGAGGCCGATGCAGGGCTCGATCCCAGGACCCTGGGATCATGACCTGAGCCTAATGCAGATGCTTAACGACTGAGCTGAGCCTAAGGCAGATGCTTAATGACTGAGCCACCCAGGCACACCTCTTTCAGCATTTAAACGCAACAGAATATTCCAAAAAGTCATGACTAGGAAGAGCTTACTTAATACATTTTGTCTTGTAAAAATACTTGTTTGATTTTTAACTTACTTCTTCGTGTTTTATATATTAATGGTACTTCCTCTTGGATGGTGTTATCACTTTATCAGCCAATACATCTTTGCAATAATGCACTTCGCCCTCCATTATGCTACAAAATAGAATCCAATATGCGAAGAGTGTAAGATTTCTAAATCACACTAGAACAAACTCCTTGGATTTTGAATTTCTAAATAACTTCCATTGTCATTATTTGTTTTATTACCACTGACACCTTCAGAAGAGGTGTGTGTTTTCTTGACAAAAAGTCCAGGGAAACTTTTACAACCTGAAAACAAGAGTTAAAAATTAATAAGACACATTTCTTACGATCCTAATTTATCTAATGATGCTAAACCATAAATGGAAAAACAGGCTTGAGTTCAAATTAAATTGAGTTAAATGAAAACTTAAATTGAGAACAGAAACAGTAAGTCATAAGAAAATATGTTTATGCTTTCTCAGATATTTATACACTTTTAGTTTGTAGATGACAATTTAACCTTAAAACATCACAAGTTATAACAAAATCCCACAAAGTGGGCAGGCTGGCTTCCCGGGTGCGTGACCTGCACACGTGCACAAAGCCCAGTACTTAGAAGGACCCTTCGCTTGTTTTAAGGCTCTGCTCCTGCCATCTTGAAAATCTTAATTTTTGAACAAGGGACCCACATTTTAATTTTGCATTGGGCCCTGAAAATTATGTAACCAGTCCTGGCTGACCGGATAAGATAACTCAAGACATATACAGCTCACTTCCTGAGTTTAATCCCACTCACATTGGCGTATACCCTGTTCAGTGAGACTACTCAACTGACCACTTGCTCGGATGTCATGGCATTGTCTAACTGCTGTACAAGTTTCTAAACACTTACTCTCCTTGGACCACTCTCATAACAAATTGGTAACACCCAGTTGTGGATTGGCCAATAGACAAGACACACTTCAAGTAGTGATTTTCTAGACATTTCATTGGTGACCAACAAAATGAAGAATAAATGAATCCATGTGGATATTAAGAGCTGGAGTGCTTGAAATGACTGGGTGGGGTGTCTTTTTGTTTGTGGGTGTTCCTGCTGTTTGCCACAGCTCAGCCAAGAGCTATGGTAAATGTCTAACAATCATCCAGCCAAGAAGAAGGCGTGTGATGATCTCAACTTAAAATGAGATAGGGCGCAGGCAAAGTCAGAAATAGCACACAGACTTTACAATGGCTTGGACCAGTCTCACAATCTGCTAGCAGGAGTCAGCTGCTTCTCCTCCTGAACTTTCTACCTCTAAAATAGTAGAGCTATGGGCAAATGGAAAGCAGACCCGCAGCTTTAATGAAGACTTGAAATTTGAATACATTGCCCTGGCTTGGAGGAAAGGATCACTATCTCCGAACATGAAGAAGTCTGAATTAAGACTAGAACTAGTTCGGGCTTCAAAGCTAAGGCAGTGAGCTCTCCCCAGTGATGACATGTCATAGGAGAGGAAACAGAAACCTTATCACCGGAGGCACTTAAACTTGAGCTAAGGAAAAAACACAAGGAGCACTTTTGTTGCTCAAAGGCATGGAGTTTACATGCCCAAAGGAGCCTGAGGAGGTCAAGTGGCTTGTCAGAGGTCACAAACTAATCAGATGCAGAAGTGGGACCAGAGCTGGGCCTCTAGCCTCTAGGTCCAGGCCCTATCCTTTTCCACGCAACTTGCCTTCCAGTTAAAAAGTGTGGGTTTTAGTGTATTTTTTTTTTATTCCTGCCTTCTCCCTTGAGTCACACTAAAAGCAATTAAGAGAAAAATGCTCTCCATCTACTTATGAAAAAAAAAAAAAAAGCAAGCCAGAACCGAAAATTATAATTCTAAGCCCCAAGTGCTGTGTAATTTGGACCAAAATGAGGGAAGATGGTGAGAATTAAGACAAATGTTCTCCACTTTTGTTCTGAGGAAGAGATTCTTCTAAAGAGTGGCTCTCAAACTTTAGTATGCATCAGAACGAATTAGGGAGTGTCTTAAGGTACAGACAACCAAGTCCCACCCCCAGGGTTTCTTACTTAACAGGTGACACTTGAGAGTCTGCTCGTCTAACAGGTTCATAAGTAATGCTGATATTATTGGTTAGGGACCACAATTCGGGAACCTGAAAATCTTCTGTAATTTTTTAATTAGGGCAAGGAACTCTAGGGGTTGGTATTGGCCCTTGGAAAATCAAGGATTGTCTCTTTAAATGTCCAGCTAAATAGCACAAAATAACACAAGGAGAGTAGCTACCATCTACAATCCAGTCTCCTGACCAAGAGAGGCTGCTAGAGGTAAAAATAAGGTGAATAGAGGAAGAGAAATAGAACCCATGAGAATGCAATGCAAGGAATAGTATAAACAGCACCGCTGGAAGCTACATAATCCAACTGCATGTTGAAACTGAACTGAGATGGTCACTCAAGGAGAGGGAAGCAACACAGACCCCAAAATACAGACAGCATCCCTTGTTCACACTCCCCTCCTTCCCACCTTTCTCCAGCAGATTGTAGACTCATTAAAAATGACATCTATGCAGAAAGAAACTAGCATGAGAACCAGGCATATAGAAAGCAATGATTTTATTTTTTTAAAAAAGAAAGAAACATAAGGAAAAGCACATGAAGTACATACACCATGAAATTAAATCCCCTTACATGCATCGTGATCCTTTGAAAGTTAAAAAAAAAAAAAGATACAAATGGGAGAAACAAGAATTCAAAGAAGAGAGGATAACCTCTAAAAGGAGTAAAGAGTAGACAGCAGAACTCTGGAAAGAAATAAAAGAGAAAAATAATATCATTTTAAAGATTTAAGTCATTTTGGACTGCAAAAATTTGTTTCAAAACTTGGGGCAGGCTTGAGGAGATTTCAGTAAATGCAGTGGGGGTAAAAAAAGTGAAGATAGGAACACATTAATAGATGAGAAAACCAGAAGAAAAAAAAGAGAATGAACAAAACGTTGCAGATCTTTGACATATTTGGAGGAATAAATTTTCTTCCAGAAAGCAGAAGCTGAGACAAGGCCTGCATGCAGGCAGCTATCTGGGGAAGAATAGAGGGAAGGAAGACAAGCCAGTGTGGGTTTTCTCAAGTTGGGCGTCTTTGCGGGACTCTCAGAGCCACTGAATGGGATGTGCACTCAAGAGGGAAGGGGGCAGCCTCTATGCACCATACTCCCCCGGTCAAGGTTACCTCCATGGACTGTTAACCCCAAGCACTGAATGTGTACAGGTGCCTAGGGAGTCCCCGTGGGAATTCCAACTTCTACCTCAGAGGCAAAAAAAAAGGATGGATTTGGGTGTTAACTGAGGCAAGATTGTGCCAGGACACATCTTACGAAGTTAGTTACTACAGAAAAGACTGGAAAAGACCAATGGTCAGAAAGGATGTAGAGTGGGGAGCAAGCTGTGTTGGATATGGAAGTCAAACTGTGTCTTAGGAGAAAGAGACAAAAGAATGAACTTGGAAAAACATCTTAGTAAAGTTATTGAACTTGAAGGAGAAGGAATGAATGGCAAAACATCCAGGCCAGAAGCAAAACAGACATTAAAATCATTTCGAAGGGGGAAGAAATTCATTGATTCAGACCTGACAATGTAGCAATCCATACCAGGAGATAGGGGAACAATGTCTACAAAATCCGCAGGTAGCAAAAATGAAACTGAAGGATTCCACTGCTAGACGAAGATTGTCCAGGTACAAATGCAAGAGACACAGGTTTTCATGCTTACAGGAACTCAGAGAAGGTAACCCCTGTTAGAGCATCTTGAAACATACTTGGGAACAAAAAGCTAGCCAACCAAGACCTCAGCACTGGAGAAGCCATGATACAAGGACTGGTAGAAATTAGAGACTTGATTTAAACACAGAACTAGAAGTAAGCAACTATGACATTGAAGTCAAATAATAGGATTCAAATGGCTTAAATTTTGACATTGTAAAAATAACATAATTAGCAAACACCTCGGGTGAATTATTTTCCTCACATACCATACTAGAGAATCATTACATTCTGTCTGGCATTAAGTAGTACATTTTTCCAGTGTAGTATTCCAACTGACTAATGCTTCTCAGAACACAGTGCCTCAATATTAGGGGTATGTTGAATCATTAATAATAACTCTTGTGGAAAAACAATTATCTGAAATTCATCATTCTTTCAGCTTTACCATGCTTTCTTTATCTTCTGTTATAGTCATATAAAAGTGAATGAATTATACATTCATATAATAGTAAATATAATACTAGAGTCTAGGGTGCACACACACACACACACACACACACACACACACACAACATTCATATAATAGTAAATATAATACTAGAGTCTAGGGTGCACACACACACACACACACACACACACACACACACAAAGACCAAGATTGTGCGTGCATTTGTGAGACTATGTCCTAGCTCTCTTGGCCCAGTTTAACTCTCTGGGCAGAGCCTGTCGTTAGCCCCCCTCCCCCATACCATCTCCTCCAGTAAGGATCCTACTTCCTTACTGACTCATGCTGTCTGTGATTAGGAGGGATTTGGGGAGGATTTGCTATTCACTAAATGGTTTATGTTTGCTTTGAAACAATTGTTCTGGTTATTTGGGAAAACTTGTCAGCAGTAGTTTGGAGGGAAAGGAAAGAACGCGAATAGCCATTTATCAAGAAGACAACCCACGTTTGGAGTTTTGATCCTGTGTTTACGTTTTTCTCAGAATTTGTGGCAGGGAATGTGGATCAGACACTCTCCGATGGAGAACAAGAGTTTGAAACATTAGGAAATTCGGGGTCTTTTGGGGCTCCATACAAATTTCAGTATTGTTTGTTCTAGCTCTGTGAAAAATACTGTTGATATTTTGATAGGGATTGTATTGAATGTATAGATTTCTTTGGGTAGTAGAGGCATTTTAACAATATTTGTTCTCCCAATCCATAAGCGTGGAATCGTGCCATTTCTTTGTGTCTTCTTCAATTTCTTTCATCAGTGTTTTATACTTTTCAGAGTATAGGTCTTTCACCTCTTTGGTTAGGTTTATTCCTAGGTATCTCACTATGCTGCAATTGTAAATGGGACTGTTTTCTTAATTTATCTTTCTGCTGCTTCATTTTTAGTGTATTGAGATGCAATAGATTTCTGCAACTTGAGTTTGAAATATTAAGGACAGAAGAAAAAAGGAAAAAGCTGCCCTGTATGCGGTGTTGCAAAGACTGAAAAAGCGGTTGAGTACTCAACACACCCCAGCGCTCCCTACAGGACAGACAGTCAGCAAGAAGAAAGACCACTCAGCTAGTCACTGTGGCCCCACATGTGTCCTGGTTTCCGTAGGCACATGGATCGTGGTAAAGAGGAGTTTGGGGAATGTTCTCTCAGCCCCCCTCAGCGGCCTCTGCTTTTCCTGGTGTTAACAGAGATTCCTAATGACTTAAGCTCAGTCTGGAGTGCTGTGGAGGCATTGGTTTTGAGTGCAGACTATTGAGTAAAAAACATTTTGAAGCAGGAAATGATTTCCATTAACATACAAATATATACTTGTATAAATGCAGGATATGTCTTCTTTATATATCTATAACTTTGTCTATATCTAGAGTTCCCTTCTACAAACTATCTGAGATGATGACAGAAAAGTCAAATATTGAGGATTCACCTGGGGCTGGAATAGTATCCAGTGAGACACATGTATAAATAAATAATTGATATATAATATTAATTGTAAGCCATTAGCCAAACTTCTCTGGATAGAGCCTCTTGTTTAATTCAAATTTTAGAACCATGGGAATGTTTCATATACCCCCCAAATAAATAAGTAATTAAATGAACTGAGGTGCGGGAAGTAAACTCAAAACATAATACAAATAGTAACCAATGAACTTAGCTATATAAAAATGAATAACTGAATAATCAAAGCACACTGAAGAAACAACTAGCCTAAGTAACTTTGGAAGACAGTATTTGACTATGTACTGTAAAAGTAAATCTCCCCCCAAAATGTAGCACACATGTACTTTAGTTAATAAACTTGTTTTACACAAGAGTATGGGTTAGGAATTTTGAAACTATCTTTTGTGTTTTCTAGGATTGAGCAAATAGAACAATATACTACAGATGAGAGCCAGATTTATCCCTGTCAGAAAAAGAGAAGAAGAGAGAATAAAGAGAGAAGTCAAGCTAAAGAAGCCTGTGGTATTGAATTAGAATCCAAGGTATCAGTATGAACTCAGGACCTTTCACAGGTCAAAGATTATTGACAGATAGATGGAAATAGGTAACAGACACGCTCATGTATACATATGTGCATACGTGTAGTTCCTAGTTCTCTGCTCTCTCTAGAAGCAATGGCAGGAGAATGAGTATAACTACCATCAGGTTTTGGTTTCTAAATATTACTGTCCAATAAAAAGAACCAAGGCTCCTTGGAGAAATGGGTAATTCCAGGGCTGGGGCAAAGAAGATACAGAAATAGGCTGGAATATTCTGTGCCAGAAATTAAGGAACTACTCAAACCTGACAGAGGGATGTTGAAAAGATATAAGAGCCAACTTGAAAGAACTCCCAAGGCTAAATAGAGACAATTAAGAAAGAAAGAAAGAAAGAAAGAAAGAAAGAAAGAAAGAAAGAAAGAAAGAAAGAAAGAAAGAAAGAAAGAAAGAAAAAGAGAGAGGGAGGGAGAAATGGAAGGAGAGAGGGAAGGGACTGAAGTAGAGAGAGAGAAGGGAAGAGAAATAAGGAAAGAAATAGGAGCAGGAGGCAGGAGGAAAGAGTGCAGTGGTGGAGTTAGGTGCTGGTATGGTACAGGTACACAAGATGGAGGTGAGGCAGCCAGGTAAACAGGTGTTGTACAAAGCAGTGCTATAGCTGTTGGTGTTAGGAAGCAGCCAGTAGCTAGGTGCCAGATGTACAGAAGAGAAGAGAAGAGAAGAGAAGAGAAGAGAAAGAAGAGAAGAGAATGAAAGAGGGAAAGAGAGAAAGAAAGGGGAAGGAAAGAGGGAAAGAGAGAAAGCAAGCAAGCAGGCTACAGAAGATCACCATTTGTCCAGCACTACGGTAATAGTTGTTGCAGGCAAAAATGATCCTGAATATTAAAGACTAGATAAAAGTACAAAGAGACACAGGATATTTGCATTTTCTCAAAGTATCCCCCCACAAAAGACTTATTAATTTCAAAGAGAAAAACAGTGAGTTAGTATAGAAATTTGGAAGTCACCACCTTAACCACGGCATCAAAGTTGGCATCAGCAGCAGTGAGACATTTCAGTATAATCTATCTCCTGATATGAAACACAGAAGGAGGCAAAATCCGTTTTGTGGAATCCTTGCCAAAAATGAGCATCCTGACTTAATCATAGGAACGCATCAAACAAACCAAATGGAAGAACTCATTGAAAGTTTCAAGGTCATGAGATACAAAGAAAGACTGAGGAACAGTCCCAGACTGGATGAGGCTAAGGAGACATGACAGTTAAATGGATCTTGGACCAAAAAAGGACATTATTGGGTGAAATTTGAATAAGCTTTCTCTGTAGATTCATTAGTAGCATTGTATCAGGATTGTTTTTTTGTTTTGTTTTGTTTTGTTTGTCCTTGTTTTGATGACTGTACTGTGGTTATATAAAATATAACATTTGAGAAAACCATGTCAAGGGTAGACCAAAATTCTTGTACCATTTTGCAAATTTTTCGTGAATCTGAAATTAGTTCAAAATGACAAGTTAAAAAATAATACTAATCAAAAGACTAATCTGAAATTCAAAATGACAAGTTAAAAAATAATACTAATCAAAAGACTAATCTGAAATTCAAAATGACAAGTTAAAAAATAATACTAATCAAAAGACTAATCTGAAATTCAAAATGACAAGTTAAAAAATAATACTAATCAAAAGACTAATCAATCCAAGCAGAAGTCAATGAGTACAGAGAAATGAGCAGTGAGACTCCAGTTTCCGATGGAAAAAAGTGAAACTCCACCAATATCTAAACTTCAAACAATCCTTCATTAATCACTACTACATCCCAATGCGGGAGTATACGCTTTAGGCAAGCCACCCAAAGATGGACTAGCTTTTCCTACAGCTTCTTTTCCTTATGTAGCATTAGGTCCTTCAGCGCTCAGCCATTTCTTCTTGGCTTGTGCGATGTTGCCTTCGCCTCTTGGGACAGTGTTCTTGCCTTTCCCTGTCCTCACTGGCTGCCATTGGAGCTCCTTACCTTGTTCCCTGATGCCTACAATTACAGCTTCATTCCTTTCACCTAAGACTATTTATTCTTATTAAAACAAAAGTAAATCTCCTTGGATATGATAAAAACAAAACAAAACATTGTGCCCTAATGATAATTTATATCTCATCACAAAGGAATTTATTGAATAATCATCATCCCTTTTTTTTAGAAAGGGGGTGGGAGAAAGAGCCTTGGGGTGTTATGTGCCTGAAGTGAAGGATGGATAATGAAGAAGGAGAAAGGAGAATCAGGGCCCTTCAGGGAGAATATTTTCTTCTAAAATAGTAATTCTCAAACAGAATCTCAACGGAGTACTGGGCAAAAGTGTTCAGCTCCTAAAATAGTGGCTCTGTTCTCATATTTCACTGGAAAATAAAAGAGTGAATAGAATGTCTTCTTTTTTAATTTGCTTTGAGCTCTTGCTCACTTGGAAAAACAGAAAGAACTTGTAAACAACCAGAAGTGCTGAGCATAATACCTTGCTTTTCTCTGCATAGTGTACTGCGGCTATACCTTCCCCTTGCTTTACATATAACAGTGACATATTTTCTGCTAGTAGAAAATGTTCATATATATTTGATAGAATGAAATAGATCAGTGTTCCATGATACTTGCTTTACATCGATAGAGCATCATGGCTTCTAGCTATAGCCCCGAACAAGTTGGGGATCACTACCCTACTTAAGAATCTAACAACTGGCTGTGAATTGGAATTACATTCCCCTTTTCCACCATCAAAGAGGTGTTGCTAAGCCCTTAGCTAAGAATATTGCAAAACACAAGGCCAGGGACAGCTTGGCGCCTCATTATGCTAATGCAAACTTGCACCCAGGATTTTTCCATTAGCAGTAAGTTTGTGTCACCTAATAGCTTGAAACTGCTCCAAAGCTTCATGTGGACACTGTCACTCACCATCCTGCTTTATGGGTATCTAATATAGAGACCAGCCTTTGCCTGTTGCCAGCTCTATCTCGCCTTTTTTCATTTGGGAAATTATTTTTTTCTAACAATGTCTCTAAGTTTGAATTTATTGCTATGAGTTGGGTATTTAGTAAAGATCTCTTTTTGTTGTTGTTGCCTTTGCTGAATTCAAGAGCATTCTAATTCTGAATGTGCGGGCATTCTGAATAATTGCAGCTGCTATAAAAACATAAAATTTTCAAAAACAAAAATTAAAAATTCTTAAGCTTAATGGGTGTTGAACTTGATACATTCTTGGTCTGCTACTTAAGGATGAGGCTAGACTCATGGAATGGCCCAATTCTGAGACACCCACATACAGCAAAGAACAGGGAGGCTTGGGTCTTTGTAGTATAAGGGCTGGAAGGTAAGTGCACCATCAGGAAGAGGGGAACACATTCCCACTTTGGTCTTGATGACACCCCTGGCCCCAGAAAACCAGTCATGGTTCAGAGGACCTGAGTTATATAAGGCCTCGTGGCCTCAGCCCACAGAAAGGCAAGGTGGTGTAGGACAATGGCAGATGCATTTGCCCCCGGAGGCAGAAGCTCTGGCCTCACGTCTGGTACAACCAGCTGTGAGACCTTTGACAAAGCACCTAATCTCTCCGGACCTCACTTTCCTTACTTGAGCAATAAGGAATTTGAGCTAGGTGACTTCAAGTGTCACGTCCAGTCCTAAAATTCTGAAATACTACCTTGTGATTTTTGACTGGATGCCTTTCATTTCTTAAATAAACCTAATTCCATGAGAATGAAAAATAGAATTCATGGCCAATTAATTCAGTTGTAGTGACGTGTTTAGAGAGAAGATAAAATGAACTTTTTCTCATAGGAAATTCTCAGCTGCCACTTGAAATATATGCCACAAAAGGAAAGTAGAAATGGGCCACAGAACACTGAGTCTTTTCTTAGCCATCACTTATATGTTTTTAAGAGAAGTACAGTATGGATGAAGATAGTTTTTATGTCGCAAATAAGTCCGGCCTCCAGGTGGCCTGCAGTTTTGCCCTCCTGCAGGTATCTTTCCTCCAAGTTGAAATCAGTGCCCAACCCGTACTACACATTTTTTTTTTTTTTTTTTGTGCACAGACGTTGACTTCAAAAGACCTTGGTCAAATGCCCACAATTTACTCTCTCATATGAATGGTATAAAAATATACTGAATTGCATCTTTTTTATTTAAAATGCTATCCTCATGTCCATTAACAAGACAATAAAGATTGTACTTACCTGCCCAATGAAATGCTACTCAACAATAAAAAGGAACAAACTACGGCAACAATATGAATGAATCTTTAAAACATGCAGAGCAAAGAAGACAGACTCAGAAGACTACGTACTGTATCACTCAATTTATAAGAAACTCTAAAAAGTTAAGTCTAATCCTGCAGAAAATCAACATAGTGGTTGCCTGGGGCTGGGCGGGCAGGAGATAGCTGGCAAGGAGCAAGAAGGAATTCTCTGGGGTGATAGAAATGTTCTATGTCTTCTTAGGGGCTGTTAGCTACACAGGTGTATGCATTTTTACAAACGCTTTGAGCTATGCATGTAATATCTGTGAATTTCACTCTATATAAATTATAGCTCATTAAAGTTGTTCATAATTTTTAAAAATGCAATCTCAATGGTCTCAGATAGTCTGCCAGTGAGAGTATCACTTGGAACCAACGTTTGGAGAAGTATTTTCATGTGAGTATAAAGAACCTTGAAATACGCATACTTTTGACTCAGTAATTCCAATTTTAAAAGCTCATCCTAAAGCAAGAGTTGGGGGACAAATATTTTTCTGTAGTTGTGGTCATAACAACATTATATTTTCCCCCAACATTTTATTATAAAAATGTTAAACATATGACAAAAGTTGAAAAATATTTTTACAGGGAATACATTCATACCCAATACTCTGATCCACCATTAACATTTTACCTTTTTGCTTTATCTTGTATCTATCCCACTATCCTTTGAATTTGCAAATTATTTTGTGGAAATTTGACATTTTTTTTTTTACAATATTGAGTCCTAGCATCTAGGACTGAAAGAAAATATATCAAGAGGCTAACAAATTTTTTTTCTTCCTACGCAATGGGATTCCACAGTTTATAAATCTATTATGAGTGACCAAAATATTTTCTTAAGTGTATTCATGGAAGTAGAGTTGAATTTACCCAGAAGCAGATCAAGTAGCTATCTCTGTGTTATAATATAAAGAGATAAGGAAGACACCTACTTTGGGATACCCTCTCTGATCTGCCCTGGTTCCTCAAAGTTCCATTAGCTGGTAGTCATTCTTTTGAGTTAATGCACTGAATCTAGAGTTAAAAATATGACTAATTCTTGGAGAATGAACACATCCAGCCACTATTGTTGTCTACACATGTATACATTCAAATGAGCCACTACTAAGGCAGAAGTTCCTGAGTTGTGCAGGCAAGCTTTGAACTAAGCAGACACAGGAAAGAAGGCAAAGCCTAGTGCTAGTGATTCTGAGTGGCTCCTGGGCAGTAAGAGTAAACCTGGCATTTGCGATAGGGAAACAGGGCATCCGAGTGTGTACAAATGCTGGGCACATTGTAGTGTGGAGCCATCCCTATATTCTGGACGGGCCAGCTGCAAGAATGAGGACGTAATATCTAGACTTGTAGCAAAAAGTTTGTGGATAGTCAGATAAAGCTTCGGGCCAGCTGCAAGAATGAGGACGTAATATCTAGACTTGTAGCAAAAAGTTTGTGGATAGTCAGATAAAGCTTTGATTTCCTTTGTAATTATTAAAAATTCTGGGCTCCCCCAACATGCTAAATTATGATTTGTGTTAGGTATTTGGAGGTACCCCGAGGCTGCAGTCCATCTGCTGTATATTGTGTCGTTTTGATTTTCTATCAAAGGCCTGTGGGGACTTGGAATGGGCATCCTCAGGGGGCTCAGAGAGACTTTTTGCCAATCAAATCAACTATATCTCTGGCTTAGTTATCTTGTTTTCAAAATCATAGTCACTGTTGTTCCAAAATTAATATTTTTGAATATTCAACACATCCCTGAGGGAGAGCACAGGGCCTCCCCACCTTTGTTTCCCCTGCAAAACAAGTCAAGATGAAGTCTTTGCTGATGAAACTCTTGGCTTCCTCTTCTTCAGCTGGGCTTCATCCCTGTGGCTTTCCCTCTTGGAAATCCCAAAATAGTCATGGAGGCTGGCCTCCAAGGCTAGAGTTGACCTGGCCTGTCTGGCTGTCTTCCAAAAGGAATTCTTATGAAAATATTACTTTGTTTTTTTCTCATCAGAGCCTTTTCTTTTGTTATTAGAGCCCATGCAAAGCTGTGCCCTTCCCCTTCTTTACCATTCTTTCACAATCCCAAATTCTTTCTTCTCTTACCCCATCAAGAATTCGCGCTTCCTTCTCTGGCCTAACAGCCTTTTCTGAGAGGCTGGAAGTAGAGAAGCACGGTGCCTTGATCATGAACATGGAAAGGCAGTTGGGGTAATGACACCCTGAAAAGAATTGTCCATCCATCCAGTAATTAATTCCCTCTTTGCTTCAGTGGGAAGTTGGCTACACTTTACTTTTCACACACACACACACACACACACACACACACACACACACAAAATTACTGCTGTCAACAAAGGCTCTGGAGAGTAACAAGGAGTTCCCACTATCGGTACCTTAATAGTTCTGCCAAGTGAGACCTCAGTCCCACGTCCCCATCAGAATGCTGGGCCTGTGTTAACCAAGAGTAAGTGTTGGTTACTTCCTACTGACATTGTCTGGGGGGTTTTTTGGCTGCATCCCCTATTAGACTGTGAGCTCCTTGAGAGCCAGCACTGTGCCTCATGGTCCCAGGTCTTTTTTTTTTTTTAAAGATTTTATTTTATTTATTCGACAGAGATAGAGACAGCCAGAGAGAGAGGGAACACAAGCAGGGGGAGTGGGAGAGAAAGAAGCAGGCTCATAGCGGAAGAGCCTGATGTGGGGCTCGATCCCGCAACGCCGGGATCACTCCCTGAGCCGAAGGCAGACGCTTAACCGCTGTGCCGCCCAGGCGCCCCTGGTCCCAGGTCTTAATACAAAGTTTGACACATGGGAAGAGTTCACCTGATATTGAATGAATGCATAAATTCAATTTATAGTTAAAAAAACCCAAAAACATGGCCTTTCTCCATGATTTACTAGTTAAGTATTATAAGAAAAACCACTTAGCTTTTCTGAACTTGCTTTTTTTGTATGAAAAAATGGAAATAGTATTATAAATGCCTGTGGGAGTTACTTGAGGGGCAAATGGAATAGCTGTATGTGGAAATGATGTGTTAACTATAAGAGGGTAAGGGGGCCGACTACTCTCTTTCCTCCTGCTTCACTGTCATCCCAAGAAGGTGAGGATTCAAGACAAACAGGGTGTTCTAGTGTTGACCCCAGGGTGTACCAGTTGTGTGAGCTTAGGCATGTCATCTCTTTGAACCTCTATTCCTTCTCTGAGGATAAAAGAGACTGTATTAGATAGACACAGGGCCTAATACACTGCTTGGCCCACTTTTAAGCTCTTAGGAGGTGGTCACAGTGGGGAGTCAAAGTAATATTGTGACAGATAGGAACTTCGAAGTCAAGCAGACTTGAGGTCAAAGCTGTGCTCTGCCGCTGAAATGGCTGGGTAATCTTGGGCAAGTTACTTATATTTTTGAACCTCAGTCTCTATAGCTTTGAAATAGGCATAATATTAATAGCAATTGCAGGGATTGTTGTGATGACTGCATGGAACAAGGGACATGAGGTGCTGAGCACATGGTAGGCAGGAGAGTTTCCTGTTTTGCTTTCCTTCTCCCCAGTCAACAGGCTGCTATCCTCCCAGCCTTGACTTTTCCTGGCACAGTGCTCGAAACCCAAACACACAGGACAGAAGAAAAGAAAGACTGAGCCCCACTTCCCCCCAGGAGATATTCATAGGCCAGGCTCAGGTTTCCAGAAATGCCTTCCTTACTATCCCTAAGTCCTTATCTATATTTCACCTGATGCCAGCTACACTGTTCCCCTTTGAACCAAATCCCAACGTCTGAAATTATTAATGGTTCTACAATCTGACACACTATAATTGCCCTGCAGAGTCCAATTTCCTTGCAGCTATAAAAGTCAATAATCCCTTCCAGATCCTTGTCAGACCTTCCCAGGGTAGTGGCCCGGGTGCATAGGCAGGTGGCCAGGGTTTGATTTCTGCAGATGGGTTCAGGAGCTGCCATGGGAGCCAGGTCTGTTCCCTCTGCCCGGGCACCTTGCTCTCTGCCTGGGAAGCCTGCGCTCACTGATTTTAGTTTTAGTTACCCATTCCTGTGTACCTTGAGTGCACTTAAATGCAGCAATTGCCCAAATTGTCTGACTTAGCTTACTTCCAGCAGGTTGACCTAGCTCTAATTATTTAAACCATACCGCTTCACTTAAGTTATGACATTTCACATAACTCTTAATTCTGCCATTCTTTGCTTAACAAAAAAAAATAGTGGGATTTTTATCTAACTGGCTCTAGAATGTAAAGTTATGGAAATTCACAAAGAGAGAAGAGCCAAAATTCTGATTATGATGGTTTCATGTTAGTTCAGGGAGGGTTGTGTATGTCAATGAGTAATAATATTAAGAACAGTAACAATACTCATAACTACTATTTATTGAGTGCATATTATGTGTACTACATGGTTTGAATGAAGCCATATTAAAGTGGGTGGAAGGTATAGTACCCCTCCCCAAATTTTCCTATGTGCTTTATAGTTTAAAAATGGATTTCCGAAAGTCTGATAATTATACTCTTAGACTAGCGTAGATCATTCAGCTGGAATGGGGACAATGAAAACAAGACAATTAAACCTGAGTATTAAGAGGGCCAATGACAATTTTGAGGGTACTGTACCTGGCTCACAAACTTTTAATAGAAGTTTTCATTTTTAGCACAAAGGCTGACCCTTTACAGCCATGCCAGCCGGTCATGTCACACTGTAGACCTCTTTATTATCAACGGGATCACTCCCTGAGCCGAAGGCAGACGCTTAACCGCTGTGCCGCCCAGGCGCCCCTGGTCCCAGGTCTTAATACAAAGTTTGACACATGGGAAGAGTTCACCTGATATTGAATGAATGCATAAATTCAATTTATAGTTAAAAAAACCCAAAAACATGGCCTTTCTCCATGATTTACTAGTTAAGTATTATAAGAAAAACCACTTAGCTTTTCTGAACTTGCTTTTTTTGTATGAAAAAATGGAAATAGTATTATAAATGCCTGTGGGAGTTACTTGAGGGGCAAATGGAATAGCTGTATGTGGAAATGATGTGTTAACTATAAGAGGGTAAGGGGGCCGACTACTCTCTTTCCTCCTGCTTCACTGTCATCCCAAGAAGGTGAGGATTCAAGACAAACAGGGTGTTCTAGTGTTGACCCCAGGGTGTACCAGTTGTGTGAGCTTAGGCATGTCATCTCTTTGAACCTCTGTTCCTTCTCTGAGGATTGAGGAGACTGTATTAGATAGACACAGGGCCTAATACACTGCTTGGCCCACTTTTAAGCTCTTAGGAGGTGGTCACAGTGGGGAGTCAAAGTAATATTGTGACAGATAGGAACTTCGAAGTCAAGCAGACTTGAGGTCAAAGCTGTGCTCTGCCGCTGAAATGGCTGGGTAATCTTGGGCAAGTTACTTATATTTTTGAACCTCAGTCTCTATAGCTTTGAAATAGGCATAATATTAATACCAATTGCATGGATTGTTGTGATGACTGCATGGAACAAGGGACATGAGGTGCTGAGCACATGGTAGGCAGGAGAGTTTCCTGTTTTGCTTTCCTTCTCCCCAGTCAACAGGCTGCCATCCTCCCAGCCTTGACTTTTCCTGGCACAGTGCTCGAAACCCAAACACACAGGACAGAAGAAAAGAAAGACTGAGCCCCACTTCCCCCCAGGAGATATTCATAGGCCAGGCTCAGGTTTCCAGAAATGCCTTCCTTACTATCCCTAAGTCCTTATCTATATTTCACCTGATGCCAGCTACACTGTTCCCCTTTGAACCAAATCCCAACGTCTGAAATTATTAATGGTTCTACAATCTGACACACTATAATTGCCCTGCAGAGTCCAATTTCCTTGCAGCTATAAAAGTCAATAATCCCTTCCAGATCCTTGTCAGACCTTCCCAGGGTAGTGGCCCGGGTGCATAGGCAGGTGGCCAGGGTTTGATTTCTGCAGATGGGTTCAGGAGCTGCCATGGGAGCCAGGTCTGTTCCCTCTGCCCGGGCACCTTGCTCTCTGCCTGGGAAGCCTGCGCTCACTGATTTTAGTTTTAGTTACCCATTCCTGTGTACCTTGAGTGCACTTAAATGCAGCAATTGCCCAAATTGTCTGACTTAGCTTACTTCCAGCAGGTTGACCTAGCTCTAATTATTTAAACCATACCGCTTCACTTAAGTTATGACATTTCACATAACTCTTAATTCTGCCATTCTTTGCTTAACAAAAAAAAATAGTGGGATTTTTATCTAACTGGCTCTAGAATGTAAAGTTATGGAAATTCACAAAGAGAGAAGAGCCAAAATTCTGATTATGATGGTTTCATGTTAGTTCAGGGAGGGTTGTGTATGTCAATGAGTAATAATATTAAGAACAGTAACAATACTCATAACTACTATTTATTGAGTGCATATTATGTGTACTACATGGTTTGAATGAAGCCATATTAAAGTGGGTGGAAGGTATAGTACCCCTCCCCAAATTTTCCTATGTGCTTTATAGTTTAAAAATGGATTTCCGAAAGTCTGATAATTATACTCTTAGACTAGCGTAGATCATTCAGCTGGAATGGGGACAATGAAAACAAGACAATTAAACCTGAGTATTAAGAGGGCCAATGACAATTTTGAGGGTACTGTACCTGGCTCACAAACTTTTAATAGAAGTTTTCATTTTTAGCACAAAGGCTGACCCTTTACAGCCATGCCAGCCGGTCATGTCACACTGTAGACCTCTTTATTATCAATAACTACAATTCTCTCTAATCTCCGTCACAAACACCCCATGCATTGATCCACATTAAATTCCCATTCTTTCACAGTAGTACCCAAGTCAACCATCCTTTAATATCACTGTCCCTTTAATTTATTGGTCCTGTGAACTTCTCCATATTCTCCCTCCTCTCCACTTTTCATAAGTGGCTTAATTTCTATGATCAATTGCTATGATGAGTCCCTTCCAGACACTCTCCAATCTCATGCCTTGCCTCTTACTTCATTGAACTTGCTTGATAAAACCACAACCTTAGTTATATCCAGCCCTCTGCCTCCTTTTCACTAGCATCCATGAAGCTAAGTATGACTGGAGAAAGACAAAACCACTGACCTGTCATCTTTAAAATCACTGCCACCAACACAGGTGGATCCTTAATGTTGCCCAGTAGACATATTTTATTTCCCTGCTCCATTCTCCCTCCTGGTCTTCCAAATGATTGTCTTACACTCTCCTTTTTCTCCTCCTACCACTTGACTAGAACCATTTCATCAAAGTCTCAAATGACCTCCAAGTTGCTGAAACCAAGCATTACGTCTCAATTCTCATCTTATTTGATTTAGCAGCTGTGTGACACGCTTCTTTAATTGGCACCTGCACTTGCATCTACCTTCACAGCTATTCCTTCTCTGTGTCTTTCACTGTGTCATTCTCATCTCCCCATCCTCTAAATGCTGGAGTGCCCAGCCTTCAGTTGTTGGCTGAATTCTCTCCCCAAGTGAGCTCATCCTTTCTCCAGGCTTCAAATGCCATTTATATAATGGTGACACCCAAAATATTACCCCCCAATGGCCAACCCTGGCCCCAGGTTTCATCATGGCCTGTTTCGATGATTTCGGTAACCTCATAACTCCTCTCCCTGCTTCTACCCTTGTGTCTCCTTAGGCTAAATTCTCACAGTAGTCAGAATGATCCTGTTAAATGTAAGTCAGATGATGTCAGTTCTGTGTTCAAAACCTTCCAGTGCTTTCCCATACCGTCCAAAGTAAAGTCCAAAGTCCATGCAATGGTCTATATGTCCAGTCTTCCTGCTCACCACACCACACACTCCATACCCACATCCAATCTCTGATCTTACCTACTACTTTTCTCAGGTGGAGATTTTGTCTGTTTTGTTCATTGCCATATCCCAAATGTTTTGCACATAAACCATAATCAATTGATAGTTGTTGAATACATTAATCAATGAATCAGTGCTCATTCCTAGTAGGCTAGGTAAAATGTAGGTTTAGGGATCTTTGGGGATACAGTGATGGGTGGCAGGATGGGCGGGGAGTTGTCTTCCTTTTTCCATCTCCACCTTCCCACCCACTTTCAAACACACAGCTAGTCAAGAAATCTGAGGGTTTTATGGACCTGGGGTAATTTTCTTCCCATTTATTCTGGCTAAGCCTCACCAGTGTGCTATTGTAAGCCTGCCCCATATTGTCTTTCTTCCTATAGAAGAGGAGAGAGCAGGTCTTGGGAGGTAAAAATGCAAATGCACTGTGGTGTGGCTGTTCTTGGGATATGAAGGTGCCATCAAAACTGTGATTATTTATTACTGTAGTATAGATCCAGGTATTAGCTATATTAGCTTATACTTAGACTCCTGGTAAGCAGTGGAAAGGGATATGTAGGGACCAACCACATTGCTCCCTTTACAGAGAGGGAGCTCAACTAAGGCCAAGCTTAGCTTGGAAATCAAGATCAGGTGCCTTAGGTTGGGTTTGCCAAATGTTAATTGCACCACATGGTACTGACATCTATTCTGACCAGGTAACAACATACTTTTCTGCCAATAAGTATTTTATCTACTAAACCTTCAGCTCACACAGTTACCTAGTAAGTGGAAACTACATTTACCCCCCCCCCAAGATTATCTACCTCCTTTTTAAAGGTCAAATTCACTTCCAATCTTTTCTGCTCACATGGCAGGCTGAGATGGGTCAGTTTCCTAACCTGTAAGAAAGGAGAGATGCTAGCCCTTCAATGTCTATAAAGATGTTGTTTATAAAGAGTAGTCTTGGTGCACATGTGGAGGGATCCAGTTTAGCCCTTCTACCTGTCTCTCTGTACCCTGTTTCTCAGTTGTCCATTGTAGAAAAGCAGTTAAAAAGATGACTTTCTTTTTCTTTGTCAATGCCTACATTTTGAATGTGAATTATGGAAAAGCAAGGCTTTATTCATAAACCTAAGATCTGTAGACATTTCAGAGCCAGGGTTTTCAGGAAATGTAGAAAGAGAATGGTCTGTTGTCCACTGTTGTCCTTGGCTTGCTCTGCTTCAAATCTACTCCTAGGCTTTTTTCCCTGCTTACTCTTTTGCTTTCAGTTTCAGCTGTCTATTGGATGGTGGTATCATGACAGAATAATAATAATATTTGCTAGTATTTATTAAGCACTATGTGACATGCATGGTGCTTAGCACTAGATCATCTAATTTAATCCTTACCCACAAGGTGGACGCTATTTTTACACCTATTTTACAAGAGAAATAGAGACTTTGAGGAATCAGGTAATGTGTCTAAGCTCAGGTACCTAGTAAATAAATGAGCCGTTAACACAGTAACCGGAGGGGCCACAATCAAGGCTGCCCCTGCTCCTCCTATTGCTGGTTAACAAAAAATAAAAGAGGAGAGGGTAGGAATAGTGGTGCTGGGAAAACAGGTTTGTTTTAAATGATTAAAAAGTCATGGGACAGATTTTGAAATCTGTTACAAGTGTCACTTGTGACAGCAGCACTCGACACAGAATGGAATTCCATGCCAATTCAGTTCGTGTCCCTGCTAGCAGGCTGCAGAAATGAACCAAAGTAGCCAATCCAGATCTCTGCTGACAAGGTACTGGGGAAATACCATTGTGTTCACTTCAGCATCAAGAAAAGGGAAGCCTGAAATGGTATTCCTGCAAATTGAATCCCAGCATAGGAGAAAGAAACCGCCCTCAAGCTACCAGATACTCAGCCTGATACTAACTCCCCCAGAACAGTGATGACTGTTTGCCCCCTCCAGTTCTCTTTTGGAAGGACTATTGTGCTATCCATCACTCTACCTGCATTAACCCCTGGCTTTCATGACAAACATGTTTCCTAAAGTTGCCAGATTGTGACAGGTCACAGTTTGTATATGGTAAGGACAGAATAATTTTTAAAAAAAGAAGGAAAGAAAGAATAACTCTCTGTTGCAAATAGCTCTAAGATACAAGGGAAATTGGTGTGAAGAGTACTAATGGAGCCCCTGGAATAAGAAATAAGAATAAGAAGAAACATGAATGGTGGAAAGACCTCTACCTTTTCCTGTCCTTTCCCACATGACACCATTATAACTGCAAAATAGTAATCAGATTTTGACTGTGGGGAGCAAAGGCACACTAGAAACTACCTGATCAAACTCTGAGGGAGAAGTAGAATTACCTTTCCAGTGACTTCCTCCTGCACTCAGTTGTGAACTCTTTGAGGCAGGGGTGGTTGGGTTATCTGATTCCCAGTGCCGTGAGCTTAGTTTCCTCATCTGTGAAATGGGATTAATGATATCCCAGAAGGTGGTGGTAGGAGGCTTCTTACAACTTCATATAACCTCATAGGGTGATAGTGTTTATAAATTATGTATCCCTGTGCTTGGCACATAGTAAGATCCAGTATAATTATGGATGGCGATGATAATGAAAATGATGATGATGGTGGTGATGATGACGATGATGATGTTAAAGGAAAGGGAGGGAAAAATCATTTTTAGGCAACTCTTTTGCTTCAAATTCTCTTGAAACACATGCTATAGAGAAGTGAGGACCACTGGATGGGGAATCAGGAGACTGCTTAACCAAATTTCCCTTACCAATGACTTACATTCTCCAGATTTCCATTTTCTTTTTTTTTTTAAAGATTTTATTTATTTATGTGACAGAGAGACAGCCAGCGAGAGAGGGAACACAGCAGGGGGAAGTGGGAGAGGAAGAAGCAGGCTCCCAGCGGAGGAGCCCGATGTGGGGCTCGATCCCATAACGCCGGGATCACGCCCTGAGCCGAAGGCAGATGCCTAACAACTGCGCTACCCAGGCACCCCAAGATTTCCATTTTCTAACATGAAAATTGTTTAAAATACCCAAGATCATGTTTAGCTCTAAACTTCTCTAATACTTTATTTGCAATAAATGACCACTTTCCCCTTAAACCTGGCCCCATTTAACTAGTAATTATTATTTGCACTCTTGAGTAGCAGATTTATACTAGATTGTCTTTGTAATATGAAGCTATTTATGAATTTCAGATTAGAAGAGAATGTCACAAGCGAACATTACCTTGTGCTAGTTTCCTAACATGGCTTGAATTGAAAAACACTATTCTCGCTAAAACATCCAAAAGACACCCAGCCTTCTACTGAGCACAGTGTTTGGCGAGAACCAGTGAACATGCCTATCATACATATCACCAATAGAGTGGTGCTGTTTCTTGATATTCTGCTTTCATCTGGCCTCTGAGAGATACCACTGTACCCTAGGATCCATGCATAAAAAGAATCTGTCACCAATGGTTTTAAAATCTGATGGGTATAAGGAGAATTGCAACAAAGAAAAGAAGTAGTTGAACAATAGCTTACACATGAAAAAAAATAACTGTATAGTAATATAAATGCTAAAGATGACCTGTTTCTAAACATCCACATTTCTATTTAAAATAGTTTCTCTCCCATATAGTTTTCATAAGTTAGATAAACAATGGTTTATTTAGTTTCCACCATATGCAAGGTTCTCTGCAAGACGCTGTGAGGGAGACAGAGATGAATCAAAGGTACTCTTTTCAAGGAACTGCCAATTGATGAGGAACCATGCGTTAACACATGACTAATAATAACATTGGAAAGTAAAGGCCCAGCTCGCTCAGAGAACATCAAATGAAGTACTGCACATGTCCGGAGGTGAAAGACATTCTTCCCATTAGGAAACATCAGGGGGCACTTTGTAAGACATTCCAATCAGGTCTAAATGGGAGAGAAGGAGCCTCGGAATGGGATCAGGGAAACACTGCTTTCATATGTTTGGAAAGCGGGATTGAGAGATTATAGAAATCCTGGGAAATGGAGCTACAATGCCTAGTTTAGGCCACATTGCGACCTTGAAAGCTTGGCCAAGGAGCTTGAACTTGACTCTCCAAGCAACAAGAAGCCACTAGAAGTGTTTGAGCTGAACGGTTACATTAGTTTACTTGGGCTTTCTTAGGAAAAGAAATGTCAGGAGAAAAAAAAAAAAAAAGAAATGTCAGGAGAGAGGAAACGAGGAGAAGTAGGAAGCCAAGACCTGTTAGGAGGCTGCTTTCAACAGACTTGTTATGGGAAAGTAACAATAACAAACTAGGGTAGAAACATAAGGCGTGGAACTGGGGGATGGGCACCTGAGAGACTTAGGGGGTTTGCTTGCTCACCAGCTGGGCAGCCTGAGTGGCGTGAGGGGGCCAGGGGGCCTGGGAGGGTGACGGTGATGTAACTCAAGCAAAATACAATTACAGAGATTTAGAGGTCCAAGCATGAGAGTCCAGGGACACCCAGAATGAAGCCAGCAGAAGACAGTTCAGAATGAACGGCTGATGTTCTTGAGTGAAGATAGCGCTGAAAGTAGATGTGCTAGTTGTTACAGTCAATGTTCTATTGAAAACCAGAGGCTGAATGGAATTGTCAAGGGAGAGATCACAGAGAGGGGAAAGAGCAGCTCCTCTATTTAGGGAGGAGGAGGAGAGCAATGTAGAGGTAAAAAGGGGAACACAAAAGCAAGGAGCCCCAGAGAGAGAGAAATAAATAGCAGCGCAGACTGGTTCAAAGGGTTGAGGATTGGTTCTAACAACCAGAACATCTTGTGTGGCTTTCATGGGAGGATTTTCTTTAGACTGACACAACAAGGAAGACTTCAGTTTAGTCAGTGAAGGATTACTGTATCCAGCTGCTCTCATTTGCTTTTTCTTTTTTTTAAATATTCTATTATGAAAATGTTCAGATGCACAGAGAAATCTAAAGTATTTTATCATGACCACCCATATACCCACCATTGGAATTCTACCATGAGCTTTTCCCCAGACTTGTTTTATTACATATCTATTTATACTTCCATCAATCCATCTTTTTAAAAAAATGCAATCAACTAAGTAAACTGTACCTCGTTCTAGGTAGTTCTACAGTTACTGGTTCTAACTATACTGTAACCCTAAATATACCAGTATGCACATCAGTAGTTCGATATGTGCTTACAGTTTTATTTTCTTCTGTGGGAGAATTTACACCAATGAAATGCACAAATCTTAAGTGAACATTTGCTGAGTTTTGAGATATATATATATTTATTTATTATTATTATATATATTTATATATATATATATAAAACCTCTCTCTCTATATATATGACCTAAATCCCTTTCAAGATATAAAATATTATTACCCTACAAATTTCCCTCACACTCCTTCCCAATCTTCCTTCCCTCCCTCTACAGAGGCAATAACTGGCTCTTCTTATTATTATCCATCATTTATATTTTGACCTTTACTTCATACGAAATGATTTTGCATATTATAAAACTTCATATAAATAGAACTATACAGCATTTGTTCTTTTTGTGTCTGGCTTTTCAAGCTCACAATATGTTGATGACGTTATCCGCATTGTGTACTTTCTTCCTTTCTATTGTTGAAAAGTAGTCCATTGGATGAATATACCCCAGTGTGGTCTTTCATTTTTTTATTAATAGACAAGTAGGCTGCTTCCAGTTTTTAGCTATTATTCAAAAGCTGCTCTAAATTTTATATACAGGGGTTTTTTTTGACATATATTTTCATTTCTTTTGTATAAATACCTTGGAATGGAATTGCTGGATTTAATCTGCCATATAGTTTAATTTTTGCAGGAAACTCATGAAAGATCAATTGTTTCTATTTATAATGAGGAAGCTCAGAAGAGTTAGGTCACTTTCTCAAGATTGCTCACCTTCTAAGAGTTAAATACTGGAATGCAACCCTAGGCCTCTCTGAGCCTGAAGACCATGTACTTCCCATTACACCGGCTTATGCAGAAGAGGCACTTTGTCTTCAGTGCATTTCATCTCCTGTGGGCTCTAGCAGAAAGTGTGCTTCAACCTTTGTCACTTCATGGTACTTCATCAAACCGTACCTCCTGTTTCCTGTTCTCCAAAGCCTGTCCTGCTGCTGTGTGACAATAAAGGAACCATATAAATCTAACCCATATTACCCACCCAGACAGCATATTCCATAACACAATTAAAATTTACAGTTTATACTTTTAACATTACCTGTCTTCAGTTGCATTGTGGAAAATAGGGGTAATAAGAGTACTTACCTCTTAGGACTATTTACTTAAATATTTATTAAATAAATATTATATGACAGGTGCTAGAGATAGAACAGTGATCAAAACAGGAGGAGGTACTATTTTCATGTAGCTTTCAATTAGACAGGAATAGACAGTAGTCAAAAAATTACATTAATTAATGCAGTGTTACAAACTGATAAGTGCTCTGGAAGAAAGGAACATAGTCTTATGAAAGGATGAGCTTCTTTAGGGTGAGTTCCCAAAGGAGTGGCCTGTATTTCAGTGTTCAAGGGGCACTAAGAACTCAGCTCTATTTCTAGAAGTTCCAGGTGTCTGTAGAGCTCCAATCCAAGAAGCCAGTTACAGTCATAAAACAGGGTCTCCTGTATTTGCTTCCAGAGGACCCCGTTTCTCATTAAGCTTCACCCCCCTTTTCTAGGTACGAGTGTTTGTCCTAATTTCCCGGAATTCTTTATGCCAGACCTTCTTGAAAGCTCCTTTTTCTCTGGATTTATCCGTTTCCCCTAACTGAAATCTCATTCCCTTGGGATGTGAACCGTCAACATCTGAATAACGAACTCATGTTAAGGCACAAACCATTTACAGTGTTGCTCCTCTGTGGCATTCCCCAGCCTTCGCTCAGCCTCAGACTAAAAACTGATGAGGCAGTAATTTCCAGCACTGTATATGGCCAACTCCACAGAGACCTGGTGGTGCAGTACATGAGGAGGCATTATGCCCAGTTCCTCAACGAAGGCACTGGGTGCTTCAAGAACAGATGACCCTTCCCACACTAGGCAATCTCGGCAGATGGAATAGCTGGAAGATAAATGGACTATGTGGCCCAAGTCCTCTTGGAAAAGCAAATTCTTCAGACAAAACCAAGTAGGGAGAGATCTTCATGAATTCTCAACTTTGGGGAAAGGCACAGTCTAGATCTAAATGGAAAATCAAGGACAAAGACTAAACCGTGTTGGGATACTGGATTTCTCTTAAAGCACAAAAGGCAAAGTACACACTGTAAATTGAATGCAAAATTTTTTTGCGAGAGAAAAAGTTTAAATCAGTTTTGTAGGAGTATGTTATGTATAGAGCATTCACCCATTGTAAGTGAACATTTCCATAAGCTTTGACAAATATATACAGCCAAGTGACACCATAATCAAGACATAGAACAGTTACATCAACCCCAAAAATTCACTCAAGCACCTTGGTAGCATGGGTTATCTTTGATTGAATCATAGACCAGAGTCTACTGAAGAGAAAGGGAAAGACTTGCTAATGGATTGGGTGGGGAATATGCAGGGTGACTCCAAGCTTTTGTCCTGAGGAGCTGAGTACATCGAGGTGCCCCTCTATGAGGGGCAGATGGATGTGACAGGAGGCAGAGCCGTTTTGTGGGGGAAAATCAATAGTTTAGTTTTGAACATCAAGGACAAGCTTATTTATGCAGGACAAAATGTAATAAGTGGATAAGCATTTACAAGACTGGCCACAATAAAAAGTCAAAGAGATTCTTATGGAAATGAAGGAGTACAATTTTACATCTATGAACTTCTCAGTCATTGGAAGAGATGAAGCTATCCAGTATCAGTTGTACTGGGAGAACTTGTGTAAGCACCAACTCCAGATGACAATTCAGATAAATACTGTCATTTGAAGAAAAGTGTTCCAGAGAGATGAGATGTCCATACCTCTTGAACCCTCTCATTCCAATTCTGGGACTTTTTTTCAGGGAATTATATTCTAAAATCAAACCAAATTTAAGAAAACTTTTTATTTGCACCAAATGCTCACTGCAGCTTTCTTTATGATGATAACATATAGGTAGAACTTAAGTGTCTAGAAAAGAGAGTATGTAAGTTAAGTAAGATGCTTTTAGATAGAATATAATAAAAATAACTATTATGGAATACTTACTACATATCTGCCACTGTTCTAAGGCTTAATACACATCATTTCATTTTATCTTCCTAAGAGCCCTATAACATAGTACTGTATTATCCCCATTTCCCTAATGAGAAAAGTGAAGGACTCATTCTTAGCTCACTTACATCATGCAGCCAGTAGGTGGTGAAGGTGAGACTTGAATATAAGCAGGTTCCAAACCATCCTCTACCATGCAAGTGTTGAAGGTGATTGTGATGGATGTGGAGCGAAGATGTGGAGAGTCAGAGTATTATGATAAACAGGAAAGAAAATGCAAAATTTGTTTCTATGCTGAAGTTATAGCTATGTGAAATTATGGACACGTGAGAGAAATACAAAAATGAACCTTTAGATGACACTATTGGAATTTTTCAGTTTATTAGGAACAACTAGAACTAGGAGTTTATTCATGGCTTTGCCAGATAAAAGTTATTTGGGAGGTAAGGGCAAAATCCAGGTGGAAGAAGGTTGGAGAGTGGCTGGCATTGCAAGGGAGAGTAGAAGGGAGAGGGAAGCTTGAGTGTAGACTGATCTCTTGGAGACTATTTGTGTGGGAGAGAAAGTTGCATGTTTTTGTTCGAAGAGAGCCAGGGTCAATAGGTATGAAACAAGCCAAGGGGAAGAAGTCAAAGGCAAGGAGGGAGGAAAAGGAAGAGAGAGACAGAAGGGGATGAGAGGAGAGGAGGAGGGGAAGGAACGAGAGCAGAAGGGAGGCCTAATGGTGAGGAGATGAAGGATTGGGAGTACAGAGCCTTGCACATACAGTTACTCAAAAATATTTATCAAATTGAGAGTTAAAGCTATTAGTTGGAGAGCCCGATAACCGGGGCATGCTTATTACCTTCAAGAGCTCATTTCATTTTTGTGTGTGTGTGTGTGTGTGTGTGTGTGTGTGTGTGTGTGTGTGTTTAAAATGAAAATAGTTTTATTTTACTTTCCTGGGTGTATTTCTGCACATATATGTGTGTGTGTGTGTGTGTGTGTGATTCAGAAAGCACAGTAAATAAGAAGAAAACAAAATAATCTATAATCCTATCTAAACTAAACTATGGTTAGAATTTTAATATGTAGTTTTCCTGATTATTTCTATTCATATATGCACACATATGTAAATTCATATTTCTACAAAGGCATCAACATTTGTACTCTACCTTTTGTCACTCAACAATATATGTCATGAACATTCTCCATGTTAATATATGTCTTCCTCTTGAATCGTTCCACAGCATTCTGTTGTAGAAATTAGTATAACTTATTTAACCAATCCCCTATTGATGGGCACTGGATTATTTTGAATTTTTAGTTATTACAAAAAACATTGTGTTGAGTATCCTTCTACATACATCCTTGTACAAATGTTCATTTGTTTCCTTAAGAATTGCAAATCACTCAAGTGAATTCCAGAAGGTCTGTAAACAGCATTTCTTCCCACAAACAGAGCTGAGAATGCCTACATTCCCCACACCTTGCCATCTTGGGGTACCAGCCTTCTTTCTAATTTTTCAGAAAGCCCCTGTTGAGATGCACATTCAGAACCTCCCCTTTCTCATTACACATTGCCTCATGAATACATAATTTATCTTAGGAAGTATCTAGAAACTTCTGGAAGATATTCCTAGTGGTAGTAAATAAAACTTGATCTGACTTTAGGGCTTTTCCGGAGAACAGAGGAAGCTGAAAACCATCAAGGCAACATTTTACATGTTTTATACCCTGATAACTAGGTCTCTCTGATGGGAATGTAAAGTAACTAAACTACGGAGATGCTTAACAAACATGCAAAGATAGATCTTAAGCAATGTAGGGAGCCATGGATTTTCCCCCGAGTCAAAATTATGTCAAAGTTTTAATCTCCTTTAATTTCTTTCTTTTTAAAGAATAAATATAAAGGCATTGTCTCTCAGTCCTTGAAAATAAGCATGGGAATCACAAGAAAAATTTCGTCCTTTGAACTGTGATTAAGCAAACATTTACATATTAATATAATTTCAGACAAACTACAGAATTCTAGCAATTTATTACAGTTCTAATTTGCAATAAGGGATACCAGTGATATTCCTGCTGATATTTTAATAGAAATTTAAAATGTATATTTATAACACTTAGTCACTTCCCTTTAAAAATAAAATCTTTTCAGCCTGCATGTAAAGTGGCCAGATGCCTAATTAGGATTCCTGAAACTCAGCTGTATTGAGTTAATAAGTATCCGTGGCAAGTATAAACCAGATTATTAGATTAACTAAAATAACCCATTCTTCAACAATGAAAAAAAATACTTGCAAGTTCATAAAATGAGCTGTCAAAGTGGTTTGGTCAATTTTTAAATAAGATTATTATATTTACATGTTCTTGCTGACCTATACCATAATTAGAAATCAAACTGTGCCTAATTTATCTCCCTTATTTTTTGCTGTTTCCCCTCAGGTCTCACTCCTCATTCCCTGGAAATATTTTATTTTTGGCCTGAAAGAAAGGTTATAGATTATTGAAGTTTATGTAAGGTTTTTTTTGTTTGTTTCTTGAAGGGTAGAAAAAGATGAACTATTTTTGATATATGTATCAAATTGTGTGTGTGTGTATACAATTTCCCTATTTTAAAGGTTTTGTGGTATACATACAATGGATGAAATTTCAGTAATCCGAGTTAGTCAATTGGCCACTCTTCCCACAGCTGAAAAGAGTTTTTTATGACGAGGAAGCAACGAAGAGTTATAAACATATATTTTTAACTTCTACTAAGATGATGAATAAATCCATCCATGATATTCAGTAAATTACTGACATTCTGCAGCTTAGTCATGTTTGAAGCTAAATTAATAAATTCATGTTTGCATAAATCTTTATGCTTATTTTCAAGGAGTCTAGAGATAAATGCACTTATATTTTGTTAAGAGAGATAATTAAACTCCCACAGGAAATAAAAGTAACACAAAGATAATGTTTACGGGCGCCTGTGTGGCTCAGTCGGTTAAGCGTTTGTCTTTGGCTCAGGTCATGATCTCAGGGTCCTGGGATCGAGCCCCATGTGTGGCTTCTTGCTCAGCGGGAAACCTGCTTCTCCCTCTCTCTTTCTCCCTCTGCCCCTCCCCACTGCTTGTTCTCTCTCTCTCTCTCTCTCAAATAAATTAATAAAATCTTAAGAAAAGATAATGTTTAATACTTAGTTCAGGGGCGCCTGGGTGGCACAGCAGTTAAGCGTCTGCCTTCGGCTCAGGGCGTGATCCCGGCGTTCTGGGATCGAGCCCCACATCAGGCTCCTCCGCTGGGAGCCTGCTTCTTCCTCTCCCACTCCCCCTGCTTGTGTTCCCTCTCTCGCTGGCTGTCTCTATCTCTGTCAAATAAATAAATAAAATCTTTAAAAAAAAAATACTTAGTTCAAATCGTTAGCATGAAAAATTAACATAATGGATGCAAAGGGCAAAAATTCTTACTTGGCATCTGGCAAGTACTCAGTATCAGCTCTTCTCAGAAGTGGTCGCTCTGCCTGCCATAGCCTGGCTACTGACCCCCACCCCGTATGTTTCCTTATTGATCAAATGAGGATAATAATAGTACCCACTCCATAGGATTGCTACGAAGATCAGATAAGTGTTGAGAACAGCGTCCAGCATACAGCAAATTCTCACCAAATGTTAGTTTTTATTTTTAACCATTAGTACCCGGCAAAAAGTATCTTGCCTAGATTATTACTAATGGGATTTCTATACATCTTATCTTACTAATCAGATTGCAAAAAATCTTGGACAATAGAGATAGGGTCTCGTTTTTCTTTTGTAGCTCCCTCCCTTTCCAGCTTTGTATAATAAGCATGAAACCCACATTCTGTAAATGCTACTGTTTCAATACATAAGTCATTTAGGGAATTAATGTGTAAATTCAAGTAGTGTGAGTTATGGTTTAATTCGTCCCTGACAGAAATGAAAACACAGAATTCCTTCTCAGTCCATCCAGAGGAATCCAAAGGGGGAAAGTCAAATATTTCTTATCATTTACTAATGCTCTGTAATAGAAATGACTCATCGGCCATATTTGTCTTCTCAAAAATAAAGTGTGCTTTTTGAAAAGCATTTGTGTGCTCATTTCTGCCCTATTCGATGAACAATAGGTGGGATTTTTGAACAACAGCAACAACAAAAACAGATGGCAGTTGCTTAGCGGCTGTGCTGGTTCTGAAGCCATTTATAAAACAACAATGCCACCTGTTGGATAGAAAAAGCAAGCCTGACACAATTTTTTTTTGTTCATAGGACAAGTGTTTATTTATGTCTGCTGTAGGCGATGTGGACTGTTGGGCAAAAAAAAAAAATGAAAAAAAGTCCCCACTGTCAAGAATTTAGTCAAGCAAATGAAAGATAGTTTCTACTCACAGCTAACATATGAGTCTCTGTTTTAAAACCTGACACCCCCCACCGAAATTCTCCCAAGGATTTTTGTCTATCTGGCATTTGCTCTATTGCTCCTTCACAGCCAGTATGTTCCCTCTCCTTGTAAGGGGCTGCTGGGGGGGGGGGGGAAGCAATCTTTAACACATGTCACTTAATTAAGAGGAGACATTACTTTAAATAAATCAGATAATTGTTTAACAAGTCAGAAAAGATGGTTCCATCTGGGGGAACCAGCTTTGTACTGGCCTCTCCTTGCCATTGCTACACAGTCAGAAATCTCTGAAAGGTCAAGAAAGAAAAATCAGAGTTCGATATTCTGATAATGAGATGACATGTGGATCCCAGTCCCTGACCTTGAAAATCAAAGCAACGTCTTTGTTTGGGACAGTTTTAGAGTGTCTTCAGAGGGGGAAGCCTATCACTACTGCTCAAGAGGACACCTTGCCACTCACCAATGCATTAGTCTAACGATGAAAGCACTTGATGCTCTTGCCTTTCCCTTGTGAGAAAGCACATACCGAAGTTGACCTTGGCTGGGCTTCAGGCAGCAGAGAAAATCTGAAATTGCTTGCTGCCATTGCCACATGTATCGAAAACCCAAGAGGGCATGACAGATGGGAAGTAAAGTTTGCATTATCAAAGAACAGAAGTGGTCTAAAGGAAAGAGGCATCTCTGCTGTTTTTGTTTTTGTTTTTGTTTTTATCATTGGGCAAGATAGGACCTCTTTGGATTGATTTTCTTGCCACGAAACCAACTTAGGTAAAGAAAAAGATAGGTGTGCGCTCAGAACAACAGTTGTCACTTGCGTGTACAAAAATAACTATAATATAAGGCAAGGTGCAATGTCATCTGAGTGTCATGAGTGATTTGGAAATTTATGGGTCATAAAAATTTCAATTAAGATAAACAGGGAAGACTTACACGAAGAAGCTCAAATTGGGAAGGTAAAGGCAAGGAAAATCTGGGATCCAATCAGAAAGAGAACCAGACTATGGGGGTCATTAGGACAGTTTAAATTTTTTTTTTTTTTTTTTTTTTTTTTTTTTTTACTTCTTATTCTTCCAGGCACATTGTACAACTGCACTTTCCTGCCTCATGTAAGCTAAGGGTGGCTGTGTGACTTACTCCAGTGAAATGTGAGGGAAATCAGTGTATGTTATTTCTGGGCTTTAAAAGGCAGTACAGAATTTTCCATGTATCCTTTTCCTGCCTCAACAACTGTGGATCCAAACATTGGGATGAAGCTTCATTCCGTCTGGTCTCTTGGTAGCCAAGACTATCAGACACCTGCTAATTCACATTAGACGTATACTTTCATGGCGTTCCGTCATCAAGATTTCGAGGTTTGTTACTGCAGCATAACCTGGTCCATCTTGACTAATACAAGGCATTTCCATGAATATATAAAACAATTAGCTAATAAAAGCAAAAATAAGAAGGACAGTCTTCGAACCTAAAATTAGGGTAGAACTAGAGGAAAAGAATTTGTTCAGTAGCTATAAAGAAATGTTTCATGGATAGTATACAAAGTAAGCAAATATCTGTAGATACATACAGTAAACATAGACATATAGTAAATATAGATGATAGATAGATAGATAGATAGATAGATAGATGATATAACATAGATAGAGATAATGTATTTCCAAACCTTAGCCTTCCTCCCACTGAATAACCCGTTGTTCCCCTATTTCCCCAACACTGAAAGCAGCTGCAGCAACAACACGGGGGTATGTTTCAGGTAGCTCCTTCCTCTGTTAAATTATTTTTCATTCCCCAGACTGGAAATTAACAACATCAGCTGGATTCCCTGCTTCTCCCTTTGCCCACACAGGGTTTACACAGTAGCAGAGTAATTTTATTAAAACATAAGTCTGACTGTGGCACGACACAGTCTCTGCACGAAGCCTTCCAACAGCTCACGACACACTCAGATCAAGTCAGTCCTCCCGGAGCTCCTGAGGTCCTGTGTGTTCACTGCCTCTGACTTGTGTTTCCTCCCCGTCCTTAACTCTGCAAATAGCTGTTCCTCAACTTCCTCAAGCACACATCTTGCCTAAGGACATTCGTAGTTTCCAGTCCTCATGCCAAAGTGTTCTTCCTTGGATGACTACATGCTCGCTCCCTCCTTTCCTTCTGGATTCTGCTCAGACCTTTTCTGATCACTTTTCACACTTGAATGACGACCTGTCACAGTGGCTGTGCTTTATTTTTTTCTCTAGTATCTAAGACCCTATGATAAGCTCTATTATTTCCTGTGTCTTTGTTAATAAACTGGTTCCCCTAATGGAACATAACAAGTTCTGTGAACACAGCGCCTGTGTTTATTTTGTTCTCCATGGAATTCTGTTCCATCACCCAGAAGAGTACCTGGCATGGAGCAGTTGTTCGAGAATGATTATTTTCTCAATGCTGAACTGTGCTCTGCGGTGTGGCTTCTACTCTGCCTTTTCAGTCCCTGAATTGGCCACTCAGCGTCTGTCTGGGGTCAGGTGCAGGGTCAGAACCTGCCAGCACGATAGCCCCAGGAAGAAATCAAGAGGGCTTACTGCTAAGGTTCCCAAATGCAGTCCATGGAAAAATTTGTTCTTGCCCATGAGGCAGAGAGACAAACAAGGGCCGATTTTGAGAGTTTTTACATACAGTTAATTTTTTAAATTTAAGTTGTGTCCTGACATCTTTGGCACTCATGTGTCCTTTCATATGAAATGATGATGGAGTTCCAGGACGGCTTTTTGTCTGGCAGTTTGTTTGTTTGTGTTCTCCTTTTCGTTGGCTTTACTTGGCAAATGTTAAAGAGTTTAGAGTCTCCAGTGATTTTCAGTTTTCAAATATTCTAGAATTACCTATCCTAGAAGGTGAGAAACTGAAGCCTGGAGAGATGACATGACTCCTGCAGGTTCAAAGATCAAGGTTTTAGCAGAGCTGAAGCTAAGACATGCTCCCTCATTTCCAGCCAGTTCTGCTTTCTCTACACAAGACTCCTTTCCTCTGGGAAGCCCTTTGAGAACGATTCCTTCTCCAACTGGGAGTGTTCTTTATCCCCTGACACTTGTTCTTTTAATTATTAAACACTTTGGGGCTCTAGTAGAAAACCAAGACTCCTCTTTCTCATTTTTCTGTCTTTACTCCCCTCTGGAAAACAAGAAAAGTTTAGGATTGAGACTAAATACTTTCATTTCTTGCCATGTCCCCCAGGATGAGGACCACTGCCAGGAGTCAGATTAAAAGAATAGGTACTTTTTGTTGATAACTGCACAAGGTGTAGAAATTATATTTTCTCCTTTAGAAATTTGACTAATTTATTTAAATATTTCTTTGTTGCTTAAAACAACAACATAGAAGAGCTGAGAGAATAAAAGTCCCAACACTCTTCCCGCAGAGAAAACCACAAGTAACAATTTTGCAAATATTCTTCTAGATCTTTTTCTACTTACATATATAAATAAGTAGTGTTCTAGGAATAGCATGGGAAAACCCTGTAAATTTGTGAGAGAATGCATGCGCGCACACACACACACACACACACACACACACACACACACTAAGAGAACATATACCACTATGCTAACAGCGGTTCTATCTGAGCGGTAAGAGTAAGAGTGATATGTAACTTTTATACACCATTTTAACACATAGTGTTAAAAATAGGACTTCAACAGAGAGCAAGTTAAGGTTGCATGATATATTTAGGGAAGTCAAAGAGTTTAAGAAAGTCCGTTCTAATAAGATGAAGTGTCCGTGTTAGAAGCAGGTTGAATGGTTAGGACAGGCTAAGAGGGGGAGTAGAAGGCTACATTGTGGGTAGAACATTCCTAGTTGCTATATTGTCTGATCACCCCTTTGCTGTCCTGGTTGTTGTTTTGTACATTTCTCAAGTCCTCTGTGTGTGTGTGTGTGTGTGTGTGTGTGTGCATATATGCATTTTGCAAATATCCAACTAAACTCTAAACTTTATTGTAGACCAGAACCTTGTCTCCGGTGTACTCATTGTCCCCCTACCTGGGGGGGCTGCACAGTACCCAGCACTAGGTAAACACTGAATGCCTATCATGTTGACTTCTGCATTTGTTTATTCTCTTCCTTAAAGACTGTTTGAGCTAAAGATGGCTAGAGTTGTTAAGAAATTCCTTCCCCATCCCTGGTACTATATTGGCTCATGAGCTGCTTTCAGTTATGTTTCTTGTTGTCTTGGAATCTGGCCTATAAGCAGGCAGAGAATGCCAAGCGCACACCAGATCACAGTCGGCAAAGACTGGTCATCACAGCTGACATGGAGAATGGAATGTGCTCCCTTTATGGAGAGCATGGCCCTGGAGAGAAGGTCCGAATCTTCATGAGCCAAACAATTGATTATAGCACCTTCCCACCACCCAGAATGTCCTGACTTCTGTCTATATGGGAACCATCTGGGCCACCATCATGGGCTGTACATTACAATCACCATCAGTAAACTTGGAAAATCATTGGATTCCAGGATCAAAAGGGACCTTAAAGGTATCATAATCCAACATCCACCTTCTTTATAGTGAAGTTATTGATGACTGTTAGCAATTTATGTAATGCATTCATTGTTAGGAATTCTTTTCATCCATATGAGGATGTGAAATCTCCCTTCCTGAAACTTCTACCCATTGTTTGCTCACTAACTAATATTTGAAAATTGACCTCTTTATATGTCAGATTCTGTGTTATGTGTGGAGGCTGGAAAGATGGGTAAGGCACAGCTCCTGCTTTCAACAGCATCATGCTTGGGTTGAAATTCAACTATATAAATATATAACAAATATGCTGTATTTGTGTGCAATGATTAATAGTTCTGTAGGAAAGCAGGGTAGAAGAGTACCTAACCCAAATTGGGCTGGCAGGGTGAAGGAATGGAAGATTTCTGATGTATGCGCTATGTCACTTCTCTTTCTAGCTTCTTAACCATGGAACTATTTAATCAGCTACTAGTCAACCCAACTATATCACCTAGAGAAAACTTCCACATCTGTTCCATGAAAATAATAATCTTTGCTGGGGCATAGTGACTGAATCCCTATCATTCATTTCCCCAATCCCCTCCCACCCCTTGTAGAAACAATAAGGTTTCAGGAATTAACCCCTTAATCTCATATACTTTGCCAGGATCACTAATCTAAGCCTATCAGCGTATAGCATTCCATTGAAGACAATTACTGTTGAAGGAGTGGGAACATTACGAAGGGAAAAATTATGTTCTGTGCTTGGGAGTGGCATACTTTCTTTCGTTTTTTCTTTCCAGAAATGAATGAGGTAACATGTAGCCTATTTCCTACTAGGAGCAACTTAGATCCTTGATGAAGCCAACACTGTTATCAGAAAAGAGACAAAAAGAAATTGGATCCTTGATCATGTTATTGGACTGCATGGACCAGTTCTGACACACACTTCCAAGCATGTAAGCCAAAAAAACATAGTTACTCTTGTAGCCAGTTTGATTTGGGTTTTCTGTGACTTGTATCTAAAAGCATCTTAAGTGTTTAACTTGCCTAAAGCCTTATTGAAATGAAAAAATGAATGTCTATGTTTTTTTTCCCAAACAACCAGTGTAATAATATTAAGAAGGGAAAGAAAGTTTCTTCGGTATTCTTGTTTTTGTGAATCAATTATGGTTCCTTGTGCCCAAAGGCACATTTTCCAGGAGAAGTGTTCTTGATTCACTTAGAGAATGGATAACAGTTGGAAGCAATTCAGCTCCGCAAGTATTGATTACATGTCTACTCTTTGCCCTGCATTATGCTGGGCACCAAGGTATATGCAAAGTGGTTCTGAATAAGATATGGCTCCTTTCTTCAAGGAGCTTAACATCCTTTGGAAATCAAATGTAATATAAGGAGTTTGAGCTTTGGTGTCATACACTGAGTTTCAAATCTTGCCCTGCCTATTATATGTCTGGCACTATACATATGCTGTCTCGTTCAATCTTCACATCAACCGTTAAGGTCATTATTTATGAATGAGGAAATTAAGTTCAAAGAGGTAACTAACTTTCCCAAAGAGACTTGTCAGACATGATGGCGCTGGGCAATGAATATAGGACTGAGTCCAAAACCAAAGGTATGACCAATGTTTAGGTGGGATCTGAATACGCCGTTAATAGGCAAGCACCCCCAGACAGCCAATTTATGTCTATTGTAGTACTTCTATCTTGAAGATATGCTCTGAAGTCAAAGGTGGTGCTCAGTTGGTCTTTTTTTAGGGGAAAACTCTCAAATGAGGCAAAAGCTCCATCTGATGGCAATTAGTGCAAAAGGCAAGAGCATCGAACAAGCTTTTTTGGTTATTTATCCATTTAATGAAGATTTATTATACCTAATATATGACAGGCATTGTGCTAAACACAATGAAGAATACAAAGATTCACGAGGTTCAGTTTCTGCTCGGAAGGAGCTGTGGCCTTTTAAGTAACAATAACTGCCATGCATCATATGTCTACTAACTGCAAGGCATTTTTCATAAGTCATCCGTAACCTTTAAATGGCAGTGCACTGTAACTCTCTTTGTTCCCATTTTATGGATGAAGAAGTTGAGACTTAGAAAAAGCTATACTCAAGTCACACAAGCCAAGTCAAGTTTTGAAAGCAAGTCTGACCCCAAAGCTTGTGTTCTTTTTATGGGGAGACTTCGCCACATACACCTACCACCCAAACTTGATGGACAGAGGTAGTGTCCAGTAGGCTCTCCTTTTTTATCCTCCAATCCTACTGCTTGGCTCCCATTCTCTTCCACACTGAGCCTCCCAAGTGCTGTTTGCTTAGGCACTCAGTGACTCCACATCCTGTGTGTTCAGCTCTGTAGCAGACCTCTATTATCTTGTCCTAATGTTTATGAAGTGAATGATTTTGAGAAATCTGAGGTCTGAGCATTACGTTTCAAGTTCTGTTGGCCATAATAGGCCTTCTTGCCTCTAGTGTTGAACTGGCTATATGATTTAAATTCAATAAACACATTTCGAACACTTACTAGGTATGCTAGGTCCTTCCATATATGTTGTGTCGTGACTTCCATTTTGCAAATAATGGATTTGGAGCTGTAGTAAATTCCTCAAGGTCATTCATGTGGTAAGTGTAAGTCCAAGGTTCAAATTCCAGTTCTCTTGATCCAGCGTAGTTTTAAAAATATATCCAACTTTTCAATATATTTTCCAGGATATGTCCGAGTCTAAAACATTTTCTGTTACACCAGATGTGAACGTTGTTGGTTTTTGCATGGTGAGAACTACTTTTATTTAAAGCATTTACTCTCTTTCTTCCTCTCATTCCACTTCCATGATTGCTTTCGGAATATTTTACGTCTGTGCAACCTCTGCTTTTTTTCCTTGGTGTCTCATAATTACTGGTCCTGGCTCCATGCTCTCTCCCATAACTATTCCCAGAGGCCAGCTCTCACCATGTTACAGCCTGTCTCTCAGTTAACTTTTCATGAGAAATGCTTCTTTTGTGGCATTTACCAAAGGGAAAAAAAAAAACTCCCAAGCTTCTCTAAATAGCATAAAGTAATGCTTTTCTCATAGTCTTGAAAAAGTTTCTTTTTCTTTTCTTTTTTTAACTTGTATGACTTATCCCATTAGTAGGGCCTAGACAGCTTGCCACATGAAAACTCTTCAAGTAGACTTTCTTTAAGCCTTCGATATGACTAAAACAGTGATTTACTCTCCTTAGCCCCAGGTAATCTCTTGGGAATGCTTTATGATTTTCAGAAAGGAAAAAAATAGCAAATGAAAAATGTGAGATTTATTTTTAAAATTAATTTTTACGGTAAAACTCAGTAGAGGTAAGGACCTCGTTTGGGTAAGGCCACAACAGTTTTTATGTCTATTACTTGGTGAAGTTCTCAGCAACAAATAAGACTTTTCTGTATTTCTTGCATAAACCCATCTTGCTTGAAACTTCAGTGTGGTGGTCATTGAATTGAACTGAAAGACAGAGTGGAAATAAGAAAAGAGCTAGGGTCACTCACTGCTACCTTCAGAAACTGTAAGTGTTTTTGGAGTTCTAGCAAGTGTTTTGGAGTTCTTAGTAAGATTAAGACTACCTTTCCTTGTAGAAAGGACAAGTGGAAAAAATGTCCTAGTCTTTTGCGAGAATAAGCAAAATCATGCTTTTAGCAAAGTAGTGAAAACGAACAAAGCTTCAGCAAAGTAGTGAAAGAAATACAAACTGAGGGCTTCAGAGGGGAGGGGGTGGGGAATAGGATAGGCTGGTGATGGGTGGTGGGGAGGGCACGTATTGCATGGTGCACTGAGTGTTATACACAACTAATGAATCATCGAACTTTACATCAAAAACCAGGGATGTACTGTATGGTGACTAACATAATATAATAAAAAAAATTTTTTTAATTAATTAATACCTGAAGAAATAAATATAAATCTAACTTATGAAAAAAAAAGAGAGAAATAACTGAGAAGTCTGATAAATCCCACATCAACTACTTTTTACCTGCAAGTGGTTTAACATCTCTGAGTTAATAATAGTTATCACTTCATAGGATTGTTGTGAGGTTTAAATGAGATCATAAAACAGAGCACTTAGTAAAGCACAGCTTACCTGTTGATCCTAAGTTTGGCAAATATCCTGGCTGCTATGATAATGATTATGCCTATTTTTTCTAGATGTATATCTTCAGTGAAGCCCAAGTGGTGTGACAAGATATTTCCACTGGGTATCTGGTCACCCCTCAAGCTTATAATCCCTTACAGCAAAAACAGATTTTTCTGAGATCAAAGTGAAAGGATGAATGGAACCAAAGACATTGGCCGAGGGGATAGATTTAAATTGCTCATTGACACCAGTCAGTCATGCATTTCCAATGTGTGCTTACTGAGGCAATTAGCCTTCAGTCTATAAGTATAGGTGACTGGATTTCCTAATAAAGTATTGGTTAAGAAAGATTACATCACTCCAAGTCTCAGCATATGACTTCAGAACTGGCCTGTCACTCCCATCCACATTGTCAAAGCAAGTCATATGGCCAAGCCAGAAGTCTAAGAAGCAGGGAAATACACACCCTCCGTGATGAAGCTGTGGCAAGGGTGTGGATGCAGGGAAGCTAGAGAATGGGGGTCATTCAGCCTACCACTCTGAATCATCCCCGATCCTATAAAAAGTGCTTTCACCTGAAGAATTTGAAGTTTCCTTATTAAAAGGGTTTTTCTTCCTTCACTTTTCATCATCATTCAAGGTTCTAAATTCCCTTCACCCCTCCCTTAGCCAGAGTCCAGGAGTCTTGTTTTCATGAACAAGCAACATTAATATTCATGGTACTGCCTAAGTTTACTCTCTGTAAATAATAATAAAAGAAATAGGATACATAATCACTTTCTCTCTCTCTCTCTCTCTTTCTCTCTCTCTCTCACTTTCTCTCTCTCTCTCTCTCTCTCTTTAATACAGAGAGAGAGAGAGAGAGAAAGAGAAACTATAGAAGGTATCCAAAATAAGGAAAAGCTAATTATTGAATTATTGGGTAGGATTAATCTGAATGTCTTCATGGAGAATTTGAATATTGAGTATAACCTTGAAGGAAATTACTAAGCTCTCTAAAGGCTTAATTACTCCAAAAGTGTTTAAATAGTCCAAAAGTCCAGTTGTAACATTCCACCTATTACCCACATGGTGAGTAAAGAGCTGTATGGACTGGTTAACATTTTGCTCTTTCACTTGTTATTCGCCACAAGCCTTTGTCCAGCCATCTCAAGAATGCAGACCATTAGTGCAAGGCGAATGAGTGACAGCAGGGATAGCTCAGACCTAACCCATCACCACAGCTAGAGAGAGCTTAAAGGCCAACTTTTGGGGGTCAGGAGTAGGGTGGCTCATGCATGCGCTCTGTGTGTGTCTCTCTCTCCCCATATGTGTACCCAAGTATGTGTACGTATGATCAAAAGTAAATGTTTGCTATGTTTATTGATCAATTAATGCCCATCAGTGATCAATAAATTGTACTATATCTGCTTAGTTGCTGTTACTGTCATTAGGAGCCATTAGTCCACTAAAAAGATCTGTTTTGAGCCACTAAGGTGATGTAGGGCCTTCCCCCGCTATGTGAAATTGGAGCGTTCCTATGAAATCTTTCATAATCCGAAATGGGGTAAAACGAAGAAGCAATTACCATTAATTTACATGGAAAAACTTCCGAGCTTTCCCAGACTCAAAGAATAACCTCTCTTAGGCTTTTCTGACACCGAGGGCACATCTTGCTAATGGACGCACAAACTAAACTGAGATAAAGCACAGATGCTTACAAGACTGTTCAAAGCTGGATGCTGAGATGCTGCGAATCGTTCCAGGGGGGAACGTGGCAGCCTCGCTGTCGCTGCTCACAGTACCTGCTGCAAAACAAAAAACATGCCATTTTCACTTTCCATCCTTATTTTTTTGGGAAAGTGAAAATCCTCTTCCAATTTCTTTTGGTTAACGTAAACAGGTACAAATGTAAGGTCTTCTGTCAAAGCGAAGTGGCATCCTGCAATCTTCTGGAACGTGGGGGATACCTGTATTGTACAGTTGCCTTTGCCCTACTGTTCCTAACACCAAGTTTAAAGTAATAGAGAAGAAGCTGATTTTTGGGTGAAGTACCCCCTTTTCAGTAGTTCTGTACCACTTTGATTACCCTTCACCATAGAATTTACCATTCTTTATCGCACTTGTTCACTTGTCTGTCTCCACCATTTGATCAAAAGCACCAGGAGGGCAAGCAAGCAGTTGTCTTCGCTTCTCGTTTATCTCTTGGTACAGTGCCTGCCATGCTTCAGATGCTCAATAAATATTTATGGAGAGAAATAAACAGCATTCCGGTAGGTTACACGGCACAATACAAGGGAAGCATTTTGTAACTTGTCAATGTTATACAACTATCTTATAATTATTTAATCTCCAATAATTTAATCTCCATTAAAATTACCTAATGAGAAAAATTACAATAAGCGAACTTCGGGTTACAAATGTACCAGCCCAGGCAATCTGCCGACTTTGCACCCTATCTAATTTGGGGGTTTTATGGATAGATCTCAGCATGAACATGCACAGTGTATACTTAACAATGTGGGCTACAGAGATATAAACATGCCTCATGGTGGGGGGCAGGCCTACACCCACTGCCTACAGACCCACAGAGACAACCACATTAGTAACAGACGATCCTGGACTTCACATTGGAATGATTTCACTATGAAAGTCCCTCAAGGTTGTGAAATATAACTGACATTCAAGTGCAAAATAAAATGCAAGTCTTAGCAGAGGAAAAATACAGTTTTTCTCCGTGTTAAAAAAAAGAGAGAAGATTTTTTCTCCCTGAATGCTAGGACCATAATGATTCAATTTCTCTTGCACCAATCAGCATCAGCTTGTGAGATCCAGACCTGGCACATGGAAATTTCAGCCTTAAGTCAAATATTATTTCAAAGTTAATGACAAAATCTATTTTTGCAGTGGTCTTGTTTAAAATATTTCCCCTTAATACTCTTGAAATGCTGTAATTGAAAGCAGTTATTTGAGATGCCAGTGCATACTTCTTTAATTATGTCCTGTACCATCTGTTTCCAATGAAAGGGCAGTATCTGTTTGCAGTTACCAATCTTATGAAAAACAGGCTTGTCCCGAAATAGATTGGAACTAAAACCAGAAAGCATTTCTTTCAGAGGCATCCTTTCAAGCCAATTAACTTTAATCATTATAGAAATGTTTATTTCCCATCTTAGTCTCTCTTCACATGTAAATTCCTTCAGGGGAAAAGATCTCTTTTTGTGACTGTTTGAATAGTTCCAATTTGGATTAATCAGAACCCGCTGGCCTGTATATGTTCCAATTGTGAACGCTGGCAGCTTTCTTGATGAAGGAGGCAGTCGGTCCCCAAGGAGAACAGATCTAGAAACACAGCAGGCACACACCTACTGGTCAGAGTAAGTTCGCTTAATTACCCAGGCCCCATGCTTGGCCCTGCGCTGCCTTCTAGGGTGGGGACCAATAAAGTGGTTTGATGGGCCAGAGACCAGAATCCTAAGCTACATCAGTATGAAACCCATCTCCCCAGATGAGCCCGATATTCTCTTAGACCACACGTTCACACGTCACTTGCAGAGAAGTTGTAAGAAGGTTTGGTGACCTTGCAACACATAACATTTGTGGTGGTAGCTTGTAAGTGGCATCACACTACCTAGTGGAGAGGTATTTCTGAATTGCCTCTGCTCTTCAGGGAGATTTTCTAGACACAGGTAAAAAAAAGAAAAAAAAAACTGGTACAAATAAACCCTTAGCGAATTATTTGTTTAATTTATTTATTCTCCTATATTATGGGGATACATTAATAGAAGACATACCAAGTCTCTTATGGTGCCTTGGAGATAAAAACAAAATGGTCAAGAGACATGACACATCCAGATACACATCTTGAGGATTGTGTAACAAGATCATCTCCACTTAGTGTCTGATGCAAAGTATCTGGGGGCAGTCAGTGTTTAATAAATATTTGATGAATTTAGCTCAGCTAGCGTACATGACTTGGCCACCACTTAAGAAAGCTGGCGTTTATTGAATCTTTAATAAGTTCCATTCACTGTGATGAATGTTTTACACACATGAGCTCCTCTAATCCTCAAAACAAACAAACGAACACCCCATGAAATAGATATTAAATATCCCCAGTGTTCAGATGGGGCACTGAAACTTCTATATGGAAAATAACTTACTGATGTTGATCAGTTTGTAGTAAATGTCAACACAAGATGAGGAATCTGTCCTAATGGAAAGTCAATATTCAGATACGTTCTCTATTGTCTCTTACGTGCTGCTCAAACTGTCCCTCAGGAAGGCTTGTTTCTAAGACCAAAGCTCAGGGACTTCACAGCCATGTATTTAAAATCTGAAACCGTGTTATCATTATTTGGGACTCAGTGGTCCCCACTGCCATTTCTCCCTAGAATTTTCTGGAGCTGTACATTGACTAGGCCTCCTCATAACGATATCCTTCAACTTCGGCTTGCTGAAGCTAGAGTAAGCGTAGCTTTTGGATCTCATGAGCTTCATTCAAGAAGTGATATTCTCCTTGTTTTCTAAGAATCATTTAGGTAAGTGGTGTATTTTCCCCCATTGGAGTTGAAATGTTACACTGTCAGGTTGGATGGATTTGACAGGCTTGAGTTAAGGAAAGCCACCCATCTATCCCATGCTCTCTTTCTCTGATGATTTACATGGAAATGTAACAAAATCCCTTAAAATTTCATAATTTAGTCCCATCCCAAACTTTCCAGAAATCAGTCAGGAATTCCTGTGGGAATCTCAAGTGAAAGGCAGTACAGGGTGACACAACACAGGGGGACATGGGGAGGGGAAATGATGGAACATTGGGAAAGAGAACGGAGACACACTAATTACACAGTAGCTGAATGTCTTAACGCATTCACACTAATGAGTGCCTTCTGACATTATGCGGTCAAGGAGAAGCTCGTCTCCATGTCCTTGAGGCTGGCATTTAGGGGTAATGATTCATAAGCTGGGCTGGGAGCTAATGAGTTATGAACATACTCCAAGCACTAATTCTGCATCAAATGGCTATGATCTGTTTGTCAACTGTTCATTTATCATGTAATAATATCAATCACCACTTCTCACTCTTCCTGCACAGTGTGTGAAATTCTACCCTAGCAGCAAGTGAGATGTATCTCTACCCAGAGAACGTTCCATAAATTCTTCAAACACATACACACAAAAATGAGATGAAGGTGAGAGCTCCCTTAAAGAAAATAAGAACAACAGGGTGGTGCAAAAGCCACTGTATTCAAATGAAAACACTAATAACAAAAACAACAATAAAAATAACAATCATTTGGGATGCCTGGGGCCTCAGTCACTTAAGCTTCTGGCTCTGGATTTTGGCTCAGGTCATGATCTCAGGGTCATGAGATTGAGCCCCGCATCAGGCTCCACAGTCAGTGTGGAGTCTGCTTGTCCCTCTCCCTCTACTTCTCCCCCCACCTCAAATAAATAAAATCTTTAAACAAGTAATCATCATTTACTTAGTTTCTCACTGTGTGCCAAGCACAGTGCTAGGAGCTTCATAGTGATCTTTATAAGGACCCTTTGAAATGAATGTTCTTATCCTTACTTTACAGATGAAAAAATTGAGGCTCAAAGAGATTAACATTTTTAGATTCCAGAGCTAATAAATGATAGAAGCAGAATTCAAACCCAGTTCTTCCTGACTCCAAAACCTCTACTCTTCCCATATTCATGCATCATCTTAAGGATGGTATTAGTAGAGGATATGGTGCAGAAACCTCCGTTCCATGAAGCAGATTGAAAAAATAGAGAAGTTAAAGACTAATATAGGATCCTGGAAATATTCCTGAGCTAGACATTAGATCTAAGTTTGATTTTCTGCCACTTCAGTAAAGAACTTTATGACTTGGGTAAATCCTTCTACCTTTCTGGGCTTTAGTTGTATCATCTATCAAATTAAGGAGATGAATTTGGTGCTGTTAAACATTTCAGTGGGAAGTTTTGGTGTTCAGATCCCACCCTACACTATCTCAGGGCTCTCTGTTGAAGGAGATATTGGAACAAGGCCGAATAGTCCAATAGGGAATGACATACCAGCATTTCAGGTGAAAGGCTCCTTGGCCAATTCATACTAGAGGATCTTGGGCTTTGAGGCAGGACTGGGCCCTTCCCCTACTCTCATCTAGCATGTTTGGTATAGCATACTCCAAATTTACCTAAAGAACTTGTCTCATGAATAAGAACAGTCAGCCTGCCTCAGCCACCCAAGTGCAAAGGAGCATAGGGTCAAAAATGTGGGTGAACTTTCCTTTCCAAAGAAGCCAAGGCAAAAGCAGGGGATGGGAAGAGAAGCAGAAGAGAAATGCAATTTCTCTCCTCTATAAATGACTTCTAAGATTGTTCCTGGTATTATGAGGCCGTGGATCAAGGAAGCTGCTGTCCATAAACAAGCAAGACTAACATTTCATAGACTGCCATTCAAACTGAGACATGCACAGATTACCTACAAAGAAATGGCAATGAGATTAAAAGCAGAATTTTAATTCAAGCAATAGATATCAGAAGACAATGGCATAATACATTCGAAGTGCTAAGGGAAAATAATTGTAAATCTAATTTTTTTTACTTAGCTAAACAATTATTTAAGAGGGAAAGGGAAAACACATTTTACTACACAGTTTCTCACTGAAAAGATTACCAAAGGCTGTGCTTCATGACATTTTCACTTTAGGAACCGGGTAGCTCTCCTGAGCCCCATGCTATCTCTAGCTCTTTCCTCTTCTCCTGCTTTTTCTGTGCCTCTACCATAACATAGACTCTCTAGGGCTAAGGGCATGCACTGCCTTCTAGACCCTGGTCTCAATAACCAGAACCACTGAATTTCTTGCCAAAACAGCCCTGAGCCTACTTATAGATCCTGTATGGGTCTTTTCCCTAGTTGTTGTTTCAAAAGTGGGAGTTTCCACCACTGGTCACATCCCTGTGACTCTAAAGATGGCCCAAAGTTGGCTGTTTACAAGGGTGTGGGTGGAACTTGGTTGTATGATAGGGAGAACCATAAACATGCATGTAAGGCTTTTAATTGTGTGGGATGGAGCCAGAGTGGGAGAAGAATGTGTGCAAGCTGCAAAACCCAGGCCAGGGGCCCACTCTCCCAAGCCATGACTTTCTGGCTTGGAAGTCCAAGAAATCCAAGAAATCTGATTTGAACCTAGACTTTGAGATTGTTACGAAGGTACATTTGGGATTAATTTTTTAAGAATAGGATCATACTCTTTACGACATTCTGAATAAAATACCCAACATTTAATTTTACAAAAAAAGAAAAACCAATAAATTGCTAAACATGAGATAAACATTTCTTTTGCATCACTTATTGATTTTACAAATCCCTCTAACTTTAATATTAATATAGGAAGAAAATTAAATTGGTGTCACTTTTTCAAAAAGCTCCATTCCCAGTATCAGACTGGTTTTCCTCTCTGCCACCACCGAGGCAATTATTGCCGCATTCCCTCTAGTACCCCGACCTTCCTAGTTTTGTTACTTAATTTATTTAAGGGTTATGACACCTATATTGTGTTTTGCAACCATAATTCCTACATGTTTTTCCTATTTTTAAATGGATTCAATACCCACGAGTATTTGTTTTTCTTTAATTTGACCAGTTTTCCAATCTGGCATTCTTAATTTCTTTAAAAATCATTTAATTGTGAGATTTTATAATTGAATGTTTTAGTCAAGAATTCTTCGCTGAGCTCTATACTCCTTTGATTTTTTCATGTATGAGATGTCTGTCTTTTCTCCTATTTCCTGAATGGTAATTGGCTGGGTTAAATATTCTAGGGTCCGACATTCGTTACTACAGAAACTTGTAGACATGCGTCATTATATTCTGGAAGTTTTTTCCTCCTTTGGTGACTCACTTTTTCTGCCTAACTAACTAAAGCAATTCCTTTTTAAAAAGTTTTTTTTTCTTTTTAGTTCAGTAATTTGAAAGTAATTTAACCAATATTCTAGATAGCATTAATTTTCTATCATTATTTCTTAATATGCAAAGTGCCCTCTCAAGCTGTAAATTCAATTCATTCTTCATGTCAGGAAAAGTTTTGTTATTATGGTGTATCTTGAGTGGAGGTCTTTATCTCAGGGATGCCAACTGCCCTCAATGTTAGAGTATATTGTCTTTCATGACTATCATCTTCCCCTAATTGCTCAAATCTTTTGTCTGTGATTATTTCAACATCTGACCCCATGCCATTAATCCAGTTTGTTTTTTTTTTAAAGATTTTATTTATTTATTCGACAGAGATAGAGACAGCCAGCGAGAGAGGGAACACAGGCAGGGGGAGTGGGAGAGGAAGAAGCAGGCTCATAGCAGAAGAGCCTGATGTGGGGCTCGATCCCAGATCGCCGGGATCACGCCCTGAGCTGAAGGCAGACGCTTAACCGCTATGCCACCCAGGCGCCCCTCATTAATCCAGTTTTTAATCATGCTTGTTCATTTCCTTGTCCTTTCTAATTCATTTATGAACTCTGCAATGTTGTTAATGGTCCATAATTTATTTAACTCGTTCTCCAACTTCTTTTTTCATCTCATTCTTTTGTCTCATCCCATCTTTGGACTCCTATTTTTACAAAGTTATTTTCTGTCATAAAGCATATATAGCATTATACCAGGTTAAAATGGTACAGAGGAGTAAGGGCACAGATAACATATATAAATATATATTATATAACATAATATAGACAGAGTATTTTATATACACAGACAACCATTAAATTCAGATAACACGATGTTTTGTCTAAATTATTAAGCACTTAGGCTTGGACATTAAAATCTTTTATACTATATTTTCATATATATATTTATTTCTAAAGGGAAATTGAGGAATGCAATACAATTTCTATTAATTTCCTTCCATTATATCAGTTTATATTAATTCAGTCCAGGTCAGATCAACTCAATTTAACTGAATACAACTGCTTGTTCTAATCCTGGTCCACGTTCATACTAGCATGAGAAAGTAAAACTCCAGCCCTGAATAATGCCTCTCTGTTGCCGGTGTTTGCTCAAAGCACCCTCCCACTACCGCACTTACTCTCTTGTCCAGGTTTTTCTCTCTCATCTTGTGGACCTTTGATCTTTGGCTTTGTGGCCCAGCTCCTATAACTTGCTCTAGATCCCTCTTTGTTTTGACAACTGATCTGAACCAGTTCCTGTACCCTACCAATTTTGGTCCATTTCACTAATCTCTTCTTATGATCCATTCAATTTTTATGACTCTGCAACTCAAAATAAGAGACACTTCAGCTAAAGACTAGTTCTAAAAAATTCCCTAGACTCTGAAACTACCTTGGCCTCCCTACCAGTGTATAATGCACTGTGTCCCTGTGAGACAAAAAAATGGTAGGAAAGACCACTTATACTATAGACTAAAAAGGCAATGATGCCTCAACCTTTTCATCACTGTACTTTGTCCCTCACTGTTTACACCCATAGCTTCCCTAACCGGGTAAAGCCAGAAAATCTAGCCCAACCTGGGACTCCTTTTATGTGTGCTGATGCAATTCCTAAACAGTGCATTGGGAGAGGCAGGCACGCAACCGAGGACCAGCATCAGTCCAAAGTGGCTCAAAATAAATTACTTTCCAAATACTTCAAAGAGATAAAGAAGGCAGACAGACTATATGGCTGGTAAAAATTTGGCGTCAAAGGCAGATGATGGATTTAAACCGCAGTTCACTGTATTTTTATGCTTTGAGTGACGGCGTAAGTGTCTTCCTGTTATTCTTGGCAAGGCAAAAAACTCAGATTTTGCCTGTGGTGTTTTTTCTTTACTCTATTATTTTTTTAACTGTGGTAATGCAGTATTTTCCAAAACTGAGAAAAAGCATTAAGTTATCTTCTCTATTGCTCTGGTCAAAGAATTGTTCTTTGATGTGTATTCTAAAACTTCTATGAACTAGGTTAACCTTAAATTATGGTAATTCTCTCTCTACTGTCTCTGGCATATGTCTCCCAATCTAGTGATTCTTATCATTAAGTATTTCTTTCTGATTCTGGCTTTCCTTCCTTAATTTCCAAAATTTCTATTCATACTTCTCGGAACTACATTTGTCTATATTATGCCGTAATTTTAACACAGGTTATGACCTTCATATTAAGAAGCACTTCCTTTAGTTAATGTACTGAGAGTGGGAAGAGTTATGTATAAGGGGGCAGGATGTTACAGAATCTGAGTGAGGACTTCTCAACCCCCAAGGTGTGATATCTCTTTAAGGTATTCATTGAATGGTACCTTGAAAGGAAAATAAACCATTAGAGATAGCTTGGTGGATGAGTGAATTAGGAGAATTCCAACTCTTTATTATGGTGGGGAGAACAGGACATTACCTAAGTAGGCTCAGCATTTATTGGATCTTTGGATTCTGAGGCTGTTCTATAAGGTCTTCCCACTCTTTCTGCTGAACCTTGAATGTTTTCTCCCCCTGTGTGAGCTCTCATAGTTGTTTAGCTCACAACGCCTCAGTAGTCATTCTTCTTCAGTAGTTGTACTTCCCCCATCCTTGCAAACTTTTGCCCTGAGCATGTGTAGCTTATTATTTGGCCAAAGTTTCAAAATAGATTTCTGAAGCTGACAAAAAAAGAGGTCCACCTCACCACTTCTTTTCACCAACTTACTGGAAATCCCATCCAACTGACTAAGACAAGAAAAATAAATAAATGACATACATATTGGAAAAGAAGACATAAAATAGTCCTTATTCAGAGGTGACATGGAAAATCCTAAGAAACCCTCAAATAATCTATTACTAATATATAAATTTAGCAAGGTCACTGGATATAAGGCCAATACACAAAAATTTAGTTTTCATTCTATAATACTAAAGGTGAAATTTAGAAAAAAATTTAAGAAAACATTTACAGTAGCATCCAACAAGCTTCTAACAATACTTAGAGTCAAATTTAGTGATATATGCAAGACCTATACATGCAAAACTATAAATACTGCTGAAATTAAAGAGCTAAATAAATGTTGAGATATACCATGTTCTAGATTAAAAGACTTGATATTGTTATGATATCGATCCTCTTGAAATTAACCTATGAATTCAAAGTGGTAGCAACCAAAATCACTAGGCCTTTTTTTTTTTTAAATGAAATTGGCAAACTCTTTATAAATCTATAGAAAAATGCAAAGGACCAAGAACAGTTAAAATAATCCTAAAAAAGAATAAACTTGAAGGACACACACTGCTGATTTCAAGACTTAATATAAAGCTACAGTAATCAAGAGAGTGTGATAGTTGCATAAAGATAGGCAAATAGGTTAATGAAACAAAATAAAGAGTTCAGAAATAAACACATGGGGTGCCTGGGTGGCTCAGTCAGTTGAGTGACCAACTCTTGATTTCAGCGCAGATCATGATCTCAGGGTCATGAGATCAAGCCCCCCATGTCCCCATGTCAGCGGGCTTTATGCTCAGCAAGGAGTCTGCTTCTCTCTCTCTCTCTCCTCCTGCTCCCTCCACTCCCTCCATACCCCCTCATGCTCTCTCTTTCTCTAAAAATAAATAAATACATATTTTCTAAAAAAGAAAGAAACCCATATTTTTAGTCAATTGATGTTTTTAAACTAAGAATCCAAAGCAATTCAATGGGGAAAGAAAGTCTTTTCAACACGTGGTGTTTGGACCAATTGGCTATCTATATGAAAATAAATGTGGTTTGACCCACAACTCACATGTTACATAAACAATTATTTTGAGATGGATCATAGACCTTTTAAATATAAAAGTCAAGGGGTCTGGGTGGCTCAGTCAGTTAAGCATCTGACTTTGGCTCAGGTCATGATATCAGGGTCCTGGGATCGAGTCCTGCATCAGGCTTCCTGCTCAGCAGGGAGTCTGCTTCTCCCTCTGCCTCTGCCCCTCCCCCTGCTCATGCTCTCTCTGTCTAATAAATAAATAAAAATCTTGAAAAAATTAAAAATATATATATATAAAAGTCAAGCACATATAGTTTCTAGGAAAAGACTAAAATATCTTTATGATGTTGGTGTAGGTAATAATTTCCTAGACATGACCTAGTAAATGCTAATCATAAAAAAAAGTTAAATCAAGTTCATCAAAATTAAACATTTTGAGGGCGCCTGAGTGGCGCAGTCCTTAAGCCTCTGCCTTTGGCTCAGGGCATGATCCTGGAGTTCCAGGATCGAGCCCCACATCAGGCTCCTCCACTGAGAGCCTGCTTCTTCCTCTCCCACTCCCCCTGCTTGTGTTCCCTCTCTCGCTGGCTGTCTCTCTCTGTCAAATAAATAAATAAAATCTTTTTTAAAAAATTAAACATTTTGAAAGATCCTGTTAAGACCATCACTGGGAGAAAATATATTTTATATATATTCTACTTTCAATATATTAATTTTTTTTAAGGATTTTATTTATTTGACAGAGAGAGACACAGCGAGAGAGGGAACACAAGCAGAGGGAGGAGAAGCAGGCTTCCCGCTGAGCAGGGATCCATACGCGGGACTCCATCCCAGGACCCTGGGATCATGACCTGAGCCTAAGGCAGATGCTTAATGACTGAGCCACCCAGGTGCCCCTCAATATATTAATTTTTAATATATTATTTTATTTTTAATATGATTATATTTAATATAATTATTAATTTATATATACATTTTTTAAAGGGCTAAATACTTGAGCAACATTTTACAAAGAAAATATACAAATGGCCAACTTGCATATGAAAAAGTATAAAGTATTCTGTATCAGTCATGGGGGCCAAAGCAAATTAAAATCACAATGAGATACCAATTGACACTCACTAGAATGTTTAAATTTAAAGACTGATAACACCAATTGTTGATGAAGATGTGGAATTATCAAACCTTTAATACACTACTAGTAGGAATATTATATGGTAAAACCACTTTGGAAACATTCTGACAGTCTTTCATAAAGTTAAACATATACTTATCTGTGATCCAGCTGTCCCACTTTTTGGTACTTACCCAACAGAAATGGAAACATATATTTTAAAAAGTGAATGTTCAAAGCAACTTTATTCATAATAGCTAAAAACTGAAAATGCTCCATTAACAGATGAATGAAGGAAATGTGATACAACCATATAGTGTAATTCTACACACATTATGGCTAAGCCTCAAAAACATTATGCTGAGTTAAAGAAGCCAGACACTAAAGAATCTATAGTATTTAATTCCATTTAGTAGTGTTTGATTTTTATTAAACTGTTCTATAATAGTCAAAACAAATCTATGGTTCTCAGGGTGGGAAAATGGGTGGTTAACAGGGATTAGCTGGGAAGAGGCAGGAAAGATATCTCTGGCCTGATTAAAATCTCTTGGAAAAAATATGGGCTACCTGGGTGTATGCATTTGAGCACTCTTCACCTCTAAAAATCTGAGATATAAATTATACTTTCATTTTTAAAAAGATTTATAATGAAAAAATTCATACTATAATTTTGTTCATTGATGCCATTTCTTCCCGAATGCCTACCCCTTATTTCTCCACTCCTGATGAGTACTTGAGTATAAAATTAAACTTCATTTACCGACAAAACTAGTGACTATATTTATTTAACTACAAGGCTATATTGAGTACCGGTGCCAGGCATTGTTATGTGTCCTGGAAATACAGCAATGAATTTTTTCCCAAGAATCAGCCTAGAGTCATCTCCAAAGAAGGCAATCTGACAGGGGCTGAAAACCAGGGGACGAGGAGAGAGAGGTGCATGTCAGCCAGAGGAACCCTTTAGGGAACTCATTAAGGGAACTCTTGGTAGTGACGAGTTTTGATTATTAAATTAAATTAGACAAAATAATGACTAAAAAGTTTCATGAATAAAAGATCACATTTGAGAGTGACCACAAAAGTCATGGAACTGCTGCTCTGGATATCACCCGAGAGGTGGGAAGCAGCAAACCCCAGAAAGACAATTTTATCTAGTAGTACTCTGTTATGCTGCTGTCAGCATTGATGGTGGGGACGGTTGACTTGCTTATTTTGCATTCTATCGAGATCACTCTTTCAACACACTAATTTTTTTCTCTTCATTCCTCACAGCAGTACTGTTCAATAAAACCCTCTGTAATAATGAAAATGTTCTAGAGCTGAGCTGTCCAATTTGGTAGCCCCTAGCCACATGTGGCTATGGAGCACTTGAAAAATGTGGCTAGAACAACCGAGGAACTGGATTTTTTATTTTATTTCGTTTTATTCATTTAAATTTAAATAGTCACATGTGGCTAATGGCTACCATATTAGGCAAGTTACCCTCAAAGGTACGCAGATACTGATTGATACAGCTCCAACCCCCAATAGACTCCAAAGGCGTTGAAGTTCTCTGTAAAAGGTTGCCTTGACTCTAGAAAGTGAATTAGTACACTTTCTTTTCTCTTCCATGCAAATATACTTGACTTTTTGGATAGTATACCTTTTAAACCTCTGGATCTCAGTCTCAGGGAAGCTCGTGGTTTTCTCTCCTCGTTCTCCTATTGTGAAGCCACTGGACCTCCTTACTGAGGAATGAAATGTTCTTATAACACTCATTTGTTTCTTCAGCAATTTCTGCGTGTGCCTGAAATACAGGGAAAGCCACTGGTGATCAAAACGGTTTTAGCTTCCACCTTCAGGGAATTTACTGCCTGCCTCTGAGGACTTTTGCCCTGAGAGCCTCCGGCAAAACCAGATCAAGCAATTCTACTCCGAATCTCAAGGAGAAACCTGTATTCTTCCCCTTCTACTTCTTTATTCCTACCCCTTTCTTTTTCTTGGTATCCATATACTAGGGCTAGTCTTCATGGATTTGATTTTTCTTCACAGTTATATAATCCAAAGCAATATTTCTGCAGGCTTTTCCTTGAACATTCAGTTCACAAAGCCGTTAACTTTGTATCGATTTGAAAGTAGGTCATCAGAATTTTAGATAATCAAGCCTCCTAGCATTAAAAATCGTTTGTTATACTGATTATTTCAGGGGGATTATTTACAAATTTTGTCAGCCCCTGTGTTCCCCCCTTGATCAATAAAGACAGCTTGACTCATGGGTCAGTTGATTTCCCTGAATGTACTATAATGCAGCAGATAAAAACAGGGCTCCCAGGATTAGAATGTTTGGTTTCAAAACCTGATTCTAGGGGTGCCTGGGTGGCTCAGTCGTTAAAGCGTCTGCCTTCAGCTCAGGGCGAGATCCCAGGGTCCTGGGATCCCTACTCCGCTGGGAGAGCCTGCTTCTTCCTCTCCCACTCCCCCTGCTTGTGTCCCCTCTCTCGCTGGCTGTCTCTCTCTCTCTGTGTCAAATAAATAAACAAAATCTTAAAAAAAAAAAACCCGATTCTACTGCTTATTGACTGTCTGACCATAAATAAGTTAGAGATGTGCTTCATATTTTCATCTGTATAACATAGAAATCAATCTCATAAAAGTAATGTGAAGATTGAGATAACGCCTGCAAAGCTTCAAGAAGAGTGCAGGGTGCATAGCATACCCTCCATCAGCAAGAAGTATCATTTTATCACATGCTTCTTTTCTTCCCTTTTTAGTCTACTAAATTAGAAGAAAAAAAAAACCTCACAGAGTGTTAGGAATAAGAGCGTTTATGGACGCTTTCAGAGAGTTCTGGACATTCATATTCAGCCCTGAGCTCAGGGACACTAAGATTTCTCACAGAAATCAGTGCTGTGTCAGTTGTCAAGTCAGCCAGCTCCGTTTGAAGTAGGGAAGGCAAAAAAGGTCTCTGAGATAAAGGCAAATAGTTTCCTAATACGATTTTTTGTTTCCACATGGCTGTGGAAAGCATTTCTTAGTTCCCTCGTGGATGGGTTATTTTGTTTGTTTGTTTTGCCTTGTTTTCTTTTTCTCAGTTCTTCACAAATCATCGATTTCTTTCTCCAAAGAAGAAGGAAATCCCCAAATGTGGAATGATCAAGGTCTCTGGGATTGACCGTGGGGTCAGCTTAGTCTTATTTCAAAAATCCCAGTATCTCATCCTCAATAATGAAAATGCTGATGCTACTGCCCCCACACTAATAGGTTCCAGCCAGATAAATGCTGAGTATGTTACGGAAATACATCACCTGAGCAAGTGTTTGGCAATTATACAATCGGCTTCCAGTGTCAATAAGAAAGTTTTCATATCGTTCCTCATTTCAGAACTTCGAAGTTGAGAACTTTAACTCGGAAGTCAATGAACTTCAGTGTAGGACCAGTGCTCTGTAAGTGCTTCTCAGCGCCCTGCACAGAATGCGAAAGGACACGTGCCAGTGTCTGTGGTTGCACCCCATCTCCTTCCACACTTCAGTACTTCCATCACTATTTCCATCAAGATCATGCGACATTTCACTACCCATTAGCCACTCTGGGGAAATATCATAATCATAAAGATAAGGAGAAACAGCATTCTCTAGAAGGTTTCAGCGAAGATATTGTAGTGTATCTGATGGGTCATTTTGTGATTTCCATGAATACCTAAAATGTTAGTGTTTCAGGAGTTAGAAGTGGAGATTCTAAAGAAACAAAGACGATGACAGACTCCTTGATTAGCCACTCCACCTGTGAGACTTCCCTGCTGTGTGCTCTCACAGCATTCATACAGCATATCACATTTGTGTCATTATTTAATTTTTCTCTTTCCCACTAGACTGGGAGCCCAGAGCGAATGGAGACTATTTTATTTGGTGCTGTGTAGCCAGTGACTGGCAGCCATAGTGAGGTCTCAATTCATATTGCTTGAACACATAAGTGAATAAATGAGTAATCCAGTCCAAATTGGAATAAAAAGTTAAGATAAAAATTTAATATGAAAACCAAGCTAACCATCTTTCATGTGTTATAATAGTTAATGAGTTGTCAAAAGACTGGCATACCAATGATAGCATTCTTTTTATTTTATTATTTGCCTTTTCCAAATTCCAACACGTGCGTCTTACTATAACTAATTTAAGCTGCCCGTTGCTTTAAAAACCAAGGGCGAGACACATTTGCCAACCACATAAAGATAGGCAGAAAGATGTGTGAATTCTACCTTGAACTAATAGTTCATAAAGGGGGATTATTTCTTGTATCAGAACGCCAGCTAACAAATGCAGAAGGAATGATGGAGTTAGAAGTCACCATTTTGCAGACCCTAATGGAATAGTGGATGTAATTAACGGTCCTCAGTGGACACCAAAATCATTAGGTAACCAGCTAAAGCGGAACATTTTCACAGGATGACCAGGCTGACAACACCAGAACTTACTGATCTTAATATCACAAAAGGAAAAATACCCAGGCATGTTGTAGCTACTGGTGTGATGCATAAAACATTCATCATACACCTGTGAAGTATTCTGACCAAAAATCAAATCTGCATCTTATCAAACCTCTAGATCAAATTTCCAGTTCACAGGGACTGCGAGGGACAGAGGAACATGTTAGTGATGCCACAGGATGCAATAAGCAAATCCCGACTACAGGAAATTCTACAGAATAAACAGAGCAGTTCCCTCCACAGGTATATGACAAGGGGGAGAAAAAGAGAGAGGAAAACCTATGGTTTGAAAGAGATTTAAAAGATGCATCCATTGAATACAAGTGTAAACACTTTTGGGTTCTGATTTGAACCCAAATCTGTAAAACAACAAATTTTAAAGTTATCAGGCAATCAGGAAAGTTTGAACACTGACTAAATATTTGACCATATTAAGGAATTACTTGTTAGTTAATTTAAGCATGAAATGGTATTGGTAGGAATCTTTTACAGATACCCATTCAAGTATTCATGAAGGAAGGATATGTTACATAGGATTGGTTTCAAAATAATCTCGTTGGGGAAGGTAGGGGATGTATAGATAAAACATGTCTGGTCATGTTTGATACTTATCGAAGTTGGGTGATACATATAGAGAGACTAATAATGTTCTTGTTACTTTCATAATAAACTGTAAAATGAGGGGGAAATAGGCAGAAAAGAATTTTGAAAACAATCCAGGATTGGGGTTGAGACTGCCGTTCTCTACTACTTATCAGCTGAGTGACCACAGTGAATACTAAAAAAAAAAAGAAAGAAAAAGAAAGAAAACAACAAAACCCCAACTTCTTGTTTCTCAGTTTCCTCCTCCATTCAATGGGGACAATAATGGTACTTGCCTAACAAAGTTGCCAAGATTTGATGAATTAATACCTATAGAGAGCTTAGAACTGTTAATTAGATACACAGTATGCTAATACATGTTAGCTATTTAAAGAGAAGTCACTCTAACCAGGAATTAACTTTGAAGTTCAGCTGGAAAACTTGCCAACTCTAATTATTTGGTAGCAGCTTCCTAAAGTCTTGTAATGAGTATGATTTTGAGACCAAATGTGAGCACAGCAAAAGCAAATTGGGTTTAGGTCTGCAAATGTGGGCAAAGTGGGTATGTATGGAGATATTTGCCAACTCTTTTCTATGGACCCCAAGAACCAAAGATAGAACAGTTTTCATAAAATTACAGAACTGTGTAACTGGCAGCTACTTTATCCGTTCTTTTATCGAGAAGAAAACTAGAGCCCAGAGAGGCCAAGTAATGTGTTAAAAATCATGCAGCTGGCATTTAAACAACCCATAGGACTGAGATCTTAAGATCCCAGTAAGACAAGTTATGTGTTTCTTATATTAGCATTGCTTCTGTAACGAAAGTCCATTCATCCATGAATCCAACTATGACTAGAGCCGCAACCTATTTTATTCTGGGATTTCCCTAAATATTGAGAAACAGATAAAAGAATCAGTGTGGTGGGGCTGAGGAGGGCTAAAGCAGACACCAGAGCATCATTCCCTGGTTAGTAAGAAACTGAATCATTCCCCACCACTCATCTCTTTGTTTTGCAGGGTCAAGTTTCCAAAGGATTTTGTAGGTCAAACCCTACACACTAGTGCCTATAACCATTTAGATCTCTGGTTTCCTCCGTGGCCAATGAGACCCCTCAGAATGGTCACTCCAAGAACTCAGTAATGACAGTGCTATGGATCATTTTTGAGGTCTGTTTGTAGGCATCTGAAAATATCATTCAATTGCCTTGAAATAAAGGAAGCATTTGTTTTATTTGAGAGTGTCCTAACTGTTCACAGGGAACATCCAAAGTAAGCATATTCTTTCCCAAAAAACAGTTTTCAAGAGGGGTGTATATTTCTTGCATTGCCAAGAACAAAGCTTTAATCTGTGAGGCACTTGAGAGCTAAGTGTATTTCAAAGACATTTAAAACTTATCGGTTAATAGGTCAGTTCTTCTTGGGAAGTTTCAGTGGCTGAATTGAAGAACTGTTCACAAGCAAATTAAAAATTGAAGTCATTATTCAAAATATTGTCTTTAAAATGTACTGTTAATCAAAATGGGCCTGTAGAAAGGTCAAACAACCCTTTTTATGTCCCCTCACCATGTAAATTACTGATGGGAAAGAAAACTATGAACCAGTTACTGCTCTTAGAGACCATTTGCACACAGGGAAACACTTCATAAACTAAGCAATATTTTCAACAAAGTAGTTCAGTGTCTTCAAAACATTTCTCTGTAGCAAATACGCTTGCAAAAGAACCACTGTTCTAGTAATTATTAAACTTACCTGTAGTCCCCTTGACACCATGTCTTTCCATGTGTCTTTTCACGTTTTTGTAGCTATTCTTTGTTACCATACTAAAATGTAATAAGCTGTGATTTCTTAAAGGTTACTAGCAATGTGGAATCTGAAACCATACCAACAAACTTTTCATACTCTATTACATTAAAATCCGCTTGTCTTCTTGTACTGTGAGGAGATCTTTCACTCATGCCTGATTTTGTAACATCATACATCGGTAATTGGAAACATATTGGTTTACTGAGTTATTCGGATCTTCCAAATGTTGTCACACAATCACATTTATTAATATCACCACCAATTTTGTCAGAAAAGCCTTTATGTATTGGGAAGCTGTCAAAGTCATGGTGGTAGACAAAATTTTCCAAGATTCTAATTTTCTTTTTAAACCTTTAATTTTATCATTGGCAACAGATACTTGTTTTCCCTGAAGTGACAAACTTACTTCATTTCTTCTTGAGAAAATGTCTGCCAAGTCCCCAAGTCTGAATAACATGTTAAAAAAGAAACAACATACCCCAAATGGAGTCACTTGTGCTTAGCCACCAAACCAAAACTTAATACCTAACTTAATTGCAGTTTTAGTGCCCCTCCCCCCTACCCCAGGAATATAAATTTAACTAGTCAGTCTGGAATTCCTTGATCGGCACTTGTTAAATAATCCATCTTACAGACCCTTTTGTCTCTCCCAAAAAGATGACCCAAAATAATCCTTTTTTTCATTTACAACTTCTTTGTCCCACCCCTCCTCTACCTTTAAAAACTTTTCCTTTTCTGTAGCTCTTTGGAGCTCCTTTCTGTTTGCTCGATGGGATGCTGCCCGACTCATGAATCCTTGAATAAAGCCAATTTGATCTTTAAATTTACTTAGTTGAATTTTGTAGTTTAACAATAGTGTGTCATTCCTTCTTTCAAGTAAAACAACAACAAAAAGTTTCAGGAACAAAGTGGAGACTTCAGCTCACAACTCATATAATCATCTGTGCTTTTCCCTAAAAACAAGAATTCATCTTAGTTCATTATCTAGCAGAAGCGCTTTTGTGTGCTTTGCATTTCGTTACAAAGAATATTAAAGGAACATGTACTAGCTTTGCCTGTTTTGTTTGTTTTTTACTGTGAGTGTGTGGTGGGGAATGCAGTGACTGCTGGGACGATAGGGGGGAGGTCACTGTATTGATTATGCTACAGGGCTAGCAGTTTTACCCACTAATGCTTTTGCACTCTACGTGCATTATTACGAAAGTAATTTTGACCTCGTAGACCCTCTGATAAGGTCTCAGAGGCCTACAAATCATCTGTTGATGACACTTGAAAACCGCTGCCCTATGGATATTAATTCTGACAGTCTGTAATCTGAAATAAAAATGCAATAAAGAAAGACTACAGGAAAGGCAAGAAGGAAAAGTTTAAAGAAAGAGCTTAATTCCTCCTTGGGTTGGGCAAAAGTAACCTTTCATGGAAGAAAGAGGAGAGTATCTTCTGGGCAGGCTACAAACCCGACCCTACAGTTCAGTGGTAAATGAAAAAATGAAAGGAATATAAATCTAATACTAAATAAGAAATTACATTAAATACAATAAAAGCATTTTGCATCTGCAATGTGAAAAATACATTTGGAATATCCCTATTATTATTTCCTTTCTACCATTGGAATAATCTTGATTTGACAATACTTACTGGACAAATTTAGGAAAGACCCTAAATTCTCATATCATATACAAGAATGATAATTCCTTTTTTTGTTTTTAGAGTTGCCCTTTATTCAAAGAAATGGAAAATCTGTGCTTCCAGATTTTGGATGGCAACTTTATTAGATAGCAGCTTCATTACTAACCTCATAACTGGGAGGATACTCACTTTGGATAGTAATGTTATTACTAACCTCATAACTGGGGGGAAATTTCCCCCAAAGTAATGTAATGGATAAAGCCAACTTAGGTCCAAATGCAACGAGTTTGATAACATAGGTGTGTGGGTCACCCGGAAAGTGCATTTTTGCACATTGATGCTTTAAATATTCATCAAGAAAACATGCTTTTGAAAAGAATTCTCAGATGAACCTCTGTCAGGCAGGGAATCACTTCCTATTCTTTCAAACTGTCTACTGGTTGTCTTTTTAAGCATAAAACTAAAGCCTTTTCCTTGTAGAACATGTAGAAAATGTTTTACATTTTTCTAGGAGAAAAAAAGGAGAGGGGAAGACAATAATAAATCATCCTTAATGCCACATTACCATTTTATAACTTAAGGGAATTTTTTTTTAGAGAAAAATACACATTCACTGTAAAAAGAATTCTGTGAAATTTACTAATAAAAGTTGACATAAGGAAATATGACCATTACAAAAATGGTAACCACTGTAAACTCTCCTCCCTCTTTCCTTCCTCTTGTTAAACCAGTTAAATAGTCTGAACTCAGTAGAAATAAAAGCATGAAACAGTTTTATACTCTTTCCTCATCATTGCCTTCCACGCGGCTAGTGGCAGCTTTCTTTCCTATCTCATGCGGATATATAGGAGATGACACAAAGCTTCGTCATTTTAATCTCACAACCGGCGTGGACTTCAGAGCCTCCTGCCCCGGGGTCCAGCCCCTGGGCCTGGAGTCTACTGGACAGTCACACCCCCTTCACCATTTTCCACTCCTTCCCAACTGCAGTCATTGCTAATGTTCTTTCGCTGTGTTTTTGTCCTTCTTGCTTACTCTTTCTCTCTATGAAAAGGTTAATAGTATCTAAGTATTTTTTTTATGTCTTTAAGAATTCTTTGAGCATAGGGGCGCCTGGGTGGCACAGTGGTTAAGCGTCTGCCTTCGGCTCAGGGCGTGATCCCGGCGTTCTGGGATCGAGCCCCACATCAGGCTCCTCTGCTATGAGCCTGCCTCTTCCTCTCCCACTCCCCCTGCTTGTGTTCCCTCTCTCACTGGCTGTCTCTATCTCTGTCGAATAAATAAATAAAATCTTTAAAAAAAAAAAAAGAATTCTTTGAGCATAATTTTAATGCCTACATATTAAACTGTCATATGATTATTCTATACCTTTCCATTAGTGTTGTATTCAATTTGTTTTTACAACCTGACTTCCACACCTCAGATTTTTTTTTTAAACATGCACATTTAATGTGGGTTGAAACCCCATAGAGCGCCCTTCTGTAAACTACCCCTTCCCCATAGAATTTCAGTGTGGCTGCAAAGGTTTTAGATGATTGTTGGGTAAAAAAGAATTTGGCTGGTATTTGTCCCTGGTCCCTGGGAGGGATCCTCCAAACATTTGGAATTTACTTAGTGATAGGAGTGTCTTTGTTATTCATGATGGACCCCTGGGAACTACTCTGAGTTTATGCTAACAACATGACTCATGGTGGGCTCCTAGATAGTTTCGGGCCATGCCTGGAAGACTATGTCACTAGAGGGTTGCAGGAAGGGAAGAGGGGCTGGAGATCTAGTTCAATCACACGGTCAATGATTCAATTAGCATGCTTATGTAATGAAACCCCAATAAATTCTGGACACAGAAGCTCAACTGAGCTTCCTTGTTGGTGATACACATCAATGTAGGGAGACACTTCTATAGTGTTCAATGCAACAGAGGCATCGAGAGTGATGTGCAGTGCAACTGTCACCGCTGGACCCCAAGACCGGGCCTTTATGGCCCACCTGCTTAGACTCACTAACCCTTGTCTTACATTGTCCCCTAAGCTCTTCTTTCTGGCTTTCTCCTTAACTCAGACAAATAAAACCTGAAACCAACCCCCAGGTGATGGCAACTGCCCTGATAAGATCACCCACAGGCACAGACCACCCAGACCGACTGAGACACAGACTCACGCCTATGCAGATGGACCATGGAGTGACCTTTCCCTCCTGATAATATTAAATCTCCACTCAGGAGGGGTCTCAGCCTCATTTACATAACATGCAATGTATGTATAAGCATGTTTCCTTAAGGCACATGTGTGACCTTATGCCTGCCTCTATCTAAAGATTCATCCTAACCCTAGACAAAAGGAAGCCATTCACCCTCTCTCATGGAGTCGCAGCTTTGGAAGCCATTCCCTGTGATCTCCTTATTTGCACAAATACATTTGCTTTGCAACAACTCAACCCGGTGTAGTTTCTGACCCACCAAGGAGTGAACTCATGTTGGTTTGCCTACACAACATCCCCAACCCATTAGATATATACCAATTATGAAGATCTTTGGCCAAGCTTAGCAAGAAAAATTTTGAGTAGAGGTAAAAGGTTGAGAAGCAGTTGAGAACCAAAGTATGGATAGTAATGAGTATGAGTTAGTTTTCCTAAAGACTCTTAGTTGCAGGAGAGGAGGTAGAATAAGTGGAGAAACAGAGAGTTAAGAAGGGGCTCTGAATGGAGAGTCGTGCATGCTTATATGCTGACTGGAAGGCAATAACTAAGAAAGAATACAAAAGAGAGAGGACGCTTGATGAATCAACGTCTCTAAAAAGGACGTTGGGATAGGGTCCAGGTAGTCGAATTGATTTTGGAAGGGAGGTAGAACAACTTCTCTGAGATAGTTGAGTGCCTTTCTCTATAAGTGTATATCAGATTGAGTTTATTTCACTGCCATTCAGTAGATTACTTAATCCAGTCCAGGAAAGCATAATTCAATTCCTGGCTATAAGGGCTGCTCTTGGTGAGTTACTGTGAAAGAAACCTTCGGCTGTCTCTATTTTGACCTCATCCTTTCTTCTTTCTTCTTTCCAGCTTGTCTCTTGGCTCAGGTGGCAGATCCTGAGGGCAAAGCATCCCCAGATGGAATGGGAACCAAAACTTCCCTTGAGCCAGCAAGACCCTGACCGTGATTGACTCCAAGACAATGACAGATTTGACTTTTCATTGCCTACCTGCACGTACCCACCCTTGCCCCACATTTTCCTTATATAAACCTGGAAGTATTTTCAGCACGTTGGAGAGTCGTTGAGCCACTAGTCCTCTGTCTTCCCATTACTGACCTCACTGAAATAAATTGCTTTCTCGTTTCACCACCACTCGTCTCTCTCCCTTTGGATTTTGTCAGCAGTAAGCAGCCAAACCTGGTCTGTTTGGGACCCCAGGAACCAAGTACTCTCACACTCTTGTGCCCCCACTACAATTTTAGTTGTTACTGACAGCCTGCTCAGTCAGAAGAGGTGGTGTGTGAACCTTCCTAGGCCTAGAGTTCATCATCATTTCCAGGATGGTTCTAGTTGTCTCTAACCACCAAACTAACTCCTAGTTGCTTAGGGCCACCAGGGCATTCTGGTTACCTTTGTTGAGTTCTATTGAGCATGGGGACCAACAAATCAAATTATCCGGCTGAGACCTATTTCCCCCATGAAGCTGCATTCTAATAATTTTCCTAGGGGATGTCACCTCCTCTTTGTGTGTGTGCTATCTGGGATAGGCAGGATTGGGAACTCACTCTCTTGGTAAATGGAATCATGTTTTAAAGGCCCACTGGAAGTAGTCTTGGAAAACACTATGATGAGTTAAGTGTAAATGAATCAGAAATATAAGGATTAGATTTCCCTGGAAATATAAATGGGCTGAAAAATGAAGGGAGGGAAAATTTTCCACCCAAGGTCCCTAAGAAAGCACTGGAATGTGTTGCCAAGAAGTGACAACCTGTTTTTCCAACACTCAAATGCCATTTGAATTCTCTGCCTTTCCCTTTCAGGCACCTGACAAAAAGCTCTTGGTTGTCTGTTGCTTTCCTCTACCCTGAAATATGACTTTATTAATTCAATTAACCAGGATCCAGTCCTTCTTCCCATTCCATAAACTAAAGGGACACCTAGCGTCTTACAAGAGCAGCTGATGAAGGAATGGAGGCAGGCAGCTCTCAGGAAGTACTGATGCTCCAATGAGCCTTTGCTCACTGGCTTCTCAAAGGGCCAGTAGGAGATCATGTTACTGCCCAAAGTTAACCAGAAGAAGCTTCCATCCCTGATAAAGCTTGCTTTTCTTGAGATAAGAGGGCACAAGATGTGCCCTTTGCCTGCTGGTTCACTTCTGCCATCTTCTTATTGAGAATGAGATCCTTCCTTTCCCAAATACTATCATAACGGAAAAAAGAACAGTTATTCTCTGGGCTTAAGTAACTAAGTGTATCTATTAGCTTTTGTGATGTAACAAATCACACCAATGTAGTAGCTTAAAAGAGCAAAGACTTATTATTTCTCAATATTGATTATTTGTCAATCCTATGGATTGCCTGGGTGGTTCTCCAGGTCTGAGCTGGCTTGGCTGATGATTGAGGGTCTAGGATGACCTCCCTTACATATCTGCATTATGGATAACTTCTATTGTCTAGTCTTACATTTTTATATGTTCCAAGTTATGTATACTAAGTACCCATTAATTTTTTATATGGAGAACTATTTTTGTCTTACATATTTTTTCTCTAATGTTTATGTAATTAGATTCACGACATGCATAGTTTTGTATTCTCATTTTATTTACTAAAAATTACATTTTTAGAGTTTTCCCATCTTCAAAAATTCTCCAAAACAAAATTTTAAGAGCTGCACAGTATTCTTTGATTTTAGGCATCCCTCACAATCAAGGTAACTATTTTTCTTCTGTTAATACTTATATTATTCCTATGTTTCACCATATAAATAATACAGTGATGAAGACCTTTGTAAAAGATTTGAATGAGTCTCTATGTCTTTGAGATCTTTTGCAGTGTGACTGTGGTGTCACAATCCACAATCCACCCTTCCAAGGGTCTGGATTTATCTCTTCTAACTTAGTGACGAGAAGGTCCAAACGTGTTCCCATGGCACTGGGTGACAACTTGTGAGAGCAGCCCCATCCTGTGCTCCCCTGCAGAGCTGCTGGGAACTCACATCTTAATAAACAATAAGGAAGGGAGGGAGAGCACTTCATAGTAATTTTCATCATTTTGATTATTGGTCAGTTTGAGCACTTAGAATTTCTCTCTTGGCCTTTTCTTTTTCAATAAATTGTATCTTCATGACCTTTGACATTTTTTATACTGGATCTTAGTCCTTTGAACACTGATCTGTCAAGACCCTTTAGATAAGACTATTGACCCATGTCTGTCATATTATGATATGTTTCCTCCCAGTTTGTTATTCACATTTTATGTTTTTGATATTTCAAATCTGTGGGTGCGAAACCTATCGATATTTTCCCCTTTGATTTTTTTCCATGATTTTTACACTCAGATCTTTTTCTATTCAGAGGTCAGAAATTTGCTCATATTTTCTGCTCTTATTTTATTTTATTTTTTTTTTTAGAAATTTGTCTCTTTAATCCAACTTTAATTTATTTTGCTGTCCTGTGTGGGTTAAGTTCTAACTTAATTCTCCCCTGAATAACCAGTTTTGCCTATACTCTTTGTGGTCTAATCCATACAGTCTCCAGAGGCTTGTGATGCATCCTATATCATAAAACGAATTTATCAGATCCAATTGTCTGCTCAGCATCTCTACTAAAACATCTGCCTAATTAATGTATAAACACCGATCTTTTCTTCTACACCATCCTTGCTCCCCTCCACCTCAGGCTTCCCTATTTTACAGAATAGCACATGCATCCTTCCACTTGCTCATGACTTTCTCTCACACCTCCACATCTAATCCACCAGGTAATACAGAAGCCCTACATTGAAAACTGTCAAAACCCAACCACTGTTCCTACCCACACTGCTTCCACTCTGATCCAGGACCATCGCCTCTTGCTTACATTATTACGACCACTTATGTGATTTTGCATTAGGCTAACTTCAGACTAGTCTCAAAACAGCATCAGAATGGTATGTGAAATCATGTCCTTCCTCTGCCCAAAGCTCCCAATGGTTTCCCTTCTCATGCATAGCAATGGTGAGGTCTCTCTGCTAGCCTAATGGCATCCCCCAATTAACTCTCCTGATGCTTGACCACTGTCTTACTTATGTCCTACCACTGTGGTCTCCTTAATGGTCTTTGAGAAGTCCAGGCATGATCTGGCCTTAGAGCATTTACATTTGCTGTTTCCTCTACCGGAATGTCCCTTGTCCAGGTAGATGCATGGCTCTTGCTGTCGCTCCCTGTTGGTCTTTGCCTAAACATCACTTTCTCACTAAAACATTTGTTATGCATATTATTTAACATGGCAAATTACACTCACTCCTCTTACGCCCCAAATCTCTGCCCCTCCTTTTACCTTGTTTTACCTTGTAACACTTATAACTATATGACATACTACGTTTTGTATTCATTCTTGTTTATTGTCTGTCTCCCCATACTAGAACGGGACTATGAGAGCAATAATGTTTCTTTTTTTCACTGATGAATCTTCAGTCTCGATGTTTTCATACTTATAATCCCATCAAAGTGTTCTTTGATGTTTTCATTCTATTAATGCTCAGGATAAATAACAACAACAACAACTCCAGGTGTTTAAGTAGATCATATTTTTGAGAGTTATTCTTTGTTTTTATTGAATATAGACGAGTGTCTATGTTTTCTATCTACTTTTGGAATTCGGTAGTATAAAAGGCCAGAAAAATTATTATACAGTGTTCAGTGTTCTGTGCCCTACATTTTACAAAGAGTTTTTTTAAAAAATAAACACTTTGTCCCAAGAATATCACAGATTTTTCACATTTAAAGATTTCCATGGCATCCTGAGTCATTTCACAATACTTCTCAAATTTTCCTACATAATAGGGTGTAATACATTGTCTGGTATAATTGTTAAGGACTTTCCTCTTTTTTCCCCATTTCCCAGTATAAGAATTTAATTCTAAATTCAATAATCTGTCCTAAGAATTACCATGTCTAAATGAAAGTGCTATATAACTAGCCCCCCCCCCACTTCCAAATTAAGGCATATTATTTGGGGAATTTTCTTCAGTGTGAAGGTGGGAAGGTTTTCTTTGTTCGCTTGCTTATTTTGTTTTGTTTTGATTTACAAAAACTTGCATGATTATCTGTTGTAGTCTTAAAGAAATTTTCTTATTAATTAAAAGAAAAGTCTAAAATAACCAAATGAAATAACAAATACTATGGAACTAACCTATAACGTACATTCTGTGGATGGTGCCAACGTGCTGTTTTCCAGTTGATTTTTCCATTAGGCATGGTTTTCCACTAGGCATTATTTTTAGCTTCATATATTTACCATTCCTATAATTAAATGCTAGGGAATAAAAGAATCAGAATAGTCCCTGCTCATCCTAACCACGTCCTTTCTATTTTGAAACATGACCTAAAAAAAAAAAAAAAAGGAAAATAAAGAGAAAAAAGAGGGGGAACATGGGGGGAGAAAACAAAGAAGTTTCTTTGGGACAGTTTATAAACATGGGAAGGGCAGGACATTTTAAAGTTCTCATTAATAAGAAACCAAGGTCTCTTCTCCTTCTCCTTCCCCTCCCTTCCCCCACTGCCTCCCTGCTCCTTCAAATGTCCATCATTCAACCTAAAAAGTGGCGGTTCTCTCATTCCTCAGCTGTACTCTTGAGACTCACCATGAAATAGTGTCGAAATGTATTTTACCATAAGATCTAGGAACAATTTTCTAACGAATCCATGTTACCATAAATGTGTAATATAAAATTACAACCATGAAAGTGTTACTTTGGAAAAATAAGCCATAAGTCTAGTATGATTGGTTGTTTAAAACATCTTCCAGTAATAATGCTTGTTATTTATTCATTTATTTTGTCAAACAGATAATCAATAGTGACACCAAATATTTAAGTGAGATTTATGAAAGAATAATTTTAAAACTAGGGAAATTTTCTCCACCTTCCATCTGCAAATTAGGAAAACACTTTCATTGTTCAACTGGTGAATTTATTCATTAGCAAAAGCTTTCCCTAAAATGAAATCTCACTTCGTTGTCTATTTCTCTCGGTTAGGATTTTGTTTGTGTGCATGTGACAAAAAATTAGAACAGAAGAATATATGTGCTTATGAATACAGTCCAGAGGTTCACTGCGTAAGGCTGCCAAGTCAGTTCCATGACCATCAAAGCCCTCAGTACAGGGCTTCCACCTCATTGTCCGGTTTGCCGTTATCCTACAGACAGTAGGAAAGAGGGAAAAAAGACAAACAAACAAAGCCTCTTAATTTACAGCTGGCTCCAAGAATTTGTACGTGGACCATGATAAAGGAGGCTGGGAAATGTAGTCCCTATTCCAAGCAGCCATGTGCTCAGTTCTATTATTATGGGAGAAAATGCCACAGGATTTAATACATTAAAGGAAAGAAAAGTATATAAATGAAATTTTTAAAGTATGTTAAAGAATATCAAGTCTATGAAAAACTAAGGGAGAATGGCCAACCAGAAGAAAATGCTTAGCTTGCATCTTGGGAAGTGCAATCAACTGTTTCTAGTAGGAGCCTCTGAATAGTTCCAAAGCACTCCTCTCCTGCTCTCTCCTTGTTTCCCCACTCTGCCCAACCCACTTTAGGGGGTCAAGGAGGAGTTCAAGGACAAAGAGAAGAAGCATACCTTACCCTCTTTTGGAGGTGGCCAGACCAACACCAGCCCTAGTTTGGGGGAGAAGAAAGCTGTGATTATGATTGAAATAAGTTATTACATGAAATTGGTCAGTTTTAACTACTAAGCTGTGATAGTAAAGTGATTATACAAGAGATCGGAAATGTCACAGTTGTACCTGGGGATTTTATCCAGGAGCAGAGAAAAAGCTTTTCTTCTGAATAAAGTTTAGAGGAACAATGAGAGATAAAAGCAAAGATCGTTTGTGATTATATCCCATGAGTATTGTTTGTACAAAGCAGTAGTTAAAATAACTACCTCATGAGATTTTTCAAGAAGATTATATAGAAAAGGAACATAAGAAAGTTGCAGAGAACAAGGCTTAGAGAGGCACTAAATAAATGTTGGTTTTCGTCCCTCGATTCCTACTATTCCTTCCACAAATATGCATCGAATTCATCCTGCTTACCAGTTATGGTTTTCAGAATAAGGACATAGGAGGAGAAAAAATCAAAGCAAACAGTAGAAGTGGATTTGAAAAAAAAAAAAATCTTTATCTCACGTCTCTTGTCTAAAGAGAATTCAATCACTTCTCCTTGCTTAAGGAGAATTCAATGTATCTGCCTCATATCACCTGGGGTCAGCTGTTGACATTTTAGACACAGTTCCCAGGGGGAACTCCAGCACTTGAAGCTTGGAATTTTAACCTCATTTTATTAACAGTCATCACGTAACATATTTGTTGAGTTGTGAGCCCACATAGTTATTTTTCTGTTAAAAGGTAACACCAACCCAAATGAGTCCACACACAGATATAAAAGAGAGGGTCTAAAACCATTTCTTTCCATTTTCTCACCTAAAAATATAATTTCAGTTTTCTGCATGAACATGGTGAATTTCGCTTGCCTTTTCTGCTTTCCTAGTTATAATCGCTAAGTGCCTCCAAATTTTATCTTTAGTGACACCTAGTGGTTCCATATTGTAATGAGAACACTTTGGCTTTGATCCTTTCTCTGGTTGAATTCACAGGCCAAGAGGAGCTAGACTTGGGGTTTGTTTTTCACCTTTAACCTCGTCAAAGTCATGTGAGAAAAATGTGTTTGTATCATGGAAATTTCAGATTCTTCACTTCCTACTTGTTAAACAGAATATTTGTGTTCCCACGTCATTGCTAGAATGTCAAAAATCTCTGGAAGAGAAGTACTATGTTCTTTCAAGTGGTTGTAATTGTAAAGCAGCTCCCTTTCCTGCCTTTGGAAGCTATGAAGGTGTTACAAATTAACACTATGGGGAAAAGAGAAGCAACGCCAAAAGTTACTTATCCCTGATTGGAGCAGAGACAGGCTATGGAGATTTTTAGAAAGAAAGAAATCCAATGATGCACATTTTTCTGTCTGGTTTGAACTTGTAATTATTTAAAAGCAAAATGAAAACCAGAATTTGGCATTCCAGATTTGAAAGCCATTTCAAAATCATTTTATAACAGACCCGATTGTGGTTCGACAGTTATTTATCTTACTCTTGTCTTTTGTTTTCTCTCAACCCATAGATTATAAAAAATTAGAGTTAAATGGATTCCCGGAGAACAGAAGAATTCAATCCATTATGACTTTTTTTGTTTCTTCCTAACTTTTACATTTAAAAAAAGCACAAAAATAATATAGCATACACTCATGTGTCCCCATTTTCTTTAATAAAATAAAGAAAATATTATGGGAAAAAGTTGGTCTTGTTTTTTTCCTTCATTCCAATCCTGTTCCCCATCACTATCATGCATATGGTATTTATTCTCCCAGCCAATGTTTTGTAGAAACAATTTGCTCTTTATACGCACCCATCAAAAATATTATTCTCTGTGTGTTTTAATTATATAAATATTATTGTACTGTAGGTATCATTCTTCACTTTGTTTTTTATAACTATCCATGCATGGATACATAATTTTAGCCCATTATTTTAACTGCTGAATTCCATCGCATGAAGAGATCACAATTTGTCTATTCTCTTTACTGTAAGAAATTTTTTTCCAGCTTTTTTTCCTATTGAAAATAATGCTGTACAAGTACTTTTGTAATGGTTGAGTAAGGACTTCTAAAACTCTGTTCTTCCATAAAAGCAACAAGAACACAGGCAAAATTGTCGGAATCAACTTTTTTCAGAATTTGGGGAACCAGTCAAAGGCTTGCAATCACCTACAGAGTGTTTATTTAAAAAAAAAAACAAAACAAAACAAGGCTGAAAACCAACAACCCCAAAACCACAGTAGCTGTGAAAATCAGCAACCTAGACATTGCTAGAAAGGGCAGAGTAGGTTTATAGCTTCCCCCAAATCCTCTAAGGAGCCATCACTGTTTGCCTTGTTTGCTATCCCCCTGAAAAATACCATTTACAGGGGTTGTCTTTACCTGACTCAAGCTCCTTCAGTGTGTGTAGCTATATTTATTGCAGTAAATACTTATATTAAGAAAGCAAAAGGATCTCAAATCAACAACTTTCTACTTTAAAAACTAGAGTAAGAAAAAAGCAAACTAATCCAAAACTAGCAGAAAGAAAAAAACAATAATAAAGATTAGGGTGAACATAAATGAAATAGAGTTGGGGGGAGAAAAGAGAAATTAATTGAAACCAAAACTTTGTTATTTGAAAAGATAGCAAATTGACAAATCTTTAGCTGTATTGCCCAAGACAAAAGGGAGAAACTCGGTTGACTAAAATAAATTGTGGGAGGACATTACTATCGACCTTACAGAAATTGAAGGATTATAAGGGAATATTCTGAACAGTTGTATGACAACAAATTAAATAACATAGATGAAAGGAACAGATCTCTAGAGAGACACAAATTATCAAAACTTTTCAAGAAGTAGGAAATAATTGAATAGAATTATAACAAGAGGCTGAATTAATAATTAAAAACTTCCTACAAAGAAAAACCTCAGGACCAGATGACTTTACTGGTGAATTCTACCAAGTATTTAAAGACCAATCAGCATCAATTCTTTATAAACTCTTCTAAAAAAAAAAAAAAAGATTGAACATTGTCCAGTTCATTGTATGAGCCCAGAATTACTTTGATACCAAAACCACACAAAGACATCTCAAGAAAACTATAAATCAATAACTCTTATAAATACAGATGTAAAATATCCTCAACAAAATAGTAGCAAGCAGAACCTAGCAACAAATAAAAAGGATTATATGCCATGATCAAGTGGAGCTTATTTTGTAAAGACAATATTGATTTGTCATCCAAAAATCAATTAATGCAAAATACCATGTTAATATAATAAAAAACAAAAACCTATGAGCACCTCAATCAGCACAGAAAAACACTTGACAAAACTTAACACCCTTTCATGTTAAAAACTCTTAACAAACTAAGAATTGAAGGGACCTTCCTCAACCTAATAAAAAGAATCTATGAAAACCCACCACTGATACCATACTCAGCGGTAAAAGATTACATTCCTTCACTACTTTCATCTACACCTACAAGGTCAACATTGTATTGGAGGTTCTAACCAAGGTAATTAGGCAAGAAAAGAAAAGCATCCAGAGTGGAAAGAAAGAAGCAAAACGATTCTCACTTACAGATAAAAAGATCTTGTATATAAATTCACTTATATTTTTACATATTAGCAGTGAACAATCCAAAAACGAAATTAAGAAAAATCTATTTCGGAATCACATTAAAAAGGATAAACATTTAGTTGTAAATTCAATGGGAGAAATACAAGGCTTATACACTGAAAACCACAAAACAATGGGAGATAAATAAATGGAATGAAATCCCATGTTCATGTAGCAGAACATAATATCAAGATGGCAGCATTCTCCACCTTGAGGTAATCCCCACCAAAATCCCCACTGGATTCATTGTAGGAATTGACAAGTTGATCCTATTGACAAGTTGCAGACAGAAATGGAAGGGACCCAGAATGATCGAGGCAATCTTGACAAGAGAGATGAAAGTTGGAGAACTCACAGTGAGTGATTTTAAAGCTTACGAAAAAGCCACAGTAATCAAGATAGTATGACACTGACATAGGATAGACATATAGAGCAATGGGACAGAACTGTACCCAGAAATAAACCCTTGCCATTTTAGTCAATGTATTTTCAATAAGAACGCAAAGACAATTCAATAGGAGGGAAAAAATGGTCTCTTTAAGAAATGGTAGAGATAAATAGATATACATATAAACAATAAAGTTAAGCTCCTATTTTTACATCATATACTAAAATTAACTCAAAATGCATCAAGGACCTAAATGTAAGACCAAAAACCATAAAACTCTTAGAAGAAAACATAGGTTTAAATCTTAGTGAAGTTGGTTTAAGCAAGTTTTTCTTAGATGTGACATCAAAAACACAATCAACAAAAGAAAAAAAATACATAAATTGGAATTTATTAAAATTAGAAACTGTCATACTTCAAAGGATACTATCAAGAATTCACATAATGAGAGAGAATATTTGCAAATAATACATCTGGTAAGGGTCTAGTATCCAGAATACATGAAAAATCATTTACAACTCAACAATAAAAAGATAAATAACTCAATTTAAAACTAAGCAAAGATCTCAAGTAGGCTTATCTCCAAAGAAGACACACAAATGGCTAATTCGTAGAAAAAAAAATATGCCAACCATCCTTAGTTGTCAGGAAGATACAAATCAAAATTACAATGAGATACCACTTCACACCCACTGGGATGGATATAATAATAATAAAAATGACAATATCAAGTGTTCACAAGCACATGGGGAAATTGGAACCCTCAGACGTTGCTGATGAGATTCTGAAATAGTGAAGCCATCTTGGAAAGCAATTTGGTAGTTCTTCAAAACATTAAAAAGTTACCATATGAACCAGCAATTCTCCTTTTCAAGCACATATCCAAAACAAATAAAAACATGTTCACCCAAAACCTTGTACATAAATGTTCAAACGATGTTAGTCATACTAGCCAAAAAGCACAAAAGAACCCAAATCTACATTAACTAGTGAATGGATAAACAGAATGTGGCAGATCCATACAATGGAGTATTAGTGAACCATACAAAAGAATGCAGGACTGATACATGCTACAACATGGATATATTTTGAAAACATCATGCTAAGTGAATGAAGGCAGTTACAAAAGGCTATATATTGGGTAGTTCCATTTACATGAAATGTCCAGAATAGGCAAATGCATGGAGACAAAAAGTAGCTTGGTGATTGGCAGATGCTGGAGGAAGTAGACCGTGAGTAACTGCTAATGGTCACAAGGTTTCACTTGGGGTTGATGAAAATATTCTAAAATTAGATAGTGTGGATGGTTGCTCAACTCTGTAATATATTTAAAAATATATTCTAAAATTACTGAATTGCACACTTTTAAAAATGAATTTTATGGAATGTGAATTATAGCTTAAATTTTATGTTTACTTAATTGATGTGAAATGATATTTCATTGGTTTGCATTGTGATGACTTCAAGGCAGTTTAAGTATCTCGTAATGTGTATTGATTAGTTTTCCCCTTCTGTGAATTTTTATTCATCCTCGTTGCCCACCTTCTAGTGGGCTGGTGGTTTTCAAAACTACCTTTCAGTGCTGGCAATGAATGGACCAGAAGCTTCCCTCTTCAACAGTGACAGGTGAGCGGCAACAGCCACTTGGGTGTGTCAGTACCTTCTAGCAGGAACCACACCCATTCCAGAATGGAACCTCTGAAATATATGGTTACCATGACAAAAGACAACATCTCAAAGGACTCCTTTAATAGAGTATTTTACCTCTGACTAAGGGACAAAATACTTGGGTTTCTTTTCACTTCTGTGCCTCATCGACAATTACACAAGTAAGTTATACACAAGTAAGTACTTTTTCTCCTACTAATCTTCCAGGCAGTCAAAAGCCTGTCTTCTTTCTAACGCGAATACTTTTCTTAGTTTTTGTTGTTAAAAGAAAGAATTGTGGGTATATTAGGCTTTACCTCACCATCTTCTAAATTCTTCTATATTAGGTTTTACTGCACCTTCTTCTAAAGTTCTTACCAAATTTGCCTATTGGAAGAGTTCATCTTTGTTCATTGACCTCCCAAATTCATGTCTATCATCTTTTCCACCATCTGCCCACATCTCTTCTGCTTTGCAGGCATTTGAGTACCTATTTACCTGATGGCCTTCTCAACCTCCTATCTCAGTTGACACCCACCAAAATTTGGTCTCACCCCAAGCACTCAAAGTCTGAAATTGAACTCTCCTCCGGTAAACATTTCATTTTCTTCAAATGAAGCTGGATTTCAAGGGGTCAGGAAACAAATCCATCAGGTAGTAAAAAGCTCATGGGACTAAATAGTTTCAATATCAATAAAAAATGCTAATCAAGATTATTTGTTTATTTATTATTTATTTATTTATTAAAACAAACCATACACACATAGAAACATAGAAAAACAAAATTTCTATCAGAGACGATTCTAGATCTGTCCTAAAATTTATTCATGTATGTATTTAATCCTGTGAGAATTTTAAAGAGCAAACTTTTGCTAAAGCAAAGCCTTTAGTAACGTAGACTAGTAATATCCATTTAGTAAAATACAAAATGTTTGAAAATAACAATGAAAATACTCTATTAATGAAAAAAGAGCTAAATTGTAAGCATATCCGTCATCTCTGGAATGAGGCTTTTGTTCACATGGTTGGGTCCCGAGATACCTCTCCCTGGGAACGAATAATCTTTGGTTCTAGTTTTGAACCAAGGATAAGCTAGTGTGGCTGGATGAGTCACAAAAAGCCATTGCTCAGAAGGATCAGGATGGATGAGATAAATTCTGCAGTAACTTTGAAGTCACCAGGATCAAAAAAACTGGAGAAGAATAAGTCTTTTAAAAGCAAATTTACACAAACAATTCTGGGTCAGGGGAAGAATTCCTCCACATGAAAATCCAGCAAACATTTGATATGAGGATAGCTCATCTCTTTCAATACTGAGTAATAATTAAAGAGGACTCAATAGAGGGTGTAAACAAAGATTTTACAAGAAAAAGAATCAGGAAAGTAATATAAAAATAAATGACAATTAAATAATTTTAGAAAAGTATTTTCACAGAACAGATGAAAAAGACTTTATATTTTAATGAAATAATTTTATCTATAAAATATGATCTCAAAGTACAGATATAAGAATTTAGGGAAAAATAGTGCAGCTCAGAAGTGGGAAAAACTAATTCTACAAAAACAAAGGGTGTGTCAGAAATAGTACAAAGAAAATGAACGTTACTGAAAACATGATAAGAGGCATGAAGGACAAGATTGAGGTCAACTAGAAAGATTTTTTAAAAGAGATCAAATATAAGCCTAATTGGTATCACCAAAAAAGAGAACCAAAATGACAGAAAAGGATATTTAAACAAAAATTTTAATAAAGCTTTCCATGATTATACAGATGGAAAAGCAGGCTATGTCTCCAAGAAAAATTAACTCAAGACAATCAATGGTGAGTTATATCCCAGTAAAGTTACTGATTCTCAAAGATATAATAAAACTTTCCATGATTATACAGATGGAAAAGCAGGCTATGTCTCCAGAAAAATTAACTCAAGACAATCGATGGTGAGTTATATCCCAGTAAAGTTACTGATTTTCAAAGATAAAGAATTGGAAATCCAGGAAAAGGAAAAATGCTCGATTAACCTATTTAAGAGAAGAAAAAATTCAGCTCACCTTGGTCTTTCCATAGCAATGCTAGATGACAGTGGAGCTGTGTCTCTAAAATCCTTGAGGGAAGCATTGTGGCCTGAGAATGTTATGCCCAGCCAGAATTTAATTCAGAGTGAATGTAACAGACATTTTTTAATATGAAAGAACTTAAGGAATGAGATTCCCTTCTTCAACAGACTAACAGAAAATGAACTAACCCGACTAGAGATGAGTGGACCAGGCATGGCAGTATGCAGTGGATCGCGCTCAAGACAGGGCTAAGACGTAAAGGAAAGTGAAGATTACTATTTTAGAACTGAATGTAATATAAACTTTGAAAATATAAAAATGGTATAATTATCACATAAAAATTAGAAAATAAAAGGGAAGGTAATGTCAGGACATTGATTTCATTAATATTAAAACTCAGGGGTTAATAATTCATCAAGTACAGTCAATGCTTGAACAACATGGGTTAGGCGCACCAATCTCCGTGGAGTCAAAAACCCACGTATAACTGTTGATTCCCCAAAAACCTAACTCCTAATAGCCTGCTGTCCACTGGAAGCCTTACTGATGGCATAAACAGTCAATTGACACACATTTTGGGGTTATTTGTATTATATTCTGTATTCTTACAATAAAGTAAGCTAGAGAAAAGAAAATGTTATTAAGAACATCGTAAGGAAGAGAAAATACACTTATAGTACTGTATGGTTTTCACTGAAAAAAATTCATCTATAAGTAGACCCACACACTTCAAACCCATGTTGTGCAAGGGACAACTCTAATATAAACAGAAGGGCATAAAGTTTCACTAAGTAATCAATTAAAATTATATGGAGAATGAGGGAGGGGAGGAAATAAAAATTCATCTTTGATTTCAAGAATTTCATCTTGGCTCACAGTCGGGAATCCACAGAAATTCACTCTAAAGTTTTGAAAAATAAATACATTACAAAAAAGTTAGTCTTCTTAAGCAAAACAACAAAAGTATAACATAAAATATAGGACAAAAGTAAAATCCAAATCTGTTACGTAAATAAATCAAAACCCATCTATAAGAAAAAAAGAATCTGGATGAATTACAAATAATACCCAGAAATATGCTGCATACTGGGGACATTTACAAAACAAAATTTCTCAAAACGTTTGTAATTAAAACAAAGGACAAAAGCATTCCAGGAAAGCGTAAGCAAACAATGGTGACAGCAGTTTAGGAGTTGAGATCTTAATCCAGACAGCCTTGAATTCCACACCTCGAAATAAACTTTAAAGCATTAAATGTGATTTTTTTTTAAAAGCAGTACATAATGAAAAAATTTACAATCCAGAATGAAGAGAAAATAATTATAAACATCTACATAAGAAGAATTTTAAGATGTTCCCCAGTATTCCTGTCTGTCAGTATCTGTGCCTTGAATAAAAACCCCTCCCCTTAAAGCTGGAAAGGTAAGGATGTGAGCTGCGGCTCTGGCTGTGATGGGATATGATTATGGTCCATAACATGGTAAAAAGGATTAGGCAACTGACTTCGAGTTAATCTAAACGTGTACTGCCCAAGCAGGCCTGGCGCAAGTCTGGCTCTAAAGGTGGGAGATGAAAGTCCAGCAAGGGAAAATTAATACAACGTCTGTTCCATGTAACATTGTAGAGCAAACTGGTAAAGCAAAACAAACTATAAGAAAGTTACTGGTTTATGTACTAATGCAAAATACTCTTTTGCAGTATTAGTAGGTGAATCTTTTAATTCACCTTTGTCAGCATGATATCAAAGATTCGGAGAACGAGTAAGAATTTAAGACACAGTAAAGACAAAGGTAAGTGTGTGTATGTTGTGTGAGAAAGATCCATATATCAATCTCTAGCCATAAAAGCAGAAAATATTTTTTTTTCTAATGCCCACAAAAAGGTCTCTTCACAAAAGATAACTGTGTTAGGTTAGAAATTTCTGTGAAAGTTCTAGAATGTAGAAATAGCAAAACTACTCTGGTCACCAAGCAAAACATTAGAAAGTAATAACGAGCTTATGAAACAAACCAAAAAAACAACCTACCATTCCGCCTCAACTGCTCTATTTTAAATAATTCTTGGGTCAAAGAGGAAATTAATACAGAAATTAACAGAATATTGATAATACAACATCACAGGACCTAGAGCATGCAGCCAAAACACTGCACAGAAAAAGATCCGGAACCTTAAATATGTTGACGACCAGAAGGAATGAAAATATTTTAATCAAATATCCAAAACAGGAAGCTAGAAAAAAATAAGCAAAAAAAAAAAAAAAAAAAAATCTCAGGAAGGCAGTAGGAAAGAAGGCATGCATAAAGACAAACCTGAATTTCTGAATTTGAAAAGAGGAAATAATGAGACTAATAAGTTCAAATTTTGATACTTTCTCATGACAAAAAGACACTTCAATGACATTCTTTCCAAAACCTATATTCCCAGTCTCATTATGAGGAAAACACCAGGTAAATGCTAATCAAGGGACAGTCTACAAAATGCCTGACTAGTGCTCTTTAAAACTGTCAAGGTCATGAACAAGGGAAGATGGTGAAACATTTATAGATCAGGGGAAATTAGGAGACCTGAGGGCTGAATGCAGGGTGGGATCCTGGGTTGGATCCCGAAACAGGAAAAATGGGCAAAATCCAAATAAAGTCTATATTTCAGTGAATACAACTGTACTAACATTAATATCTTAGATTTGACAAATGTCCTGGGTTACGGAAGATGTTAACATTAGGGGAAGTAGTATGAAGGGTGTATGAGATCTCTGTACTAGTTTTGCAAATACTCTGTAAATCTAAAACTATTCAAAAAAAATTTTTTTAAGAACTTAAGAAGACCTAGAAAATCTAGACAGAGCAACTAAAATGGAAGAAATACAAGTGATTACCAAAGGGCTAGCTCTCAAACAAACCAGCATCCCAGGTCCTGAAGTTTCTATAAAAGGATTTTACCAAACATTGTAGTTACTAATAACTCCGATCTAATCGTTCTGATAACATAAAGAAATTTAAAATCACTCCCATTCTTTCCCAAAGTAAATAATTCAAAACTAATATAATTTTCCCTTACAATTTTAGTGTATTATTTCTATTTTCTAAAAATACTGGATGCTATATCAGAAATGGCAAATAGTGGTAGGAATCTTTGTCTCATTCCTGACTTCAATGAGAATGCTTCTAATTATTTCCTTACTACATCTGGTCCTAGCTTTTGTGTTTATATATCACCTTAAGAAATTAACCACATATCTACTTTACTAAGAATTGTTATCAAGAATAAACTTGGGGTGCCTGGGTGTCTCAGTGGGTCAAGCATCCAACTCTTGATTTCGGCTCAGGTCATGATTTCAGGGTTGTGAGATCAAATACCACTTTGGCTCCGCACTGGGCATGGAGCCCACTTAAGATCCTCTCTCCCTTTCTGAAAAAAAAAAAAAAAAAAGAATAGACAAAATTTTATCAGTTTTTTTGCCTCCACAAAAAATTACCATGCAAATTTTCTTCTTTTTAAAGCAATTAATGCTAATTATTGTGTAATAGGTTCTGTTCTACTGAACCATCCCTGTAGGTTTGAAATAAATACCACTTGGTTATAGTTCATTATTCTTTTAACGTGGTTCTGTATTCTGTTTGCTAATCTTTTTGTTGAGTGTCATTCAGTAACATTGATCATGAATTTATCTGAAGTTTTAGTGCGCATGCGTATTGGGTGTATGGGTGTATGCACGTACTGTCCTTCTTGGGCTTTGCCATCAAGCTCATACTAACTTCAGATTTGGGGTTTGCCCCTCACTAAGGTGACAAGAGATTAAGCTGATTCTGTTTTAACTAGTCTCCTTCTTCTCTCTGACTAGCAACTGGTCTCCAGATTCTGCAGTCCAGTGTGAAATGGCATCACATGGTAAGTGATATTCTGTAAGACGGGATTGTAACTGAAATCTCTTGGGTTAAAAAAAATATAACTTTTTCACTGTGTCTATTACAGGGATATAATTGTGTTCAAAATACCTGTGCTTGAGGCAAGGAAAAAAGGCAGTTTGGATGAAAACTGTTTTTAGTTTTTTCTTCCCTGCAGAATCATGTTCTTGCTCACGCTCGTGTACCCCTGTAAATGACCCTCAACACTAAATCAAAAATGATGAACATGGGACGCCTGGGTGGCACAGCGGTTAAGCGTCTGCCTTCGGCTCAGGGCGTGATTCCGGCGTTCTGGGATCGAGCCCCACATCAGGCTCCTCCGCTATGAGCCTGCTTCTTCCACTCCCACTCCCCATGCTTGTGTTCCCTCTCTCGCTGGCTGTCTCTATCTCTGTCGAATAAATAAATAAAATCTTTAAAAAAAAAAATGATGAACGTTTTGACCCACCATCCCACTGCCCCCTCCCCCAGTGTCCTACCTGATCTGCTACAAAAGCCTCAAATCCTTCCTTCCATTGTCGCTGTGGAAACCCTTCTCACCAAACTGGGTCAGAAGATGAAAGGAGCTGCAAGAGAGGGAACCCCTTCCCCACCCCAATTACAGTGAGACTAACACTCACATAGCATTTATAACATGTTAGGCATGCTCTGAGTGCTTTAAATAAATAACTCATTTAATCCTTGCAACAGCCCTCCATGGTAAGTACTACCATTATCGCCACTTGGCAAGTCAAGAAACTGAGGGCAGGAAGTGACCTGCCCATGGTCATATAGCTACCAAGTGGCAAAGCCAGGTTACAAACTGGTGGAGTCAGGTTCCTGGGTGGCCAGTCTAAGTACTAAGCTATCCTGTGTTTCCCCTACAGCCAAGAATCTTTTCTGCCCTGGGATCAGGGAGGATCTTTGAATAAATGATCAAGTTGAAGATTTTAAAGAAACAGAATTCAATATTAATAATATGGTAACATTCTTCAAATAATCAAGAGAGATGGAAAATTCATGGAATCAGATATAGATGCCAATAAGGGAGACCACTTTCTAGGAGGGAATCAAGAGTAGAAGATTGGCAGAGAAGAGAGGGGTAGAACACAATGGCAGCAGTTACAGGAAAAATAGAACCATGGTACATTTGTCAAACCTCAGAAATTAATATTAATACAATTGTATTCACTAAACTATAGACTTTATTTGGATTTCACCCATTTCTCCTGTTCCAGGATCCATCCAGGATCCCACGCTGCATTCAGCCATCTGGTCTCCTAGTTCCCCCTGATCTCTGTTTCACCATCTTCCTTTGTTCATGACCTTGACAGTTTTGAAGAGTGCTGGTTTGAAGGTATTTTGTAAAATGTCCTCCAATTTGCATTTATCTGGTGTTTTTCACATGATTACACTGGAAATATAGGTTTTGGGGAAAAATATCACAGAGGTCAAATGTCTGCATATTCTATCCCTGGAATGATGCCCAGGAAACCAGCAACAATTGTGGATTCTGGGGCTGGGAAGTAGGGTATGGGAGCGGGGGCAAAACTTGGAGACTTTGTCCACTTTTTACTCTTCTGTCCTGTACATGTGCATAGATTGCTTTTTAAAATCTTTAAATAAATGGGACATCATGCTTAAAATTTATTCAAACAGACACTTCTATAGATAATCTAAGCTTCATCACTGGGTCAAACAATATATTTGTCCTTAAGTGTGCAATCCATCTCCTGCTCTTGTAAAGGGGCTCTTTACTGTACATGTCTGTAAATGTCCCTCACCCTCAAAGTCTCAATTTTATCTTAATTTTTACCTTTATTTTTTCTTAGCTTTTATTTATTTTTATATCATTGGATTTTTTTTTCTTTATCTCTAAGCCACCTACAATCCCCCTTTATTTCCTCGTGGGGAGAGGGGACCTTAATGAATAAATTAGTGGAGAGCAAGATATCTTCCTATGTAAATTAGAAGCTTTTTTTTTTCTTTTGCTAGTAGGGATTACAAGTGGAGATTTTCCATCAGTGAGGGATGACCATGCAAAATTTTGACCTACTAGGATATGCAGACTGTTAGAGCAATAGAATAGTCCAAACGGGATCATTGCCAACAGGATGATGATGAGTTTTACTGAAAATATGAAGGGTACAGGAAATTTAGAAAGCCTGAAGAGTTAATTTGTGGTATTTTACGTACTGTATTAGATCCACCAACTTGTCTCTGGCATCACAGTAGGAATTAGTGAGGCAGCTGCTAAGACTTGAAGAGTAAGAACATGGTCCTATGAAGGTTAAAACCACACTACAGTTTCGGGTTTTAATTTGTTTTTCAGAAACATGGTCTCTATTTCTCTAAGCTCTGGGAAAGACCAAGTCCAGAAACAAAATTGTATTTAAGAGAATGACATAGACTTGAGTTGGAAACAGTCGAATGTAGAAAAAAGATAGAAAAAGATGGTCAGATGGCTCTTGGGATACAAAACATAAACTTGCTTGATGCAGGTGTCAGGGTGTGAGCCTACATTGAGTTCCTGCTAGGATTCAAGCATGTCTGGACCACTCCCATTGGGCAGAACTAACAGAATGAAAGAGCCTGCAAGAAAAGAGCAGTGAATCTTCAAGTGAAGATTATCAAGGTGGTGATTCAAGAACAAGGGGCCGGTGGAAGAGGGGAGGAGAGGCTCTCACTGAGGCAGCTGCTGAGTCCTAGGGCGATGGGGCTGCTGTGAGAGAGAAAAGCAATGCTCAGCTGGGGATGGCGACAGTGAATGAGGTTGCCTGTGGCTTTTACTTAAAGCCAGAGCAACTTTTGTGCCACCCCAGTTCTCTGGATAATGGCCATCAGCAGCCCCGGGACGCTAACAGCATGCACTAGCAGCAGTACCAACGTCTTTGATAGATGACAGCAAGCACCCCAGTGGTGCCCTGTGGCTTCCATAGGGATGGGCACTGTCATCACAACACATCAGCAATAAAGGATTTTTCACACTTTTAAATGACTGTAGACAGCTTAAACATATAAAACAAAATCTTTCTGTATCTAATTAGACAAATCTATCCAATTATTTCTCTTTTTCAAAAATATATCAGCTCATTTTACTCATTTATGCTTCCAGATGAACTTTGGAATACACTTTTCAAATTTCTCCCAGAATTTCTTTGGCATTTTAATTAGAATTGCACTAAATTTATAGATTAATTTATAGAGAATTTACTTCTATTATCTTGTCATCTGGCACATGTATTTTTCTTTTCACTTACTTGAATCTTCAGTGATTTTTTTTCTTCATGTAGACCTTGTACAGTTCTTGATCATTTATTTAGGGGTATTTTCTAGACCGTATGGTTATTGAGTATAGCATATATGACCTGCAGATTTTCTCACTGTGCTCTGCAGACATATCTAAGAAAACTGCCTAAACTAAAAATGACAAAAATTTAATCCTACCTTTTCTTCTAAAGGTTTTATAATTTTGCCTCTTGCCATTTAGTTCTATCATCCAATTTGATTTATTTTTGTGTTGGCATGAGGTAAAAATATAAACTTATGTTTTTAAATATGAATATCCATCATCCCACTCTTATTTTTAACATAAAATCTCCTAGCATTGTTACAAAACAACGTGTCCTGCACAATTTCTATCTCTGGGAACTTAAAGAGATTTCCTTTGTGATGCGGGTATATGATAAATACCTGTTTAGTTGTATTTCTTATTCAAATATACGAGACGCTCAGTCATGTTTCGATCTAAAAACTCCGGCCATTTATCTCCAAGAAAGTATCTTGCATTATTGATTAAACAATATTCTTTCTTATGTTTTCTGCATTCTTTCTCTCTGGGACTTCTATTAGTGAGATACTGGATTGTAACCTTTTAAGACATCCCAAGATTTCATGGCTTTAAATTTATGGACTCCCCATTATCTGTTACACATGAAAACATACTGAAGAATCAACTCAGGACAGAACAAAGTGTTTCTCCATATGAAAGGATTGAGGTGTGTGTGTTAGTGAATTGGCTCATCAAAATGTGAACTGACAAGACAATTTCAATAATCCTCTAGGACTGTTTGAGAAGAGATTAATGCCTTGGGTATTCATGTAATTAAAATATAGTTCTGTGCTTTATTCCAACTGTTATTTTTAAATGGCTATCCCTAGTAACAGTAAAAAGAAATCTGGAAGTTTAAAAAGTGTTAATATTATTTAATGTGACTATTAATATAATCATTGAACTAACACACACTCACCTTTTCAGGAGCCACTAGGCAATTTGTTGGAATTTTTTTGGCTCTCCATGGGTTAGGTTTGCTAAGTCAGTATTACCACTTCCAACTTGGCCAGATAATGTTGACTGATGAGGACAATAACACTTTTTCTGGCCATTGAAGATTTATTAGTTTAAAGAGGAAACTTTCCATACTGAATACAGAAGCAGTTTGGTAATATGATCGACCTAGAAGTACTAGTGTTCGCAGGCACCATTAGTATAATCAAAGTAGATAATAAAAGGCATAAGAGAAGGCAAATTAAAGTCATTGATGGACTGGGGAAAGCTGACTTGAAATTGTTCCAAAATAAGTGCAGTTCCATAGCCCTTTCTAAAATGTGGACATAAAGAAAGTACCTGCAATCACCAGCTGGCTAAATTTTATCCATTTTTTGGAGTTAAAATTTTCTGCATCAATGAATATTACAGGAAACTTGTGGATAATATTTATATTATTATGATAATTCTTAACGACCCAACCCAGGTATAAACTAACCCAGGTATAAACTAGGAATGTGTTACAGAAAGGAATCATAAGGGGCCTTCAAAAATGAGAATAACTAGAGATCCTCATCTTCTTGAACTGTTGGAGGTGATGTGAACATGATGGTTTTCATCATCTGTTTTATTCCATTTCTTTTTTATATTACATACTAAGAACACTATCTATTACAAGTTCTGAGGTTTTAAAAGATTATATTGAAGAGATGAGAAGGAAAGCAGTAAATTTTATCAGCAGAATTCTATCAGCGATTGAGATAGATACGTGTGAACAGAGGGTTTCACAACAGGCTGTGCCCAGCAGGTTTTGGAATGCGTGAATGAAACCACATTGAGACTTGGACCTGAAACAACACTTTGACTAACCAGTACCAAGTAGATACTGCTAAGCATTGATAATGGACACACTTACTGGTTATGAGATCCGTGCATACTTGAGCTTAAAAAGTTCTTTTTGCTGGCTCCAGTCAAAGAAAGTGGAAATCCTCCCCATTTTGGAAGTCATGGAAATTGGGGTCCCTGTGTCTGTAGAGGTCCTCTGCTTTCATAGTCATGCTGTAATTTTGAGTTACCTCAGGAGAGTATATACTCCAGTGGCCATCAACAAGCAAATTCGCCAAAAATGCTCACTGCTCTGTTTGGGGTAGAGGAAAGCACAGGAGGCAGAAGTCCACCTGAGAAAAACGATAAAGAGAAAGGTATGAGGTCTCTAGGCATACAACGTCAAGGTCTCTTCAATGAGTTTTAATATTTTATACCAGAATCAGTCAAAAGGCAGGTACTGTACCAAGTACACATGGTTCTGAATGGAAATTAAGTGGTTTTGCCACAATAATACAATCTTGCTTTTATGAGAGTCTCATGTGTTGACTTGAGTCTTAGAGAAAGGAAAAGTCATCTTTGGCTGGTAGCGCCTTTTTCTTTGTTCATTCGTGTATGGATCCATTTGCGTCTGAAAATCACTGAGGACCCCGATCCAAATGTGAGACCTGAACTGCATGTATCAGCATAGTGAACCCACCAATCTGGGGATCTGCTTCAACCCTGTCCTGAACTCTTCCCACCCAAGTCTCCAGTAGCTTTCATGCTCCAAATCTAAAAGATATTTTTCTGTCTTTTTCTTGTATGACCTTCAAGCAGCATTTGACACTGTTACCAGTTACTAAGTATCTCTTAAATCTCTCCTATTTCCACTGCCAAACCCTAACTAACCCTATTCTGTTACAATCTCTCTCCTGCCTGGTAACATTAGCCTTAATTTTTCTAGTGCAACCACTTCACCTTGTTCAATGAAGTCTACAAAACAGTGCTGTGATCTTGTGCCTCTTTTGATTAAATGATGCCCCATTGTTCGTAAAACTTTAGCGTTCACAAAAGGACTTGTCCTGATTTGGCCTCTCTGGCCCCATGACTTACTTCTCTCCCTACTCTCTTTGCTCTGGCCACATGGCCTTCTTACATGTCCTCTAATGCAGTGGTTCTCAATTCTGGCTTCATATTAGAATTACGTATGGAGCTTTAAAAAAAAAAAAATACTATTGCTCCAGAGATTTTGATTCACTGGTGTGAGATGAGTTCTAGGCATCTGGATTTTCTTAGCCAGGGTTGAGAACCACTTCTCTAAAACATCAAACCCTTTCTTAACTCAAGTCCTTAGCAGATACTGTTTCTCTGTTCAAAAAACTCTTCTCCACTCCCTCCACCCCCATAATCTCTAGGTTGAAATTAAAACTTCTTTTAAAGGTGAAATTCCTGGATATCCTTTACTAGGTAGCTTCCTTTAATAATCCTTATAATTCCTCTTTAAGACAACACGATTTGTTATTTGTTTCAAGTTTGCTTTCCCATAAGATTAAAGCCAAAAACTATATATTTGCTCCTGCTCTAGCCCCACTGCCTAGCATGTAATAAATATTTTTTAAAAAAATCTTATTTGTTTCAAGTTTGCTTTCCCATAAGATTAAAGCCAAAAACTATATATTTGCTCCTGCTCTAGCCCCACTGCCTAGCATGTAATAAATATTAAAAAAAAAAAAAATCTGATGGTTAATTGAAAATGTCTGTGTCCTGGGGATTCAGCTTTGGACAGATATTAAAGAACTATTTAGCCCCCCCATCTTCCTATAACAAAATTCTTGGCTGGGAAGGAAGAGTTATAAGGATGGCAAAGACTTTTTGATGAGGGAAGTGTGTATTTGGGGTCCCATGTTGAGCCTAGATCATGTTTATCATAAGATCCTAAAATGTCTGGAGAATTGGTGTTGTAGGCCCCACATCTTCCTGGAAGAAAGCTTTCTAAGGAAAGACAGCTGAGGCACAAAACTAGTTTAAAGAGAATGATCCATATAGAAAGATCGGGGCAATTCTATATAGAGCCCAGTAAACTCTCTTTCAAGGATTTCTCTCACCAATCTTCCTAGGAGTATAAGTCATAAGTAAAAACTCAATGAACCACAATGCTGAGAGTGCACAGTGTGGTTACACTGGTTCTGGTGGCTTCTGCAGCAGTGGGAAATAATTTAACCGGCTTTGGGAATCAGGGATGAACTAATTCTGGGTGTAGCCTTCAGCTCTCTCAGTATCTGGCCTTGCCACGGTTGGAAGGATGTGAGAACATCAGCAAACACATCGCTACCTTTGATAAGACACCAACACAGACAGGAAGGTGAAGAGGTAAAGGCACTGGATATTCATACGCTCAATTCATATTCTTCTTCGCTCTGCATTTTGGTATTTTGCTATTGTCAAAGAAAAGGAGATTCTAGTGAGCTAGAGATGAAGGAAAAGGTGCCAACTCACATAATATTCAAGAGGACCATGTCCATGTTTCCCTTTGAGCATTCCCAGGATTGTTTGGGAATTACTAGAGGGGAGCTCGAATTCCCCCAGAACTATGATTATTATCGTAATACCATTTCCCCCCAGGCTAAGGTGGCATCAGAAACACATAATGTATGTGATTTGAAACATCTGAGGCTTAAGTAACTAGTCAAATTGGCATGACTCCAATTTCTCTGGCCAAGAATGACAACAGATATTGAACAAAAATGTCAATGATATAAGATATATATAAAAAGCAGATGGTCAGCTTAAAGAAGTCAAAATAATAAATATGGAAGCTTAAGGTCCACCAGGCTGCTCCTAGAACCTCGTATTATGAAAAATATTTCAAAGTACAGATTTCCAGGATTGTGACCATTTCATCATTTACTGTGGGTTTCCAATGAAGAGCCATAGTGATTAAGGAGTAACTGAAAATGAGATAAAGGAGAATTTATCCATATAATGGAAGTTAAAGCCAGAGTGATAATCATAATTCCCCAGAGAGGCACTGAAAAATTTCTGGGAACACTGGTGAACATGTGATAGAGTCTGAAGAATAACAAAAAAACCTAATTGGGGAAAGCAGGTGAAGTTCCTGGCCAATTCCTTTAACTTCCTGGATTGACATCACTACAGAAGCAGTTTATAGACATTAGACAATCCTTATCACTTGCCGCTGTGTGCGCTGGCTTCTGGCATTACATTAACATTAGCGGTCCCTAGAGTGCCGGCAAAAGCACGCCCACGACAAGGAGGGGACATGCTGTAAGTCAGTTATTCAACAAAAAAAATGGGGTACCAAAGTAATACAGGCAGAGCAATAACCTGGTGATGGAGTTGTAGTAACAAATGTGGCTCCATGAGAAAAAGAGAAGCGAGCTAATAGATAGGAAGCCGAGGTCCGTGTTATTATAGATCAACTAATTGGCCATTTATTACTGTGAAGCAAGCTCCAAGATTGGGAAGAAATAGTCCACTTAAAAAGTGCTTCTCAATCCTAGCTGTACGTCACAATCGTGGGAGCCTCAGTTTTGTTTTGTTTTTCATGTCTGGTCTTGAATACAGACCTATGAATTCTCTGGAGGTGTGACTGAGGAATCAAAATCAATATTTTTCAGCCACTCAATGTACAGCCAGTTTTGAGAACCAGTGATTTAGATTCGAAGTGTTACAAATTGATTTCCAAGGACTAAAGCCCAGTTAGAACTTTGTCTGAGGAAAGTTCCCATTGAGGCAATAGTCCCAAAAGATCATTGCTGATATAGAGACAGAATGTTCAGTTAGTTACTGTCCAGAGAAATGGGTACTAGTGTATTTCTGGCCAAATTGAAAGAAAATGGTGACAAGGACAAAAAGGTCTAACTTCAAACTAGACAAATCACCATTTATAGTTCCATGTCACAGTGAGAGTTGTCTGCCATATGGAAAGTTTTTATTCTCCAAGTAATGATAACATGCGATGTGGTAATAAGCAACATAGCAAAGAATTATTCTCTTAAGATTGAGTAGGATCATGTTTGCTGTTGTTAGGAATCAATGATGGATATGATATAAATATTTTAGAGAAAGGGGCACCTGGGTGGCTTAGTCAGTTGAGTGTTCAGCTCAAGTCATGATCTTGGGGTCGTGAGATTGAGTCCCATGTGGGGCTCTATGCTCAGTGGGGAGTCTGCTTGAGATTCTCTCTCTCTGCCTTTCTCTCCGCCCTTCCCCTTGCTCATGCCCTCTCTCTCTCTCTCTCTCAAATAAATAAATAAATAAATCTTAAAAAAAATATTTTAGAGAAAGAAGAATAACTCCTGCACCACTCAGTCTGAGCCCAGGCCAGAGACTGGGGTGTTAGGAAATGTTCAGTGTGCTCTTACCTGGGAAGGTCATGACAGCATACTTGTGTCTACTGGGGAAATGCCAGTTTTTAGTTCACATCCCAAACAGGAAGTTTCTCTTACCATCCTAGTTAGTTCAGGCTGGTTTAACAAGATGCTATGGACCAGATGGCTTAAACGATGGAAATTGTGCACAGTTCTAGAAGCTGAGAAGGCCAAGATCAGAGTACGACGGATTCAGTGTCTGGGTGAGGTTGCTCTTCCTGGTTTTCAGATGGCCACCTTCTCTTTGCATCCTCGTGTGGCAGAAAGAGAGAGAAAGCAAGTTCTCTTGCATCTGTCTTATAAGGGCACAAACCCCATCTTGGTGTTTACCCTCATGACCTCATCTAAACCTCATTTTCTCCCAAGGGCCCATCTCCAAATACCATCACATTGGGGATTAGGGTTTCAACATACAGTTTGGGAGGGGACACAAACATGCAGTCCACATATGGACTTAATAGACAGGCATATAGCCCTATCCATTGGAATAGCTCTCGCATACCGCAAAGGCAGGACATGGATCCCACAGGGCATTCCATGCTGGAGTCAGAGGAGCACTGAACAGATGGTAAAGGGCTTTTGTCAGGGTGACAAATAACCAGTGGTGGGCATTTGCATATGCATTAGAGGGAATAAATGCCCTTAGAAACAGTATTATTATACAGCAGGACCTAAAAAAGAACTTTGAGTTATTTCAGAAATACAGACTGAGAATTTCCATGAACAGTAGTATTGGGTCTGATGCAAGAAGGTGACATTGCAACAGAGGCTTGCATAAACAAGACAAGGACGCACACAAGGCAAGAGATGCTTTTCCACTAGGCGTTTTCCAGTTTCTTCAATAAAGAATTGGAAAGTCTTAATGGAACCTCATTGATTATCATTGATAAGTTTAATAGCTATACACCAACCTGTATGTGGTTCTCATTCTAAGGCATGAACTGTTCTTCAGTAAGGCTCGACTTAAATCATCCTGCTGGTATTTTTATCAAGAGACCACACTGAGTAGATTGTACTTACCAGTTACAGTGGTGTGTAGGGGAGCTCCTGGTAACGAACACGGCGAACAAAATTTCTTCTGGAAATGCTAATTATAGAAGCACAGTGGTTGGCTGTACAAGGCCACCATTTAGGCCAAGAAGCTATCACAGATTTAAATTAGAGTTTGTTCTCAACACGACGAGCTCTTGGATTTATATTCCAGTCCAGTCTCTGGGAAGGAGAAAACTACATGTGATGCCTCAGAGGACTGCCAACATTGATTCTTTTCTTTTTCCTGATACTTCCAGGAGAATATAGCTACCTGCCTGTGGGATGCATACTCAGGCCTGTTGGGTGATCAAGCCATGATTCTCGCTATGAACTCCAGGTACAGAAAGCTCTAATGTTCTCCCATTTCACTGACTGAAGATCTTTAAAATGCAATAGAGAAAAATCGCAATTGTGGAAAACAGAAAACGGCTCCAAATCCCACCATCTTAACTCAGCAGCTACTATTTCTTTCTTTCTCGTGTTCTTCCTCAATTCTTAAGTATTGTACGGACCAGCAGGTAATCTAATTATTGTAGAATAATAAGATTTGCTGTAATATTTTTCCTTTTGGCCTTATGTCTTAAGTTCTTCTTTTTCTCCATACTCATATTTTCATTTTAATGGCAGTGTAAGATTCCCCAATTTGGAAATTTTTAAAATTATATTTTATTTTGCCAATATTATGATAATCATTTTTGTACATAAAAGAGCATATCTTCTCGGAAATATTTTTTTGAAACAGCATTCTGAGAGGGACGTTACTGATTTAGAAGATAGGCAACCCCAAAAATGCCCTGCTGCTGGGAATCCTAACTGGTGGACAGCCCCAGCTTCTGCCTCTGCAGATCCACCAGCATGACCATCCAGGCACCATGGTGGGACAGTCAACTCCAGTGGGTGACTTTGAATCTAGGAAACCCATCAGCCTGGCTGAAGCCTTCCTGGAAGTTGCTGTTGTCTAAGACCCTTTCTACCCTAACCCTCCTTCCTTCCTTCTCGCCTTGTCTTAGGAATCTCATGCACCTCTCATCCTGTTTTGGCATCTGCTTCCCATGAACCCCAACTATTACAGAGGGAATGAAAGCTTCTTAGAGCTTTCAATAGGGAGTCAGTTTGCTGTCCAGAAAAACCTCACTGATAATGTATGTTTCTTCAAAGCCTAGTCACAAGAAGATATAGATACGTACATACATTTTTCCACTTTAATGATTTAATAGGGTCAAAATTGTACTTCATTAGTGTTTCAATTTGTATTCCTTTTGAAAAAAAAAAAAGCAAGACCCAGTATTTTCTGTATGTTTATATATTGATGAATTTTCTCATGTGGGCATTTTCTCATGGTCTTTGCGGCTTCATGAGGATTTTGGTGGTGGCATAGACTCAGTAAACTTCTCCTGGCATCTTTATGGTTTTAAAATTTTATTCTTTTCGATCTTGTCAGAATTGATTTTAGTGTCGTTGCTATACATTTTTTCTTTCACTTTTTTGTATAGCCTCTGGTATAAAATTAATTCCACATCACAATTTTACTGTTATGTTCACTTTCTCCTAGTTTTCTGTTGCTTGATTTTTGTTACTCTCTAGACTAGAACAGATATTCTTTATGTTATGAACTAATTTAAATCATCTTCACGATTTCATTATACGAACCAGAAGTCAACACACTTGGCCTAGGGGCTAAATCCTACTGTTTTTGCAGCCTGCTGGTTTTGTACATTCTGAGAGATAAGAATGTTTTTTACTTTTTTTTTTTTTTTATGTGAGAGAGGTAGTGAGAGTGGAGAGAGTTGGAGCAGAGAGAGACAGAGAGAGAGAGAATCCTAAGCAGGCACCACACTCAGTACGGAGCTATGTGAGGCTCAATCTCATGACCCTGAGATCATGACCTGAACCGAAATCAAGACGGAGCGCCTAAATGACTGAGCCACCCAGGGTCCCCCCTCCTTTTTTTTTTTACATTTTTGAATGGTTGGGGCAGATTAAAAGAAGAAGGATATTTCACAACATGCAAATGCTATATGAAATTCAAATTCCAAGGTTGGTAAACAAAGTTTTGTTGGAACACAGCCACATTTATGTATTTATTCATTCATTGTCTATGACTGATTTTGCATTAGGATGGCAGACCTGAGCAGACAGAGTCCATTTGGCCAGAAAAGCCTACTATACTTGTCATCTGGACGGTCACAGAAAATGTTTGCTGATCCCAATACAGATATCATTTACTTAAAATGCTTCATTTCCAAAAGCTTGTTTAAACTCTGAATGCTTTTTTATATTCATCTGTATAAGGGAATAGTTATGTGTTTAAGGGTTCCAAGCTGTTCTTGAGTATCTTGATGGCAGTGGTAGATATAGGAGTGTGATAAAATTGTATAGAACCAAACACACACACACACACACACACACACACACACACAAGCACAAATAAAACTGGGGAAATCTAAACAAGACGGTTGGAAGGAGTCAATATCAATATCCTGGTGGTGATATTATATTACAGTCTTTGGAGAACGTTACAATTGGGGAAAACCGTGGGAAATATATTAAATGTTTCTCTGTATTATTTCTTACAACAACATGTAAAGCTACAAATATCTCAAAAAGAGTTCTAAGAAAACATTCTGAACCAACATGAAATATTGTCAATAAATTAGTGCCACATCTTCTTTATTCATTCGTCTATTGAAGGGTGATAGAGTAGCTCAATTTTTAACTTTTTGAGGAAACTCCATACTGTTTCCCAAAGTGGCTGTCCCAACTTGCATTCCCACCAACAGTGTAAGATGGTTCCCCTTTCTCCGCATCCTCTCCAATATTTGTTGTTTCCTGCCTTGTCAATTTTTGCCGTTCTAACTGGTGTATGATGGTATCTCAATGTGGTTTTGATTTGAATTTCCCTGATGGTTAATGATGTTGAAGATGTGGTCCATATATATATTATGGAATATTACTCAGCCATCAGAAAGAACGATTACCCACCATTTGCATCGACCTGGATGGAACTGGAGGGGGTTATGCTAAGTGAAATAAGTCAAGCAGAGAAAGACAATTATCATATGGTTTCACTTATACATGGAACATAAGGAATAGCATGAAGGACATTAGGAGAAGGAAGGGAAAAGTGAATGGGGGGAAATCAGAGGGGGAGATGAACCATGAGAGACTATGGACTCTAGGAAACAAACTGAGGGTTTCAGAGGGGAGGGGGGGGGAATGGGTTAGCCCAGTGATGGATATTAAGGAGAGCATGTATTACATGGAGCACTAGGTGTTATATGCAAACAATGAATCATGGAACACTACATCAAAAACTAAGGATGTATTATATGGTGACTAACATAACATAATAAAATAAAATAAAATAATAAAATAAATAAAATAAAATAAAATAAAATAAAATAAAATAAAATAAAATAAAATAAAAAAGTAGTGCCACATTTGGCCAGGTAGGGGAGATAGAGTATTTACCGAGGTATTTTCTATCCCACATTAGGAATTCTCTAGAATTTACATTCTCTTCCATCGTTTACAATTTTATTGTGGTGCCACTACTAAACTGTTTTGACTTAGTGCTGCTTTGTAATAGATTTTATTATCTGATTGAACTGGATCGTCCTTATTTTCTTGATCATTTCCAACACAGTAACCTATGATAATCCCTCCAATTTATTTTTCTAAGTGGAAGGTAAATATATTTTATCAACTTCTGATGAAAATGTCCTGAAATTTTAATTGCACTTTCAGAGTTTGTAAAATAATTTGAGAATAATTGACATTTATAAATAATCTTCCTATGTATAAATCTATCTTTCTAACTATTCAAGTTCTGTTTCATGTTCTCCCTTAAAAGTTTGAGGTATTTTTACCATAGATTCTGTACATTACTAGACTGATTTCTTATTTATATTGTATTTTGGTCCCCCCCTTCTTATTGTTTGGACAGCAATTTCTGATATGCTAGGATGCATCTGGGATTTTTTAGGGGGGATATATTTATCCTGTGCTTGAGCTCAAGAACTATTTTTATTAGACCATGTCTTATTTGAAAAACAACAAACTCTAACACAATATTTTAAAATAGGAAATTGAACCCTTATGTTGTTCCTGTTTTTAATAAAAACTCTTACACTACTTCTCAATTAGCAAAATGTTGGTTTAAATAAAACCTTTCAAGAAATTATTCAAACTATTCCTTTTTCCTTAAAAAATGATGTTGATATTTATTAAATGCTTTTTCAAGCACAATTTTTAATTTAATCTACTATAGGTATGTGTTAATTCGTAGTTTTTAGAATATTGGTCCATCCTTATATTCTGATGATAAATCATAATTGGTGTTACAATATTTTATTTTAAAAAATTATTATTCTAAAATTTTAAACTTAATACTCATAAATGAAATTAGTTCATTTTTTATTATTTTCATTCCAGTGTAGTTAACATACAGCGTTATGTTAGTTTCAGGTGTACAATCTAGTGAATGATTCAGCAGTTCCATAATTACTCAGTGCTCATCAAGATAAGTGTACTTTTAATCCCCATCATCTATTTCACCCATCCCCCACGCACCTCCCCTCTGGTAACCATCCTTAATCAGACTCTCTAGTTAAGAGTCTGGTTTTTTATTTGTCTCTTTTTTTTCCCCCTTTGTATGTTTGTTTTCTTTCTTAAATGCCACATATGAGTGAAATTATATGACATTTGTCTTTTTCTAAGTGGCTTATTTTGCTTAACATTATACTCCTAGATCAATTTATGTTGTTGTAAGTGTCAAGATTTCATTCTTTCTATGGCTGAATAATATTCCGTTGTATAGATATGCCATTTCTTCTTTATGCATTCATTTATCAATGGACACTGGGGCTGCTTCGATAATTCGGCTATTGTAAATAATTCTGCTATAAACATAGGGGTGCATGGATCTCTTTGAATTAGTGTTTTTGTATTCTTTGGATAAATACCCAGTAGCCCTACTGGATTGTAGGGTAGTTCCATTGTTAATTTCCTGAAGGATCTCTATATTGTTTTCCACAGTAGCTGCACCAGTTTGCATTCCCACCAACAGTGCAAAAGGATTCCTTTTTCTCCACATCCTCGCCAAAATCTGTTGCTTCTTGTTGATTTTAGCCATTCTGACAGATGTGAGATGATACCTCATTGTGGTTTTGATTTGCATTTCCCTGATGACGAGTGATATTGACCATCTTCTCATGTGTCTGTTGGCCATCTGGATGTCTTCTTTGGAAAAATGTCTATTCATGTCTTCTGCCCATTTCTTTATTTGTTTCTTGTGTGTTGAGTTTCATAAATTCTTTATATATTTTGGGTAGTAACTTTTTATTAGACACGTCATTTGCAAATATCTTCTCCCATCCCATAGGTTGTCTTTTAGTTTTGTTGGTTGTTTCCTTAGCTGTGCAGTATTTTATTTTGATTAAGTCCCAGTAGTTTATTTTTGTTTTTGTTTCCCTTGCCTCAGGAGACATATCTAGAAAGATGTTATGGCCAAAGTCAGAAATTACTGCCTGTGTTCTCTTCTAGGATTTTTGTGGTTTCAGGTCTCACATTTAGATCCTTAATCCATTTTGAGCTTATTACTGTGTATGGTGTAAGAAAGTGGTCCAGGGGCGCCTGGGTGGCACAGCGGTTAAGCGTCTGCCTTCGGCTCAGGGCGTGATCCCGGCGATCTGGGATTGAGCCCCACATCAGGCTCCTCTGCTATGAGCCTGCTTCTTCCTCTCCCACACCCCCTGCTTGTGTTCCCTCTCTCGCTGGCTGTCTCTATCTCTGTCGAATAAATAAATAAAATCCTTTAAAAAAAAAAAAAAAGAAAGTGGTCCAGTTTCATTCTTTTGTATGTAGCTGTCCAGGTTTCTCAACACCATTTGTTGAAGAGATTGTCTTTTTTCCCATTGCATATTCTTGTCTCCCTTGTTAAAGACTAATTGACATATAATTGTGGGTTTATTTCTGGGTTTTCTATTCTGTTCTATTGATCTATGTGTCTGTTTTTGTGCCAGTACCATAATGTTTTGATTTCTACAGCTTTATAATATAAATTGAAGTCCAGAATTGTGATACCTCCAGTTTTGTTTTTCTTTTTCAAGATGGTTTGGCTATTCAGGGTCTTTCGTGATTTCATACAAATGTTAGCATCATTTGTTCCAGTTCTGTGAAAAATGCTGGTTTTGCATCTATGTTCATCAGAGTTGTTGGCCTGTAGTTCTCTTTGTTGTGGTATATTTATCTGGTTTTGTATCAGGAGAATGTTAGCCCCATAAAATGAATTTGGGAATTTTCCTTCCTTTTCTACTTTTCAAAAAATTTGAGAATAGGCATTAACTCTTCTTTAACTGTTTGGTAGAAGTCACCTGTGAAGCCCTCTGGTCCTGGACTCTTGTTTGTTCAGAGTTTTTTGATACTGATTCATTTTCATTGCTTATCGTTCTGTTCAAGTTTTCTATTTCTTTCTGTTTCTGTTTTGGTAGCTTATGTGTTTCTAGGAATTTATCCATTTCTTCCAGGTTGTCCAATTTGTTGGAATATAATTTTTCATAATATTCTATTATAATTATTCATATTTCTGTGGTGTTGGTTGTTATTTCTACTCTCTCATTTTTTATTTCATTTGAGTCTTTTCTCTTTTTTTCTTGATAAGTCTAGCTAGAGGCTTATCAATTTTATCGATTTTTTCCAAGAACCTAGTTTCATTGATCTGTTTTATTGTGTTTTTAGTTTCTGTTTCATTTATTTCTGCTCTGATTTTTATTATTTCCTTCCTTCTGTTGGTTTTAGGTTTTGTTTGTTGTTTTTTTCCTAGCTCCTTTGGTGTAAGTTAGATTGTTTATTTGAGATTTTTCTTGCAGCTTGAGGTAGGCCTGTATTGCTATATACCTCTCTTTTGGTGCGTCCAATGATTTGAACCATTGTGCTTTCATTTTCATTTCTCTCCAGGTAATTTTTTTAATCTCTTCTTTGATTTCCTGGTTGACCCATTCATTGTTTAGTAGCATGTTATTTAACCTCCATGTTTTGGTGTTCTTTCCAGATATTTTCTGGTTGTTGATTTCTAGTTTCATATGTGATAGTCAGAGAAAATGTATGGTATGACTTTGATCTTTTTGAATTTGTTGAGACTTGTTTCATGGCCTATAATATGACCTATTCTGAAGAATGTTCCATGTGCACTTAAAAAGAATGTGTATTCTGGGGCCCCTGGGTGCCTCAGCCAGTTAACCATACAACTCCTGATTTCAGCTCAGGTCATGATCTCAAGGTCATGGGATTGAGCCCCATGTCAGGCTCTGCACTGAACATGGAGCCTGCTTGGGATTGGATTGTCTCTCTTCTTCTCCCTCTCCCGCCCTCCCCCCACCACCACCACTTGCACGCACTCTGTCTCTCTAAAAATAATTTAAAAATAATGTGTATTCTGCTATTTTAGGATGGAGTGTTCTGAATATATCTGTTAATTTTATCTGGTCCAGCATGCCATTCAAAACCACCATTTCCTTGTTGATTTTCTGTCTGGATTATCTATCCATTGCTGTAAGTGTGGTGTTAAAGTCCCCTACTATTATTGTATTACTATCTATTAGTTCCTTTATGTTTGTTATTAACTGTTTTATGAATCCAGGTGTTCCCATGTTGGGTGCATAAATATATACAACTGTTATATCATCTTGTTGGATTGTCCATATTACTATTATATAGTGCCTTTCTTTGTCTCTTGTTACAGTTTTGTCATAAATTCTATTTTCTCCAAAGAGAAAAGCCGTAAGTATGGCTACTCTGGCTTTCCTTTGTCATCTATCTGCATGATAAATGTTTCTCCATCCCCTTGTTTTCAATATGCAGGTGTCTTTAGGTGCGAAATGAGTTTTTGTAGGCAGCGTATATAGATGGGTCTTGATTTTAAATCCATTCTGTCACCCTATATCTTTTGTTTGGGACATTTAGTCCATTTACATTCCAAGTAATAGGTATGTATTTATTGCCATTTTGTTACTTGTCTTGAGGTCGTTTTATAGCTCTTCTCTGATCCTTTCCTCTCTTGCTCTCTTCTCTCACAGTGTGCTGGCTTTCTTTAGTGATATACTTGGATTCCTTACTCTTTATTTTTTGCATATCTATTACTGGTTTTCTATTTGTGGTTACCATTAGATTTGTATATTACCTTATCTGCATATATCAATCTATATTAAGTTGATCGTTGCTTAAGTTTGAGCTCATTCTTTACTCCTCTCCCCACCACATGTTTGGTATATGATGTAATACTTTACATCCTTTTATTTTGTGAGTCCCTGGACTGATTTTTACAGGTGTACTTATTTTTATTGCTTTTGTCCTTCCTACTTTTCTTACTCTTACTTATGTTCTCATAAGTAATCATACAGTCTCCTTTAACATTTCCTGTAAGGCTGGTTTTGTGGTCATGAACTTCTTTAGTTTTTGTTTGTCTGGGAAACTCTTTATCTCTCTTTCTCTTCTGAATTATAGCCTTGCTGGAGAGAGTATTCTTGGCTGCAGATTTTTTTTTTTTCCTTTCAACACTTTGAATATATCATGCTACTCCTTTTTGGCCTTCAAAGTTTCTGCTGAAAAATCTGCTGATAGCCTTATGGGGTTTCACTCATGCATAACTGTCTTCTTTCTCTTGCTTTTAAAATTCTCTCTGTATCACTACTTGTTGCCGTTTTAATTATTATGTGTCTTGGTGTGGACCTCATTGGGTTGATTTTGTTGGGGAATCTCTGTGCCTCCCTGGATCTGGATATTTGTTTTCTTCCCTGGATTAAGGAACTTTTCAGCTATTATTTCTTCAAATAAATTTTCTGCCCCTTTTTCTCTCTCCTCTTCTCCTGGGATCCCTATAATGAGACTGTTATTACGCTTGATGGAGTTGCTGAGTTCTCTAAGTCTATTCTCATTCTGCATAAATTTTTTTCTCTCACCTGCTTAACTTGATTACTTTCCATTACTCTGTCGTCCAGGTTGCTAATTCATTCCTCTTCTTCCTCTAGCCTGCTATTTATTCCATCTAGTGTATTTTTAATTTCATTTATCATGTTCTTCATCTTTGATTGGTTCTTTATATCTTTGTTAAGGGTCTCACTGATGTCCTCCAATCTTTTCTCAAGTTCAGTGAATATCTTTATGATCATTACTTTAAATCCTTTATCTGACATATGACTTATTATATACCCATTTTGCTTAAGTCTTTTGCTGTGGTTTGGTCCTGTTCTTTCCTCTGTCTTTTTTCCTCTGTCTCCTCATTTTGTCTAACTCTCTGGGTTTCTGTGTTAGGAAAGTCATCTCTGTCTCCTGCTCTTGAAAGTAATGGCCTTATGAAGAAGAGGGCCTGTAGCGCTCTGCATTGCAGTATCTCTGGTTGACCAGAACCTGACACTTCAGGGTGCCTCCTGTGTGTGTTGCATGTGCCCTGCTGTTGTGTCTTATCCCTTTCCCCTTCAGTCTATTCATCTGCAGTGGCTCTATTTGCCTATGGGCAGTGGCTTGTCCCTGTGGTGTTAGTGGAGCAGTCTGGGGCCCCCTTGGGCTAGAGTTGAGTCAAATCAGGCATTTGCCATAGACAAAGTAGCACCAAACTGCAGGGCCCTTTTCCTGTGTTGCCCCCTGAGAAATTTTTGTTCATGGGTGGGGCCTGCAATCAAACCAGTTGTCTGCCCCCACTCCCTGCTGCGGCTACCCTCTGACTGGTATGTGTGGTTATCTTCCCTTCGCTGTAGAGCAGAGTCATTTTGAAGTGGGGGTGGCCATTGTTGACACTGCTTGCATAAGTGTGCAAGGCTTGTGGCTCCTGATTGAATAGGCCAAGGGCGTATTGGAGCGGATATGCCACCACCAGTGGGATGGGGTGACTAGGGTGGGGCTCACAGTTTTAGGAAGGTGTGCATTAGTCTTCCATGAGGCTGCTGCCACCAGGGGACTGAGGTCCCACAAAATGGTCCAGGAGAAGCGATGCTGGCAAGGTTTATGCCCATCTTCTAGGGGAGGGGACGAACAGCACCAGGACTGAGGCAAGCTTGACTGGAAAGGGCACATCCACTGAAGCTGGGGGGTGGGGGAGAGGGGGAGCCGTTGGTGTAAGCAAGTCAGGTAGTGAATGCCTTTGCAGTGCTGGTTCCTGCAAGTGGCTGTGTGTTTATGCCGAAGGGCAGGGGAGTGAAGAGTGAAATGGTGCCTGCTAGCTCCTCGGGTCCTGGAGAAGTCCCTCAGGAGTCCTGCCAGTACCTTTGTTCCTGAAGGAGTTCCCCAGTGATTTCTGTCCCTCCAGGATGGGCTCTGAGATTAGTAAATAACACTCCATCCCATATGCCCCAGGGATTTTTCAGACTGCTGCTTTTTTTTTATAATGATTTTTTATTATATTATGTTAGTCACCATACAGTACATCCCCGGTTTCCGATGTAAGGCTCGATGATTCATTAGTTGTGTATAACACCCAGTGCACCATGCAATACGTGCCCTCCTTACTACCCATCACCGGCCTATCCCATTCCCCCACCCCCCTCCCCTCTGTAGCCCTCAGTTTGTTTCTCATAGTCCATAGTCTCTCATGTTTCATTCCCCCTTCTGATTACCCCCCCTTTCTTTATCCCTTTCTTCCCCTACTGATCATTCTAGTTCTTATGTTCCATAGATGAGAGAAATCATATGATAGTTGTCTTTCTCTGCTTGACTTATTTCATTTAGCATTATCTCCTCCAGTGCCGTTCATGTTGTAGCAAATGTTGAGAACTCGTTCTTTCTGATAGCTGAATAATATTCCATTGTATATATGGACCACAACTTCTTAATCCAGTTATCTGTTGAAGAGTGGGACGCTTAGCTGAGTCACCCAGATGCCCTTTATTTTAAATGAGAAAAATTCTAATAGTATTCAAGTATTTTTAAATACTTGGAATTTTCTCATTTTTAAAATAGATTTCTCATTGTGATTTGAGAATAAAACATATACCCTTTTATATTTCGTAATCTTTTACAGCTTGTAAAAAACCTTTCACAAATATGATAAATATTTGTCAGCAGTCCATGATTATTGGAAAAGATAATCCTTGCTATCTCATTTAATGTAATTTATTTATAACTCCCTATTAATTTTAGTAAAGATCTCCTCTTTTGCAGAGTTTTTAATTTTTACTACCATATGCTGATGATTGAATGCTTAATCTTCTATGACTGTATCTGTTTTTCTTGTATCTTTAATAGTTTTCTTTAATAATTTCTATTTCTCCTCTGGGAAACAAACTGAGGGCTTCAAAGGGGAGGGGGTGGGGGATTGGGATAGGCCAGTGATGAGTATTAAGGAGGGCACATATTGCATGGAGCACTGGGTGTTATATGCAAATAATGAATCATGGAACAGTACATCAAAAACTAATGATGTACTGTATGGTGACTAACATAATGTAATAAAAAATTATTATTAAGGGACGCCTGGGTGGCACAGAGGTTAAGCGTCTGCCTTCGGCTCAGGGTGTGATCCCGGCATTATGGGATCGAGCCCCACATCAGGTTCCTCCGCTATGAGCCTGCCTCTTCCACTCCCACTCCCCCTGCTTGTGTTCCGTCTCTCGCTGGCTGTCTCTATCTCTGTCGAATAAATAAGTAAAATCTTTAAAAAAAATTATTAAAAATAAATAAATAAATAAATTAGATATCCTAAAAAATTCTATTTCTCCTTGTACTTTTAATAAATTAATACTTTTTACATTTTAATAATTATTTTAATAATTTAACTTTTTTCTGCGTGTTATTAGCTACTTTTATTATTTTAAATGATTGTATGTATATATCTTAATATTCTTTCATTTGAACTAAACATTGTATCATATTAAAATGTCCCTCCTGAGTTATTTGTGAGCATGTTTAATATAATTTCCCCCATGCTTTTATTAGGAAGCATTTACTTTGTTTTCTTCAATTGTGATTCTTCAAATTATACTTGCAAAAATATGTATGGCCTTTTGCTTACTGATCATACAGTAATTTAGTGAAGAATGCTTATTCTTCCTTCTCAAGTTCTTTTCTATATCACCTGGTTGTACACCCTGGAATATAAAAAAAGCATGTACACTGAAATTTTTAATTCTAAGACGTCCCTTATTGTAAAACACACTAGTAATTTAATAACTACTCTTTTGAAAGCAAATTATATTTGGATCCAAAAAAAAAATAATGTACCCTTAGTGGCAATTGTCCCCGTTGACCCATAGATTTGCATGTGTCTTTCCTCTTTAGTATCACCAATGTCTCACACTCAACCTTCCTCACATTCAAAATTTGAAGATCTGTTTCCCATTAGCAGTTATGCATGGCCGTAGAGGTTCATGCTACTTTTCTAATCTTTATTCATGACTTGGAGCATTTTAGCATTTTTTAGGACTAGCAGTATGATTTCAAAGTACGTTGAAAAAACTATTTTCTATTTCATCAAAATCTTTATTTTGCATTTTTCTAAGCTAAGTTATTTATCCCTAAAAGTTAAATACCTTCCCCTGAAAATTTTACTGGAAGCTCTCGACAGAAAGCTGTCCAGAGTCTAATAATTCATTAAAGCCATGAATAGTCAAATTAATCTTCCCAAGATTTGAAAATTATCTAATATATTCTAAGAGATTCCATTTCAAACAGTGGGCATTAGACACTTTGATTTTCCTGTCCAGTAGAGAAAAGATATTCTGAGTCCAGCATAAAATTTCCTACCTTACCATCTATATCACCATCTTTTCAAAAAATAAGAAAATACTTTCAAAAAAAATCAGGAAGAACTCTTATCTACATCACACATATCTAAGGAATAACAACTATGTCATAACTTATCTTTCCAACTGCTGATGGGCAGATTTATTTGCCAAGAATTGGAGGATGCATCCCAATAATTTCAGAAATATTAAAATGTACGAAGCATAGTATCCCAGTTTAGAGGAGATGTGGCAGTGATATATTTCAACTAAAGCTCAGCATGGCTTTGTGGGCTTGCCTGGAAATGTAACCACTCTTTACATTATTATGTCTATGGAGAAATATATTCTGGTTTCTAAATAACTGATTACCGATGATTTTTAAAAAGAAACTCATTCCTTTATATTTAAAGGACCATTGTCATTTTTATGAGACTATTTAAAACCCACATGTTATATAAAGCCAAGAACTGGGCCTCATTTTCTAGTACATTCTCTCTTACGCGAGAAAAAGCCACTAAACGTAGGTTACATTTGTTCTCTCCTCTATTTAATAATTACAACTTTTTCTTACCAGCTTTGTAGATCCCTTACTGCAGTTTGAAACCCAACTGAAGATAATAGAGTCATCCTTTAAAATGGTATTTGCTTTACCAAGTCTTGAGAAAGTGAGGGACATGGGAAACAGTGACAATGAGAAAGAGGACTTGGAGGTGAGTCTCTACTTCCTTAATTATTATGAGACATTGTTATGCACCACAGCAATCCTGCAGACTGCCCCTCCACAGGTCATACTCTTTGTTGTTATCTCCTTCCCCCTTTTGAGATACAATAGATTAACAGTATATTCCAGCATTAATCTATACCCCCTGGACTTCTTGTGAATTCTACAGCTCATGGGATTTAATGGATGGTATAGGAGTTATAGGAACAAATGAGTGGAGAGATTTTTGGTTAATTGTTTTAGCAAGGACAAGAGTTGATGGGGAAATGCTGCAAGAGGGGAAATGGGAGCAAAGAAAGGTGGAGAGAGGAATATGCCTACAGTAAAGTGAGCAGTATCTCCGGCCTCTATTTCCTCAGCACAGCTGCATGGTGCACCTGCCCTAAAAGGTGGAGGTGCAGTTCATGGCACATGGTACTGAGAGAGGTCTCATCTCTACAGCTGCCTCTTTTCTTACCTTCAGTTTATGGGGAGAATGCAGGACCCCAGGACACAAAACCACAGATACTGAATAAAATTATACATAATTTTATCTGGCTGGCTGGTTGTGTAACTTTTTTGTTTTTCAGAATTTATATCAAAATATTCTCAACATATTTGAGGACACTCTTCTGATCTTAGTGTCTAAAGACCTCTACAAACTGCAAATCTTAAAGGTAAAGTAAAGGGAAAATAAGCAATTTTGTTTACTTGTTTTAAATCTAAAGAGCTCGCTATATTTCACTTATTATTTCCCTTTTCCCATACTTACGTCTTCTTCAAGTATTGGTAGCTGAATTTTTTTCTTTTCCTCACAAGCCATATAATTATCCCCCAAATGAAATCACTTCCCTTTATTTGAATTACAGAGACATACTGTTAAGAATTCAATTTTGGGAAGATGGCATCAACAAAACACTTAAGAAGCCAAATGTTATGTGGCAATGTAATAGTGAATACAATATGGGTTAGCAGAAAAGAGAGGGTGATTAGTTTGAACTACCTGCAGATCCATGCAACAATACTTCGATGGTGTCTGTATGCTTGCTTCCTCCCCAACAACTCTGGAGCTAAAGCATCCTATCTTCATGGATACCATGGTATCAGAGGAAAGCCTAACAATTGCCCAAATCCCCACTTATATCCAGACCCCACTGTGTTTTTAACATCCCAGGCAAAGACAGGGGACTGCTCAGGATGTCTTATGATCTTCAACTGCTTCTAACAGGATGGCATTAGGGACACCTGTCTGGAAATACTGGGAAACCAAATGGACTTAATCTACCAGGAGCATCATGAGTTTGTGCAAATCATAAAATACATTCAAGTAAAGCAGAATTGGTATCTGTGAAGACAAGAAGGAATATGAGGGAAAATAAAATATACGGAGTTAATTTGTGCCTAATTTGAGTCAAATATTTTCTGTGCATTTAAAAAATTTAACCTCACAACCCTTTAAAATGGTTATTATTATCCCATTATTACAACCATCTCCCCATGCACGCTCTTTCAAACAATAAGCCACTGTTTTGGTTTGGTTTTTTTGAGTATTTACTCTACATCAGGCACTAAGCTGAATACTTCATATATAGGTTATCTCATTTAATCCTTAAAATATCCCTCTGAGGAAGTTACTATTATGTTCCCCCATTTTGCTGATAAAGACATGGAAGCAGAGAGGAGCGGTAATATGTGTAATGCTCATGAATGGGAGAGCTACTCTAACTTCGTAACCTGTTACTTATCCATGTTGTTTTTATACCTTCCATGTCTAGAAACTCACTTGATTCTCAAAAAGAGCTAAAATCCCACTCCTGGAAAAGGCAAAGGCTGACCCCCCTGGGATTTAGAGACTCTTCTGCCCTAGGAAAGGGACGTCAGCACAGGTTTATACAATGAGAGCAAGTGAAAGGGAGGAGATTTAGCATAAATACTGCGGACTCCAACGGAGTGCCTTAAGAAATCTGTTAGTGGTGGTTGGTACGTGAGGCATATGCAGTCATCTTCCCTTCCCAAGCTTGTAAATACATTCCTGCATCTGAAGATTTAGAACAAATAGAAGTTACAGCAGGATGGAGTTGAATCCAAATTAGCAAGAACTTTCTAACTGAGCTGTCTCCAGGAATATTCTCTGCAACTATGAGCCAGAAAATATCTGAGTGTTGAATCTGCAGAGGAAATTCTGCAGTAAGATGACATTTCAGGATCAGATGACATTTCAATTCTTTTTTAAAACCGAAAATCAGATCCTGTGATTAGAGAGAAAGAGAGAGAGAGGATATGTACTTTGAAAGAAAAAAAAAAAGGAGAGGCAACTAACAATCCCATGATAGCTTCCTGTTAAACTTTTCCTGATGATGGACACAGCGATGCACATCATTAGTAAGTATTTGGTGTATAAAATTAAATAACATACAACCTGAGTGTAGTTACTGCAGTAGATGAAGTAGTATACTAGATAGCTTGCCGTGTACAGCTAGCTTGTTGTCATCTGTTGGAGATAAATGTAGGTTAGATGTGAAATAATCAGGGGTCCATGGAAACCCTTGACTCGGTAAAGTTGAAGACTAAACAGAGGGGACTTGTAGAGATGGAAACACCATGCTCTAGGATGATTCTTATGTTTTCCACAGGACATGGCTGTGTGGATGAATGAAGACAGTTCGTACCTGCAGGAGAGAATTGTAGTGATCATCAGCAGGGTGCTGAACTTTGCATCCAGGAGAGTCAAGGGATATGTAAGTCACACAGTGCCATCGCGCCACTGCTTTTGAAGACTGCATTTCTGTAGAGCTGCTTTCCAAGTCTTGGGTCTTGAAAACTATGAGCATGCTGGCAGGTTGGGATATTAAGAAAAGAGCCAATATACTACATGATTTTATGTCAATCAGAGCAGAGTCTCTCAACCAATTGATGAAGACCCTTTATGCTTTCCACAAACAGAATGAATGTGTCAAAATTTTTGCTGACTCTCTGGATTCTCCTCTGTGGCTCTCGATCAATGTTATCTGCAACCTTATACATCCTTCTATCCCTTCTATCCCCACTTTCCTTCTTATTTCTCCTTTTCCTAAAATATTTTTAAAACCATTATATATTTATTATATATTTATCTGAAATTTATACAAGTAATTCCTGAGTCTTCTCATTGTAAAACATGAAAACACCCTAATCTCCCCCCTACTATGCTGCTGTGATATGGGTCCTGCCAGAAAGCCTTCTGTGTACACACCCACATAGACATGCACAAACTGAGATACATCGTTTTTTGCTCAGTGCTTCTTTATTAAAATCACATTATATTTACACATGGTTCTGCAATTTGATTTTTTTCACTGAACAGTATGTTCCTCAGATATTTTCATAGCAACAAGTGTAGAGTTATCTCATTCTTTCAGCCAAAGCATATATCCCATAGTTTTAATGTATTGTAGTCTACTTATAGATGGACACTCAGGTATATTTAGGTTTTTCCTAGTTCAACAATATACAAATGGTCATCTTTGTTCAAGTATGTATGTACTTAGAAATACTTAGAAAGATAATAGATCAAAGAGTAGGAATAGTCTCTAATTCCTAACACTACAAAATTATCTCCAATTTGTATTCCTGCGGATGTTAGAGAGGTTGTTTCCCTACACCTTCACCAACACTGGGAAGTAATTGGACTTTCTAATTGTTGCATTTCAGACGAAGAACAAATAAGCATCTCGTAATTGTCAGTATTTGCTGAGGTTTTCTATATTTTTCACAACATCGTCACCTTCCTTCTCAGAAATCTTACTATCTATGAACATTTCTCTCTCTTATGGATACTGTGTATTCAGCCTCTGTTTTGCAATTCATCCTTAACTGTGATTTTTAAACATTCACTTCTAATTGCTTATCTGATTGTTTGAATAATTTCAGGAGCTCAGAATAAAGAGGATCCGACACATACATTCATGATATCATCTTCATGTAGTCATTTTCCGCTACTTATGCAAATAGCTTCCAGACATATTGAGACAAAAAGCCTAGATAAACCTTAGAGCATATCTGAATTTTTACTATTTTGTTTAAACTCAACTTTAGGATGTTATATACTTACATGAGGAAAGGTAGTCCATGATGTTCTTTGCATCACATTGATTCTCTATTTCAAAAGAAAGATGGAGTGCTTTGTTTTAATCTTCTGGTTCTCTGGTTCTCTAAAATGGTTGGCTATTCATTCAGATATTTGAAAGGCTAATCATACAAAATTTTGCAGCAAGGCTTGAGATTAAGTGTAGTTCACAACTCTGGCCTATTTTCTGCTCAGTTCCTAAATGTTTCATGCACTCAGCAAGTATTTGATGGTGACTGCCTGATCGAGATCTATTCACATGCTTCTATCTGCTTTTGCATTTTCATTCAATATACATATATTCATTCATTCATTCATTCTAGTGCGTTCCACTCAGGCAACAGGTAAGACATTTTGGAGTTTTGTCATCTTCTATCATCTCTCAGTTTCGATTATGTTCATAAAGTTCATTCTCCCCTACACATAGCTCACCCCTCAATTGTGAAAAAATAAATGTGCACTTCTGTGGTAGAAAGCTCTCATGAATTGAGGGTTCCTACCTGTAACTGAGATATGTGTGAGAAGCCAAGTAGGATAACCTATTACTTTGTTCTGCAATGTTCAGTAGGTGCCACCAGGTGGAAGCACACTAGCATTTTCCAGAACATGGAAGCTAAGCTAGCATCAACCAGTTCATCAAAGTCAAGGAGGCATAAAACTTAAGTCAACTTTCTCTTTATGATAATATTCTCTAAAGATCGTTAAGTCCATGAAAGTAATGGAGGCCAGAGGACAAATATATGAAATAAAACAGTCAAATGTATTATTAAATTAAAAGCTAAGCTTCCCACAGGCCTTGTCTGAGTACCTCTATGTCTGACATATTGAAGATAATCAGTGAAGATTTGTTTTGCCCTTCTCTAATTATATGTAACCATCCATTCTGTTCTCAGGTGCTGCCCATTCACTGGAAAGACTTCTTGTTTTTTGTTTTGTTTTGTTTTGTTTTGTTTTGTTTTGTTTCATAAACTACCCTAGCCATTGTCTTCCAGAGTCTCAGAGGCCCTTGTCCTATTGAACAATCCTGACTACCATTTGTGTTCTATCAAAAATACTTTTTAATCTAGTAATTCTCCTTATAGGACCTATGTGCTATCATGGTGAAAAAAACTTCTACACTCAAAGAATATGTGTCCCTTCAACTAAACTATTCAATTTTCAAACTGGCAAGGAAATGTGAGCTAAACATGTTACCTTATATCATTAACATAAAAATTTTCCCTGGGTTTGTTCCTTAGGCACATCAGCATTTGAAAGGTGGGTGGGATTTAAGGAGGACGATGGCAGTGGAGTAGGAGGACGTAGACTCACTTTGTCTCATGAATACAAGTAGATAATTAACAAATTATCCTAAATACCCCAGAAATCTGAAGACCAGCAGAACAAACTCCACAACTAAAGGTAGCAAAGAGTCCAAATCAAAGATGGTAGGAAGTGTGTTCACACAGTCTGGGAGAGAAACGAATCATGAATGCTATGGTGGGGAAGGGCAAGATATAGACTAGCACAGAGGGAAGCACACAGGGAAGATGATTTCTCCATAGCAGTTGGCTTGGAATGCAAGAGGGGCCAAATTTCCTAAGTTCTTGCAACCACTGGGGCTTAAAGCCTGGAGTTTTAAAGGTCAGCAGGCTTGGCTCTGGGAAAGCCACAGGGTGCTGCTATTAGAGAGAAGGCAGGTCAAACAGCCTGCTGACATACAGTGTGGAAACAGTGATATGAAGAGCACTCGAGGCACACAGTGGAGACATTATTTGTTCTTCTCCGAGTGTGTCCCAGAGAGGCAGCATTCATGGAGAGACTCCTCCAGGAGCAAAGGAACTCCCCTGCCCCTCAGAATTAACCCAGAGCCACGCGTAGGGACCAGCACAGCACCAACACTAGCTACCTAACTTTCTTACACCAAGCCCTGACACCCCATGATCCAGTGGAACCACCCTTACCAATCACACTTGCCTTAGTCCCAGCCCAGCAGGCCCCCTTTCCCAGAAGAATGGCCCAAACCCCTGCCCACACTCAGTCTCCTGACCTGGGAGTTTTGCAGCGTTTCCGTTCTGGTAGTGGTGGTGACAGGTCTCATCTCACAAGCAGACCAGAGCACACATAGTTAAAACTTGCCACATTCAGGCCTGGAACCAAACACTGCCCACAATAGGTAAAGAGAGTCTCTGCAGACAACTGGCCTGAAGGATAAGATGGCCAGGACAGAACAGCAGAGTGCACACAGCACACATTGGAGATATTCCCTGAAACAACAAGCCCTGGGGAAGAGGGGATACTACACTGCGGGCCGCTACAGGATCTCTTCTTCATAAGGCCATTACCTTCAAGAACAAGGATATGTAGCTGACTGTCCTAACACACAGAAGCAGGTACAGAGACTTAAACAAAATAAGAAGACAGAGAAATTAGTCCCAAATAAAAGAACAGGACGAGGCCACAGCCAGATCTAAGTGAAAAACATAAATAACATGCCTGATAGAGAATTTAAAATAATGATCATAAAGACACTTGCTGGACTTGAGAGTGGAAAGCATCAGTGAGAGCGTTAACACAGAGATACAGAATGACATAGCATAGGTAAAGGGCTCAATAAATGAAATCAGAAAGAGGACTGATGGAATGAATAGCAGGCTTGGAGAAACTGAGGAACAAATCAATGACCTAGAAGACAGAGTAATGGAAAGTAATCAAGGTGAACAAAAGAGAGAAAAGAATTATACAAAATTATAATAGACAGGGAACTCAGTGATTCCATCAGACATAATAACACTCATATTGTAGGAGTCCCAGAAGTAGAAGAAAAAAGCAGGGAGAAATTTTATCGAAAAAAATAATAGCTGAAAAGTTTTGGGGAAGGAAACAGACATCGAGATCCAGGAGGCACGGAGATCATCGAACAAAATCAACAAAAGCAGACTCGCACCAAGACATATTGCCATTAAAATGGCAAAATATAGTGATAAAGAAAAAAAAATTAAAGCAACAAGACAAAAGACATCACTCAGTTACAAGGGAAAACCCATGAGGCTGGCAGGAGATTTTTCAACAGAAACTTGGCAGGCCAGAAGATAGTGGCATGATATATTCAAAGTGCTGAATGGGATATATCTGCAACCAAGAATACTCTATCCAGCAAGGCCGTTATTCAGAAAAGAAGGAGAGATAAAGAGTTTCCCAACAAACAAAAACTAAAGGAGTTCATGACCACTAAACCAGCCCTGCAAGAAACACTAAAGGGGACTGTCTGAGCGGAAACCAAAGATCACAATTGGCAGTATAAAGATAGGAAATACAAAAGCAGTAAAAAAAATGAATATTTCTGTGAAAAGAATCAGTCAAGGAACTCACAAAATAAAAAGATGTAAAATATGACAACATATACCTAAAATGTGGGGAGAAGAGAAGAGAATGGGTTCAAATTTAAGTGACCATAAACTTAATATAGACTGAAGAGGTTATATACAAACCTAATGGTAACCATATATCAAAAACAACTAGTAAACATGGGAAGAATAAAGGAAAAAAAACCAAATATATCACTAAAGAAAACCAGTAAACTACAATAGAGAGAAAGACAAGAAAGGATCAGAGAAAATCTTCAGAATCAGCCACAAAACAGGTAATGAAATGGCAATAAATACATATCTAACAATAATTACTTTGAATGTAAATAGATTAAATGCTCCAATCAAAAGACATAGGCTAACAGAATGGTTAAAAAAACAAGACCTATCTATATGCTTCCTACAAGAGACTCACATCAGACCTGCAGATTGAAAGCAAGGGGATGGAAAAACATTTCTCATGCTAATGAACATCAAAAGGGAGTCAGAGTACCAAAGCATATGTCGGAAAACTAAACTTTAAAACAGATTGTAGGGGCGCCTGGGTGGCTCAGTCAGTTAAGCATCTGCCTTCAGCTCAGGTCATGATCCCCGCTCAGTGGGGAGTCTGCTACTCCCTCTGCCCCTCCCCCTGCTTGTGCTCTCTCACTCTCTCTCTCTCTTTCTCTCTTGCAAAAATAAATTTAAAAAAATTTTAAAACAGATTGTAACAAGAGACAAAGAAAGTCACTATATAATAATAAAATGGGCTTTCCAACAAGAAGATACAATTATAAATGTTTATGCACCTAACATGGGAGACCCAAATACATAAAACAATTCATTACAATCATAAAAGAATTAATTGATAGTAATACAGAAATAGTAAGGGACTTCACCACCCCACTTACATTAATGGACAGATCATTCAAACAGAAAATCAATACGGAAACAGTGGTTTTGAATGACACACTAGACCGGATGGATATAACAGACATATTCAGAGCACTCCATCCTGAAACAGCAGAATACACTTTCTTCTCAAGTGCACGGAACATTCTCCAGAATAGATCACATACTAGGACATGAAAAACTCTCAACAAATTCAAAAAGATCAAAGTCATACTACACATCTTTTCTGACCACAACATTATGAAACTAGAAATCAACCATAAGAAAAAATTTAGAAAAACCACAAATAAATGGAAGTTAAATAACATGCAACTAAACAATGAATGGATCAACCAGGAAATAAAAGGAAATTTAAAAATTACTTGGAAACAAATGAAAATGAAAACACATGGTTCAAAACCTTTGGAATGCAGCAAAAGCAGTTCTAAGAGGGAAGTTTATAGCAATACAAGCCGACCTCCAGAAGTAAGAGAACTCTCAAATAAACAACCTAACCTTACACCGAAAGGAGCTAGAAAAAGAACAACAAACAAAACCTAAAACCAGCAGAAGAAAGAAAATAATAAAGGTTAGAGCAGAAGCAAATACTATAGAAACTAAAAACAAAACAAACCAAACAAACAAACGAACAAAAACCCCAATAGAACAGATCAGTAAAACCAGGAGCTGGTTCTCTGAAAAAAATCAATAAAATTGATAAACCTCTAGCCAAACTTAATATGAGAAAAGAGAAGAGACTCACATAAATAAAATTATAAATGAGAGAGAACTAACAACCATCACCATAGAAAAATAAACAATTTTAAGAGAATATTATGAAAAATGATATGCCAACAAATTGGACAAACTAGAAGAAATAAATAAATTCCTAGAAACATATAAACTACCAAAAACTGAACAGGAAGAAATAGAATATTTGAGCAGACTGATTACCAGCAATGAAATTGAATCAGTAATCAATAAGCTCCCAAAAAACAAAAGTCCAGGACCAGACAGCTTCACAGGTGAATTCTACAAAACATTTAAAGAAGACTTACTACCTAGTCTTTCAAAGTATTCCAAAAAATAAAAGAGGAAAGAAAACTTCCAAATTCATGCTATGAGGCCAGCGTTACCCTGATACCAAAACCAGATAAAGACACCACAAAAAAAGAGAACTAGAGATCAATATCTCTGATAATCAAAATCCTCAACAACATATTAGCAAATAGAATCCACCAATACATTAAAAAAATCATTCACCATGATCAAGTGGAATTTATTCCCAGGATGTAAGTGTGGTTTAATATTCACAAATCATTCAGCGTGATACATCACATCAATAAAAGGATAAGAACCATACAATCATTTCAATAGATGCAGAAAAAGCATTCTTTTTCCAATGCTAATTTCAAATGCTAATTTCAAAATGCAATATCCATTCATTATAAAAACCCTCAACAACATAGGTCTAGAGGGAACATATCTCAACATAATGAAAGCTATCTATGAAAAACCCACAGCTCACATCATCCTTACTAGGGAAAAACTGAGAGCTTTTCTCTTAAGATCAGGAAGAAGACAAGGATGCCCATTCTCACCACTTTTATTCGACATAGCACTGGAAGTCCTAGCCACAGCAATCAGACAACAACAACAAAAAAATAATAAAAGGGATCTAAATTGATGAGGAACAATGGAAACATTCACTATTTGCAGATTACATGATACTCTATATAGAGAACTCAAAAAAACCCACCAAAAAACTTAGAACTGATGATCAAATTGAGTAAAGTCACAGGATACAAAATCAATCTACAGAAATCTATTGCATTTCTATACACCAATAATGAAGCATCAGAAAAAGAAATTAAGAAAACAATCCCATTTACAACTGCCCCAAAAATAATAAGATACCTAGAAATAAACCAAACCAAGGAGGTTAAAGATCTATACTCTGAAAACTATAACAACACTGATGACAGAAGTTAAAGATGACACAAAGAAACAGAAAGACATTCCATGCTCATGGATTGGAAGAACAAATATTGTCTATACTACCCAAAGCAATCTACAGATTTTATGCAATCCCTATGAAAATATCACTGGCATTTTTCATAGAGCTAAAACAAATAACCCTAAAATCTGTATGGAAGCACAAAAGACCCTGAATAGCCAAACAGTCTTGAAAAAGAAAAGCAAAGCTGGAGACAGCACAAGTCTGGACTTAATTTATATTACAAAGCTGTATATCAAAACATTATGGTACCAGCACAAAAATAGAAACATAGATCAATAGAACAGAATAGAAAACCCAGAAACAAACCCACAATTATATTGTCAATAAATCTTCAACGAAGCAGGAAAGAATACCCAATGGGAAAAGACAGTGTCTTCAACAAATGGTGTTGGGAAAACTGGACAGAAACATGCGAAATAATGAAAATGACCACTTTCTTACACGACACACAATAATAAACTCAAAATGGATTAAGGATCTAAATGTGAAACCTGAAACCACAAAAATCCTAGAAGAGAACACAGGTAGTAACTTCTTTGACATTGACCACAGCAACTTTTTTCTAGATAGGTCCCCTGAAGCAAGGGAAATAAAAGCAAAAATAAACTATTAGGACTACATCAGAATAAAAATTTTCTGCACAGAGAAGGAAACAACCAACAAAACTAAAAGACCACCTATGGAATAGGAGAATGTATTTGCAAATGACATATCTGATAAAAAGTTAGTATCCAAAATATATAAAGAACTTAGAAAACTCAACACCCGAAAAACATATAATCCAATCAAAATATGGGCAGAAGACATAAATAGGTATTTCTCCAAAGAAGACATCCAGATGGCCAACAGACACATGAAAAGATGCTCATCATCACTTATCATCAAGGAACTGTAAATCAAAACTACAATGAAATACCAACTCCCACTGTCAGAATGGCTAAAATCAAAAACACAAGAAACAACAGGTTTTGGCAAGGATGTGGAGGAAAAGGAACCCTCTGGCACTGTTGGTGGAAATGCAAACGGGTGCAGCCACTCTGGAAAACAGTATGAAGGTTCCTCAAAAAGTTAAAAATAGATCTATCCTATGATCTAGGAATTGCTCTACTGGGTCTTTATCCAAAGAATGCAAAAACACTAATTCAAAGGGATACACACACCCCTATGTTTATAGCAGCATTATTTATAGCCAAGATTTGGAAACAGCCCAAGTGTTCAACTGATGAATGGATAAAGAAGATGTGAGATATATATATATGAAAATCTAAATATTTGAGTAGCCTGTGTGTCAAGGAAATTGTAGGAGGAAATACAAAAATATTCTAATAGTAGCTTTGACATCAGAAGTAAATGCCCCGAGTTTTAAAAAATGAATTTCCCTGGGAAGAATCAGAACAATTCCCGGAGGAAAAGTTACATTTCTCCAGTGTAACTGAAGTGTGTCATCTTAAGTATGTCATACATAGAAAAGAAAGCATGAAAGTTTTAGGGTATCCATCCCTGCCCCAATATTCTGGAAATTTGCTACCTGAAAATGGCTACCTGATTCATGGAATAGAAACTGGCATTAGTTGAGTTGCTATTCTTTCCAAGCACTTTGCTAAGAACTATCTTTTTTGTCATAAATAGCCCCCAATAACTATTACAAGGTAGCATTTGTTATCCACATTTCATAGATGAGGAAATTGAGGCTCAGGAACAGATTTGAATATAGATTTTGTAAGTTCTGAAGCTCCTCCTCTAATCCTAGTCTGCTATATATATTAGAGGGTCAGATGTACACATTCAGTGTTAACTATGCATAGCAAATGCATTTTGTCCTCCTTTGTTTTTCCATTAGGGAAGTGTTGATGCTCCATGTTTGGGTGTCCTGGCAGCAGAACTGTCTCTTCTGTGTTGCCACAATGATCCCTTAATCACCCAACAAGCATCCTCGGGATTGTATCACCTCCTCTGCATTGCAAAGTGTCAGAATGGTAAGAACGATTTACCATCTCTTCTACTGGATACTAAGAATTTGTCCCTAATTATTCTACTTGTGGGTCCCAAGAAGACTCTATGTTTGTAGATTTCTAAATCCTTCCCCAAGATCTATAGCCCCACTTTCTAAAATATATTTTGTAATCTTTTTTAGAATTATCAAAATATGCTAGTAATATCTGGTTCTTCAAGATCTATAAAGTACTATACTTAGTGTTGGGTGTTAATGGTGGGGACAGGAATGCTGTAGGGAGGAAGGGAAGAAGAAGATTAGGGAAGAAGAAGAAAGATTACCAATGGGACTTTTAAGAAGGAGGCATATTTTCCCTTCTCATGGGGCATCAAATAGAATACTCAGATTCTTGCTTCAGTGGTTGGGAAATTTAGCCCAAGACTAAAGTAAATGCTGTTCTGGGCAGCCTAACAAAGCATAAAAGCAAGTCCTGAAAGTATCAAACTGTTTCCAAATAACTTAAACAGAGAAAAGATTTATCTTTCCATAATACATAATTCATTGAACATCAGATAACAAAGGACAATGAGGTAGAGTACTCAAAGAGTTTTGTTCCATTAGAAGGAAAAATTTTTTCTCTAGACTAAATTGTTTTAGTGCCACTTAACAAAGCTTAAAACTTAAAAACAAGATCTAAAACGATCAAGTGATCTCCAAATACTTTAAATGCTCATCAGAATGAAGCTCAAGTCTACTCCTAGGAATACGAAAATGCCAGCACTCAACAAGTCAAAACTCAGAGTGTCTGGCATCCGGTAAAAATTACTAGGTATGCAAAGAAGCAGACTACAACCCAGAAGGAGGAGAGAAATTAACCAAAACGGACCCAGATGATAGAATTAGTAGGGACATTAAAACAATTGTTGTGATATATTCCATCTATTTAAGGAGTCAGAGAAAAAGATGAGCATGTTTAGTAGAGATATAGAAAAATTTCTGAAAGACTTCAGTTGAAACTCCAGAGATGAAAACTACAATATCTGAGATGAAGGACCTCCGGCAGAGATCAACAATGTAATTTTCCTGCTCTCCAACTTCCCCAGCTCCTTGCAAAATGCCTCCAAGACTGCTCTCCTACCAATAAACACTCCAACTTAGCAACAGCTTTTCCAGCGCACTGAGTAATGCATTTGATGGCCTTAATGTATTCACTCTCTGCTCAACCTATTAAAATTATGTCTTTCATTCAGATTTCACAGAGGCCTCACTTAAACACTTTATGGACTCTGGATCAGTGCTGTCATAATATTTGATGGGATTTAAATCAGCAGAGTTAAATGTTCAGAATACTTTAGATCTCCAGAACCGGGTAGGAAGGAGAAATTGGAAATAGCGATGTCATAGAAGGAACCAGTGATCAAATAAAAACCTTAAACTCTTTCCCTTAATACAGAGGATATTGAAAAAAATAGACCCAAGACAAATGATAAGTCTGGAAATCAGTGCCTCCTGCCTACTCCCTCTGATACAGAATTCCAACCTAAGGTCTTGCAACAGGACAAAACTAAAATTACCCAGGTAACTTGCTCCCCCCCCTTTATCCTATGGCTTTTATTTCATGTGTGTTATTACTTTTAGTGGCAAGTTATTTCAACAGTTTATATTTTTAATAAATATTTTCTATGTTTTTAAAGTTCAGTGAAGCACAGAGTAAATAATATGTAGAGTACTTGGCTTCCCAATGTTCATCTCTATGAATGAGAATGATGCCTATTATTCCTGAATATAGCAATTTATATTATTTTATGTGACCCTTACAGAATGAAAATAAGAGAAGTGTTTTCTAGTTTTATTCTTTTTGTTTGATTAATAAATATACACTAAAGATCGGCAACTTCTGGTTATTTAGCAAACTTAATGGAGTCACCAGTTAACAGGCTTTTCAATAGTATTATATTTCACTCAACAAACATCAAAATAACCTGCTCTAGATTTTGTTTTAAAAAACCTATGAAATTAAAAAAAATTAAGTTGCAGTGGAAACCTCAGTACAAGTAAATCGTTTTTACATTGACCCAACCCTGGGGAAAGCCATGAGGCTCCGTACACTCCCTCACTTTCTCCAAAGTACAGGGCTTGTCCATATGCTTGAGAGGTCACCCAGCTCTTAGCCTAGTTGGGCTGTCCCAACAGATGGCCTTCTAGCCTCACACATTGAGCCAACAGCTCAGCAAAGCTGCTGGGAAGCCCTTCAGGCAAGTTCATCTCTTGCGGTGGGAGAGTCTTATGGTTCCTTCTAAAACTACATACATAAAGCAGTGTCTTCTCCTCCCATGGCTGAGATAGAATTGTGGGAGGAATTGTGGGAGGCTGAGGAGTCGTGGAAGTGATAAATCTTATATAATATGGGCAAAAATACTGCATAGGTATCTTCAATATGTGTTTGCATGATGGTGCATTTTTCCAAAATCAAGCATTATTCTTAGCCACCTCCCCTCAAAAATCACGAGCTTGGTTGACTATGAAATTGTCCACTTACGTGAAGAAACCAAGCATCTGTATAGGTTTACTAGAAAATTCTTCTACATCCTTCAATCTCCACTCCAGTGCCCTGGAATGGGAATCCTGAACACCAGGACTGAGCTAGTGAGTGGAGGACTGGCAGCCCCCTCAGAGCCCCTTCCAAGCAGTCCATGAGGCCAACTACCACCAATTTCATGTTGCGTTCTGTCTTTTCTGAGTTTAATGTCCTTCCGATCTGGAAATGCTGGGGCTAGGAGGGAGGGTGCCCTGGGTCCTTGCGTTCATGACCTGTTATTTGGTTCCCATTTGTAAGACCAAAGCAGGCCAGTCGTGCCCTGTGTGTAAGAGCAGTAGCTGGAAAACCCTGAGGTGGGGACTTTCAGAGGTAGATTGGAACAGGTGCGTTGAGAGAATCTAAGGTTGTAATAAGGGAATCAAGGAGACTATAGCCAAAGACGAAGTCCAAAGGATGTGACTAGGAGGATAAGCATCAAGGTTTTTAGCCAAGAGAGCTAGAAACAAAACACCATGAAATGGGAGGATCAAAAAAAAAAAAAAAAAGAGCAGGTTACAGATTAAGACGCTGTTCTTTTATATAGTGACCAGTTGTAAGAGAGGACACTGTCTTCTAAAGGAGCCACAGAGGGTCATAAAAGTGTCACAGACTAAACAAAAAAAAATGTTTATGCCAAATAAACTAGTAATCTCACTCATGGGAATTTATAGAAAGAAAAAAAACTCACAATAATATATCTACTTATGAGAAGAGTTTTTTCACAGATGTGTGGTTTATTTTTTAACAAACTGTGTGTCAAACACAGAGAAAGAGATGATAGATTGTGGAATATCAAGTTAATACTCTACCATGCAGCCATTATAATGAGTAGCATCAAGAATATATAATAACATGGTATAGGAGTAAGAAATAAGGGGCGCTATAGGTGATTTCTAAAGAATCCATTCTATAAACAGCCCCTGTCGTCTGATGTAGTCTACTGTCATACCTGGACCTACCTTCATGTGACAGAAACTCCTAACAGTAGTTCTAATTTTCACTAGAAATTGCTTCTTCCTCAACTTTTAAATGGACACTAAAATAAATTCATTGAATAAACAAATAGTTAAAAGAGAATATTCCCCCATTTCAATGTCTTTTTTTTTAATTCAACATATCATATAATGAAATCTGGCTTTCTTAAAGAAGGGCAAACTATTTGCGATACTCGGTCCACCTCACCAAGCCTTAGTGACCCTCCTTTAGCTTTCTTGCATAGCATTCCAAGAATACTACCCCTCACCCCTCTGCCCAGTAGGAGGGAGACTGGTGGTCACCCATTGTCACTCAAACCTCAGGTTTGCCCTATTGACCAAAAAGAGCTATGCTCCATCCTTTTAAGAGGAATGCAGATAAGCTTTTATTGGCAAGATTGGGTACCTTCTGAACTTGGGAAAATGACGTATGTGTGTGTGTTTATACTATAAAATGTAATATGTATACATAAATATTTATGTATATGAAAGGAGAAAATGTGACTCATTCATCTCCTTTAACTGAGAGATCCGTAATCATGTAATTTTGTTCTTATTTTATGGTCCATGGATATTCCTCTGACTTAAAAAAAAAAAAAAGGATTGTTTGGATTGTAGTTCTCATACCTCAATCTTCGACATATGAGGCTTTTTCTCTCTCTTCCTGCTTCTTGATCCTTCTCTGGGAAAGAAAAGGTCCACACCCTTGAATCACCCACCCTTTCTTACTTCATCCCCTCCTGCATACTAATCATGCTTGTTTCTGATCTCAGCAAACTCATTCCAAAGCTAAAGAAGCTCACAATAATTTCTAATATTCGAACAGCTGAATTGGTGTAAAATCAATATTTTATAGTTCCTCCTAATTGTAATGCCATGGTTTTTCATTCTTTCCTGGCCTGACTCTAGCGCTGACTTACCCAGATAAAAGTGTTTTAATTGCTTTAAAAATCAGAAGAGGGGCACCTGGGTGGCTCAGTCATTAAGCATCTGCCTTCGGCCCAGGGCGTGATCCCAGGGTCCTGGGATCGAGCCCCGCATCAGGCTCCCTGCTCCGCTGGGAGCCTGCTTCTCCCTCTCCCACTCCCCCTGCTTGTGTTCCCTCTCTCGCTGGCTGTCTATCTCTGTCAAATAAATAAATAAAATCTTTTAAAAAAATAAAAATAAAAAAATAAAAATCAGAAGAAAAAAATAAATGTAATTCCGCTTGAATTATCAATATCTAGACAGTTGTAAAATATGATTTTTAACATTTTTGAATGGAGGAAGAGGGCCACAACAGCAAAAATGCCTAAAGCCTACAAAAATCACTTGGCTCTACCCGGCCCCAGAGCTTCCTCCAGAATGATTGAATTCAGTTGTCTTTCTTCTGTCACCATAGGTAAGGCGTGAGGTCACAGCTCTCCTTTTTGGTTTCAGAGTGTAGGACACACCCTACTGCCATCCTTGCTGACTGATTTTGTGTGGAGTCTCCTGATGAAACTCTCTTCCCCTAATTACATAACCGCATTCAAGGCATCAACCATGCTGAAACTGACTCTGGAGTATCACGCGCATAAGGTCACCATGGTAAGATACGCCACAGTGAGTAGAGGAACACCGACTTTATTCTCTAAAGTGCTCTTGTTGCCTTTGTTATATGCCCACTTCTTTTCCTGTGTATTTCTTGCTATTGTTCATTATGTTACTTTAATCAGATGAGGCTTTTTTTGGTGAAATATTTCAAGCATGCAGAAAAGTTTAGAAAATAATGTCATGAACGTTTACCTACCAATCATACCAAATCATAGCATCTTGCCATATTTGCATCAGGTTTTTTTTTTAATTTTTAAAATACCATTTGTTCAATAAATATTTCATGAGGACCAGTAAATGCAGTGTATTTTTATCACCTTTTTTTTTTATTATGTCCATTTAGCCACTGTATAGTATATCATTAGTTTTTGATGTAGTGTTCAATGATTCATTAGTTACGTCTAACACCCAGGGCTCATCACAACACATGCCCTTCTTAATACCCATCACTCTGACCCCCCCCCTCCTCTCTGTAACCCCCAGTTTGTTTCCCGGGGTCCAGAGTCTCTCATGGTTCGTCCAGCTCTCTGATTTCTCCCCCTTCAGATTTCCCTCCCTTCCCTATGATCCTCTGTGCATCAGTTTTTTTAAAGAATACATTAATAACAGTAAAATAGTATGTATATAATTGAAATCTCCTGTGTAACCACTAGGGGAAGTTTTCAAGGACCCTCAGCTTGCTATAGGGCTGGCTACATAATTTGTGGGGCCAAGCGCACATGAATGGAGGGCTTCCTGTTCAAAACATAGGGAAAAAGTGCCATTAAATATACAAACATATGAAGGGTTTTTTTTTTTCCCTTTCCTCCAGTCGCTTTCTTTCTCAATTTGTCATAGCATTTTTATTTTCGATTTAATGTCTTTCTAAGCCAAAAAGAAAAAAGCAACTAAATTTTTGAAATAGCACAAAATTTACCATCTTTATATTGTGCAATGCCAGTGGTAGATGTAAATATAACAGCATTTAACTCAACAAAATAATGCAATTCACATTTCGTAGGAATATATTTTGGCTCAGGTCATGATCTGGGGGTCCTGAGATCCAGCCACACAGAGCTCCTCACTCAGTGTGAAGTCAGCTTGAGATTCTTCCCCCTCCCTCCCCTCCTGCTTCTCCTCTTGCTTGCATGCACTCTCTCTCTCTAAAACTAACTAAATAAAATATTTTAAAAATAAAATCAGTTATGATGGAAAATTGTTCATGGTTAAAATTATCCCTGAAAAATCCCTAAATTGCACATATAGAATGTGGTTTACAATCTCTAAATAAATCTAAGTTGGCAACTCTTTTCTTAAGAATTAAAGCAGATCATTATTGCTATCCTTGAGTGTATAGTAACATAGCTGGCTTGTTTTGGGGCATGCTGCATGGAAGGGAAAGGGGGTGAGACGAAAGAGCTCTAAACTCATAGTTAAAAGGTCTACGGAGAAGAGCAATGTTTAATGTCCCCTATTTCATGTTCCCCTTGCAGCATACGCAGTGTGAGGAATGTCCTGCACTCTTAACACTTCGCTTATTTATTTATATTTATTTATTGCTTGGAGTAGGGGATGGTGCTGATAACTGTATATGAGATAATTGTAGTGGAATGTAAATTACGTCAACCAACATTTCAGCTTATGATCTCTGAGGAATATTTTCCAAATAAAAAGTGAAGTTATCTTGTTGGATGAAATTTGATGTTGAATATACAGCCATTAATTTGAGACAAATTTCAGGTCTAGCTAGTAATCTCCTTGTTCAAGAATTAATAAAAAGGGGAAAAGTAAAACTGACATAGGGCCTATGAATAGAATTTGCAAGATTATGTGACTCAGTGTTTACCATTCTGGGCCATTCTTGGAATACATAGTTTATCCGTTCTGTATGTAGATTCAAGTCTTTAATTGTCAGAAAGGTTTTTTGAAGTATACAGTTCCATTGTTATTCTGTTCCATTGTTCTGATTTCCTTCTTAAAGGACTTGAATTATACAATGTTTTCTATACCAACCTTATATGTCTTAAATAAGGAAGTCTACCTTCCCCAAATAAACTTTTTTTTTTAAATGGGCATTTTCCCCTAACAATAAAAGCATAGGCTTATTTCTCACCCCAATAAATATTTATGTTGTGTAGTCATACACAATAAATATTTATGTTGTGTAGTCATACACATACCAACCTTATATGTCTTAAATAAGGAAGTCTACCTTCCCCAAATAAACTTTTTTTTTTAAATGGGCATTTTCCCCTAACAATAAAAGCATAGGCTTATTTCTCACCCCAATAAATATTTATGTTGTGTAGTCATACACATAAATTTCCTCTCGTCTTATTTGTGTGTTAATCGCTGCCGTGGCCATTCTAAGAAGGACTGAATTCTTACATGCAAGAAATGCCTTGCTTTAGAGGTAGCCATGGAACAAAAGATTCTTGTTGACCTATAAATGACTTTTCCAGGTGTCTAAGATTGTGGATGCTATTTACAAGCAATTGTGTGAAGATTCTTCCCACATCATGAAGCATGCTATGTTGCGAGTCATCACCTTGTTAACACGCACTTCACCAAAGAAGGTTATCTTTCAACTTATGGATTACCCAGTCCCAGCAGACAAGTAAGGCCCCCTCAGCCTTTCCGTAAGGGTTTGTTCACAGCCTCCAGGATCCGACAGAGCTGGGCAAGTTAGGCCTGGCTTCTTTTTTTCTGAAAAAAGATATCTATTTCTGCATCACATAGGATGATCATGAAGCTTAAATAAGATCATGCACATGATCTTTATTTATTCATATTCTCACACAATACCTACACACGGTAGACACCCTCGACAAATGATCATTGTCACTATTATTTATCTGAGGCTTTAAATTGTGTTCTGCTGCATATCCCATAGGAACAAACCTCTCCTCAAAGTGATGATGGGTTTTTTCCCCATAAGTGATAAAATTTATAGTGCTTTTTTTCTTCATTAATGAAGAACAGATGTAAGGTATTTCCCCGCACCAACAAAATAATGAGACACTAAAAATAGCTCTTCCTTAGTTATTTATCGGAAATTCATGATCGAGGATCCTGGAAAATATTAAGGAAAAAAGAATACCAGTATGAACCTATGGGACAGTATGAGCCTAACTCACATTAGAAGAGAGTAGTAAATAACATCACTCCATTTCTATCATTAGTACTTTGAGAAGGAAGGTAATATTTCTTCACTATTAACCGTATAAAAGGCAGGAAGTTATATTATGGAAAGGATTCAGGCTTTGCAAACAAATGGATCTGAATTCCTTCCCAGCCACACAAGTTTCTAAACTTCTTGATCCTCAATTTGTCTGTGAGATGAGAAAAATTCCTTATCTATACAGCAATTATATGGGTGTTAAATGAGTTAATGTCTGTGAAAGGGCATCAAAATGCACAAAATGCTAAACCAATTATACGAGTGACTTTTTTTTTTTCACCTGAAAGCTTATATTTATTTGGGAGGCCCGTAAATACTCACAAAGTATTTTACTACTTAGAAAATTCCTGGCAATTAAAAATCTTCCTATGACTCAGTGTTTTCTCATTCAGGAATTAAGCACCCATTGTATGTAATATATTACCAGCCTTCAAACATTTTGTTCAGAGGGAATAGTTCAACATTGATAAAAGTTGCCAGTGAATCCAGCACAAACATATGACATGAGGAGGTACAGAAAGCAAGCATAATTAGAGTTAGGTGAACTTAATTAAAATAGTCACCAGCAGATCTTGTGCAATAGGAGGTGAGGATTGAAGCAGAAAAGACTAAGATTTAGAGTTGAGCTAAATCAGAAAAACAGAGAGAATGTCTGATCAGCTAGAAGGTATGATCAAGAGGTAAGGGAGTGAGACAGGGCATGTAAGACTTGATGTCCATGTGGTTCTAAGCACAGTTCTAAAGCTGAGCCCAGAAGACAGGAGCAGTGGAGTAATGGGTTCTGAAGAGCTGGTATGTCTGTGTTCTGGAGGACCAGGCCTCCCTATTAGGAACCTAAATGCAGAGAGTCTATAAAATAGGGTTCAGAACCCAGCAAGGATTGATAACGGATCAGGAATATACCCACACAGGGGTGCCTGGGTGGCTCAGTCACTAAGCGTCTGCCTTCGGCTCAGGTCATGATCCCAGGGTTCTGGGATTGAGCCCCACATCGGGCTCCCTGCTCAGTGGGAAGCCTGCTTCTCCCTCTCCCAATCCCCCTGCTTGTTTTCCCTCTCTTGCTGTGTGTCTCTCTATCCAATAAATAAATAAAATCTTTAAAAAAAAAAGGAATATACCCACACAGAGGTGTGTAGCGGTTTTTAAGATTAGCAATAATAAAAAATAATCTTGAAGAGTGGCCAAGTATATAGAAAGGAGCTAGGGGACTGGAGTTTGAGGAGCCAGGGTTCTAGTGACTGACATCAGTGTCATTAATTAAATGTGTGACATTTCACAAAAGAGCCCACTCCTCTGAGCTCAATTTGAACTTACTTTTCTAACTTTTAAATTTATATAGTTTTTTGCTTAGTATTTCTACCTAAAATTAAGGGTTTTTTAAAGAGTTTATATATTTATTTATATTAACTTGTATTTTTATAGCAATTTTTAAATATTCTCTTATTCCTGGACAAACAAGATCACAAGTTGGGAGGACCACAATATAGAATGGAGAAAGCTTATCAGTTCCTGACTTTGACCTGTCCAGATATTTAAATGTGCTAGGAAATGAACTTGCAGACTTGCAGACTGCATTTTCTGTAATATCTCACTGAAATTCTTCCTGTGTTTTCAAGGACAAGAGATTAATGGGATCATTTGGAAATGAGCATATCAATTTGGTTTAGACTTGTCTGTAATTTCTTCATTATAAAACATGTAAATCCAAGACTTTTCCCAAATCATGACACAGTATTAAGTAGGAAATGAACAAGCTGATTCTCACCATGGTGGTGGTGGGGGTGGGACTGTGTTTGCAGCACTTTGATACTGATGTGGCACGCGGCAGGTTCTGAGTCAAGTGTGGCCCCTCATGTGCTGAAGACAATCTTGTTGATACTGAAAGGAAAGCCCGGAGAAATTCAGGACAGCTTCATGGAAAGAAGACGTTTCTCTCTTGATCCTACTAATATGATGCCTGTAGTGGTAAGTAATACCATGAGTGTTTCTTTGTCCTGGCATTTTTCTGATCATGAAAACCCCTATCTGCCCAAATATTCAGTCATACTTCTTGACACTGTCCTGCTTTCACTCATTCATTCATCCAACACATACTTATTGAGTACCAACTATATGCAAACTTCCTGATCAGGAAGTTTGCATTCCGGTAAAAGACACAGACAACGAACAAAAAAAATGTGTCAAGTGTCAGATGATATAAAGCTGAGAAGAGACATGAAGTGATGTGGGGAAAAGAAAGTGATCAGGAGAGTTTAGGAAAGTTGGTCAGGGGATGCCTCTCTGCTGAGACAACATCCAGTCAGAGAATGAAGGAGTGATCCTTGCAAATATCTAGGCAAAGGAGTCCTAGACAGAGAGAAGGGCAAAAGCTTTACAGTGATGAGAGCTTGCTGGTACATCAGTGACTGTGAGGAAACCAAAAGGAGAGAATGGAGCAAGGGTGGAAATTCAGAGATGGTGTCAGAGAGTAGCCACCAGCTAGACCATAGAGACTTTTATAAGCATATGAAGGCCTAATGTCATTTGTGCCCACCATTTTCTATCTTCTGAGAAGTAAAATCACCACTCCTGGGAGTAAATTCTGGTCTTATGGAGATATAGTAGGAATAAAATGGGTAGTTCTCCACAAATGTGAGGTGGTGGAATGTGTTTCTCTGATGTGGTGGGTGGGTGTTGCAGTGGTTAGTGGGCCAAATGATTGTTAGTGACCTGGACTGCCTCCTCTTGAATATCGCACTGGCCTGGATTGTTCAAGCACAGGGAGGACCTGGGTCATTGGTAGGACCATTCTTCATGGCCACATATGAAGGGGACATTGGGAGGTATTCTGTCCTTGGGAGCCACTTGCTTCCCACTGGTTTGGCAGCCGAGGGATTATTGATAGTGCTTTGGGAGCTCATTGCCATAGAATACTGGACACAGTTCCTGGTTGAAAATGGTCTTAGTAGCTGTTACAGAATGAATGAATACACATGCACACTTCAGGCTTCCTTCAAGGGGGTTGCGGGAGGGGTTGTGGTTCCTCCCTTCCCCCCACCAAGGCTGGCTGGGTTTAGAGGCAGAATGCTCCATTCTTGAGCTCTTTTTCCTTCCTTTAGGCATCCCAGGCCCTGTGCACATTGCTGCCTATTTGTTCTTACAAGAAAGTGGTGGCCCAGTTTTTCCCCCAGCTCTTGATGGCCCTCATGCTTCAACTCTTCTACAGCAGTGACCTGAGACTGATGACAGAGAACAAGATGTTGTGAGATCATATTGGTTATTTTAGATTCAATCAGAAATAAGCTTCCAGCTGTCAACTATTTCTCGTCCCGCGGGTTCATTTGGAACTCTTTATAATCATATGCAATGCGTTCATTTATTACAGTTCCCTTTCCTCTGAAAGGTAGAATGCCTCTAGGACCCCTAAGTACCTGGAAGTTAGCTAGAACCTTCCCTGAGTGTGTGCAGCATGCACGAAGAACCACTCCCACAGAACATGGTTTATTCTTGCCAGAGTGGGAGGCTACCAAGGGGAGAGAGAGCAGGCAGGAGCATTAGAGCCAAAGCTAGACACATGCTAGCTCTGCCATTTACTCTCTGATAGTGATTTCTCAGGGTCATTGTATGTGAGAGATTAAAATAATGTATGTAAATGTGCTCTGTGAGCTGTGAAGTTGTTTAATGGTTGATGGTGTGATGTGTGGCCTTAAGACGGCACACGGTCATTCTCTCCACATACGGCAAGATTCAGCTCTTTCCTTTCACCTAAGGCTCTACAGTTAGCTTTGTTGCCCTCTAGAGAAATCTGGACCCACTGCCTGCTATTTGCCCTCATCAGGGGTGGACTTCTAAAACGGGCAGAACTCCAAAGCACAATCCATTCCATTAAGATACTTAACCCATTCTCTGTCTTTCAAGCAGACATGCACCAAATCATCCCACCCGGATGAGAATATATCTATTTATTTAAAGCATCCAAAGAAGAAAGGCAGCAGGCACTTTTAGCAAATTATCACATCATTTAACATCTTTTATTAATAAGCTGTTAAGCTAATGAACTAATAAGCTGCTCCATGATTAATCCTAGATTTTACATGCTACCATTTCAGTTGGACCCTAAATCCCATGTACTGTTGATCAGGGAAGATGAAGAGCATTGAAAGTTGTTTTCCTTTGAAACATACCCTTTTCCAAAACCAGCGTCCTGCGCAGGGTGGAATGAAAAGGCCGGTCATAAGTACTTAGTTACATGAAGGCCACTGTCGAATGGTGACTCTGTTCTTCTTTGGGGCTGTAGCTATGCCCAGGACGCCCTGCGAGTTCTGCTGAATTGTTCTGGACTACAACAGGTGGATATTGCTCTAAAGAAAAAGAATTGCTGGAACCAGTTTAACCAAACGCAGTTTTACCATCACGGGGTCTACCTTGTTGCCAAGTAAGAACAGGGGCCCTGCACGTGGTTCTGTCTCTATCCCACCTTCTCCAACTTTCTTCAGTTAAGCCATGTGTGACACAGTCAATATCCACTCCAACTTCCCTCTCTCCCCTGATGATCTGAATTGCCCTTTGATTTCTACTCCTTCCCTTATTTTAGGGGTTTATTATTTATTGATATAGTTTTCTCTTTCCTTGTCCTCCTACTTGATGATACAGATACCCAATTATCCTCCCTCCAAAGGACAGGTTTCTCTGTCAGATATGGAGAACTGGAGGCGACTTTGCTTTTTCTTTCCTCTGCTGTTAGCAGATTCCTGCTATGTAGGCATCAGACAGTTATAGATGTGCTCCCACTTCAAAAAATCTGTTCTCAATGAGACAAATAATTTTGGAAAGTATAATGAAAGAAAACTTTACATTTTTCTTGTAGTAGAAAAGTTGGGGTTTTTTCCTAGTTAGCTCCTTACTGATTATAGGGATCAGATTTTCCGATCAAGAATCAAGATACACAGACTTGACAACATAATAGACCATTTAAAACTGTGACCAACCCAGAAAGTATAGTCTATATGGTCTCTGGGCCCCTCATGCATTTCAAGTGGTATCTTGTTTACACACAGATTTTAGGAACGTAGATTATTTTATAAAACTATGATACATCTGCACCCACAAGTGGCCACTAGTTAATAGTCACAATATCCTTAGTACCTTTGGATCTTCTTTCTTAAAGTGTGGTCCTCAGACCAGCAGCAACAGCATCACCTAGAAGTTAAAAATAGAAGGCAGAATAGAATCTCAGGGCCCACTCCAGTCCCACTGAATCAGAATCTGTATTTTAGCAAGATTCCTAGGTAATTTGTATCCATATTAAAGTTCAAGAAGCATTGGTTTAAAATACCAATCTGGAGTTTTAAAATGAAACCTGTCACATCAATTTTCCCAGTCCTGCCACTAGCCATCTGATCCAGGCCAGCGTGTCAGGACAACTGTGAGCCTGGTCACTGCCCAGAATGGCTTCAGCGAATCAGGACTCACCACTTCTTCTCCAGAGTAAAACAGGATAGTCCCAAACTCTCTTCTTCATCATATCAGTCCAAGGAAAGACTTGGTCTAAAACCATGATGATGACCTATTCAACCATCCTGGATTGCCAAGATATTTATTTTGCACTATTTATTTTCTCTACTTTTTGTCAAGCAGGAGCTTGTGGTATTACACGGTATTCTGTTGTGGGGCTCAGGAGGGAAAGATGGGAAAGAGGAGTGATGTTAAGGAAAGAGATATTGTCAGTGATCCAGATATATATAATTCCCTGGAGTCTGAATAGAATTTAGAATGGAGCTGCAGTTTCCTTTGGATTAGGGAATACTAGAAAATATCTTTCTTTTTTATCTGGGTGGTACAAAATATGAGGATAATGATTCCGTTTACTACCATTAGCAGTTGCTGAGGCAGGAAGTTTTCATCTTCTTCGCTAATTCAGTGCCTTATTCTCCACTACAGAACTCTCAGTGACTATAACTTCCCACAGTTTCCAGAGACCTTGCATTATCTCTACAAGCTCTCAGTGGAAGGTCCTAGACGGTCAGAAGACAGTATCATCACAGTAATATTCCTCACTGAAGTGAGTTTCATTAGAAGACTGAGAACAACCAGGTTCTCATTCCTTATTCAAAACTTGTCAACCCTCCAATCTTTTATCTCCCTCTCTAAATGTTAATTCTTACCAAGAGTTCAGACGATGACAGATAACTTTTGTCATGTCCGAGGAGATGTGGATTTGCACAAACACTAATTATTTCTGTAGTACCAGTTCATGTGTCTCTGCATGCTTGTTAAACTACATCAAAAACTAATGAAGTACTATATGCTGGCTAATTGAACATAATAAAAAAAAAGAATTTAATTTAAAATCAAGGAATACTTACAGTGTACTCCAAGTTTACTTAAAGATAGAAGGTAACATCTGGGATCTGAATGATACTTCAGACTCTCTAGGGGGAAAAAGGAAATGATCCAAATAACTGAGTAAAATGAAAATATAGAACTACATTAATATTTATATGAATATTTCACCATATATTGTAAAGCTAAACTAGAATCGAGCAAATTGAGGAAGTCCTTTTGCTTACAAAAGGCATGTAGGAAGTTCTATGAGTTGAAATTCTCTAAATCAAATATTAATTTTTCCATAGAGGTAATATATAATAAAGTATTAATCTAAGGTGCCATGCCAAATATTCTCAAAAATTTGACATAATTTCAAACATCATAGTCAGTGGAACAACTAATAAACTATAAAAGACATACCCATACACTATACTACCTACTTCTAAGGTTTTCAGAAAGATACATAAATCAGTGTAGCTGAACATTGCACTAGCAAATCAATAGTTTCCAAACTTGCTTAATCCATCTGATTCTCTCATTATTTTTATTATGTGAGTCATTATTTTCATTGTATTATCCTTTTAAGTATGTACAAACATTAAATAGGCCTAAATATGACATACATGATTGCTCCCATAAAATGATACATTCCAAAGAAATTTACAAAAGACATAAGATTTATATAAGCATTATTAATGTGACAGATGATGTATAATGAACCCTAATTGCCTCTCTCATCATGAACGTAATGCTTACTCCTTTTGGAGAGTGGTATACCTGTCCTTCTAAGAACTGAGCAATGACCACATTGTTCCCCCACTTTCTCTGACTGGACCTTCTGGCAATCCTCAACTGCCCAGTTCATGGTGAGGTCACTTGGCCTTTAGTTGTTCTGAGCACACATCTGTGTATTTTACCTTAGCTTAGTCTTGTTAGCCAGCAATATTTAACATAGTACTATCGATGTTTATGCCATTTATTTATATGTGTTATTTCTAATTTTCTACCGATATAAGTAACAATAGAGTTTACATCTTTGTGCCTAAGTCTTCTTTCTTTTAGTATTTTAGATTACTTCCTTCTAGTAGATTCCAAGAATCTAAAGTAGGAGCTAAAGAGTATAAACATTCTGAGGGCTAAGGATTTTTATTGCCAGACTGATTTTCAGAAAGCAGAGTCAACCACTGCTCTCCGTGTGGTTTGTGGGTGTACTCACCCCACTGCCCTCTTGCCACTATTGAAGAGCTTTCCAATTGGAGAAGTAGATGCAATGTCTTGTGGGGGATTTGATTTGTCCTTAATTTTAAATTTTTAGAGAGGTTGAACATTTTAAAATTAAAATTTTTCATAAATTAAATTTCCACAATCTGAACAATCTGATCTCTTCTGCGCCCATTTGCTTATTACGGTCTTAGTGTTTTTCTCAATGAATTCTATGATTCTCTCTCTCTCACCCACAGAAATTTGTGAAGGATATTAAGTGTGTTATACATTTGATTGTAATGCCTGTTGAGAATCCGTACCCAGTTTGTTGTTTGCCTTTTGTTTATGGAATGTGTCTTTTTTTTTTTTTCATAAAAATTAAGCATTAGGGATGCCTGAGTGGCTCAGATGGTTAAGCGTCTGCCTTCAGCTCAGGTCATGATCCCAGGGTCCTGATCGAGTCCTGCATTGGACTCCCTGCTCAGCGGGGGAACCCGCTTCTCCTTTTGCCCCTTCCCCCTGCTCGTGATTTCTCTCTCTCTCTCCCTCTCTCTCTCTCTCTCTCAGATAAATAAATAAAATATTTTAAAAAATTAAGCATTAAAAAACTACTGTGTCCAAAGAGTTGATAGTCATGTATAGTTTATTCGTATTTATACATTTTATATAAATTTTTACATGTAATGTTGTTTCCCATGAAGTTACATGGCGTACCACAAGGTACACTATAGTTTTTCACTAAAACTAACTAAAACTAAAGTTTTCAGTAAATATTAACTTCCTATCCCAGCATTATGTAATTAATAAGCCTTAAAGTCACTGGTGACACTACTTTTATGACTTCTATTATTAATTTCATATATATACACACAAACACACACCCACATTAGGGTCTGTCCTGGATGACACTGTTAAGCTCCATTCATTTTTTCATGGTTGTGGAAGTATCACAATGGAATTAGGGCAGTTTGCAAATAAATTTTAATGTCTTACAAAGCAACTTTCCCTCAACTCTCTTCAAAATGTCTTTAGTCTTTCCTATGTATTCATCCTTCTAGTCACATTTTAAAATAATTTCGCCAGGTTTAAAAGAAAAAAACAAACCTTTCACTGAAACTATGATTGCAGTTAAATTGAAACTATGAGCTTCTTAGGAATATTTGGTATTTTTATATTTTCACTTCTTTTTTTAATTCAATATTTTGTCATATTCATATAAATCTTACATGTTAATTTTGGCATTATGAAGTAGTTTCTATTATTTTAAATTGTTAGTGCAAATGTGGCTTTTTTTTGGTTCTCAAATTTATCTTTATCAAATATCATTTTAGGCATAAGTTTTTAGTGCTTGTTTTGTTTCTTTTTTTTTTAATTTTATTTTTTTAAATTTTTTTTTATATTATAATAATATTTTTTTATTATGTTAGTCACCATACAGTACATCTCTGGTGGTTTTGTTTCTTGAGAGAGCTGCCACACAATGTGACAGAGCTTCGGGTGTACAGCACTGTGATCTGACAACTCTATCCATGGTGCTGGGCTCGCAAGCGCAGCTGCCATCTGTCACCATGCAACGCTATTACGATATTCCCAGTGCTGTGTCTTTTATTCCCATGACTTATTCATTCCATAACTGGAAGCCTGTATCTCTCTCCTTTACCCATTTTCCCCATCCCTCTACCGCTCTTCCTTCTGGCAACCAACCATTTATTTTCTGCATTTAAGCATCTGATTCTGCTTTTTGTTTGTTTATTTATTCTTTTGTTTTTTAGATTTCACATAGGAGTGAAAATATGGTATTTGTCTTTCTCTGACTTATTTTACTTGGCCTTATACCCTCTAGGTCCATGTTGTTGCAAATAGCAAGATGTCGTCTTTGTATTGCTGAGTAACAGTCCATTGTATATACATACCACATTTGTTTACTTTTTCATCTATGGATGGATACTTGGGTTGCTTCCCTACCTTGGCTATTGTAAATAATGCTGCTATAAACAGGGGTGCAGTGTTGTTGGTGGGAATGCAAGCTGATGCAGCCACTCTGGAAAATAGTACGGAGGTACCTCAAAAAAGTTGAAAATAGAACTACCCTGTGACCCAGCAATTGCACTACTAGGGATTTACCCCAAAGATACAAATGTAGTGATCTAAAGGGGCACCTGCACCCCAATGTTTATAGCAGCAGTGTCCACAATAGCCAAACTATGGAAAGAGCCCAGATGTCCATCAACGGATGAGTGGTAAAGAAGGTGTGGTGTATATATATATATACACAAGGGAATACTACTCAACCATCAGAAAAAATGAAATCTTGCCATTTGCAATATCAGTGGAACTAGAGGGCATTACGCAAAGTGAAATAAGTCAATCTAATGCTAAAGCATTCAAATCGACCAGTTTTTCCCAATATAATAGAAAAAATAGACGTAAAATGAGTAGTGAGAAAAAGGGTGTGAAATAGATTAAAAACATCACAAGAATATTGGATACTCTCTGTGTCAATGGTTCTTAACCAACGATGGGTACCGGGATCTTCTGGGGCAGCTTTTCTATACATTACATAGGCTGGGCTTTGTCCCAGTCAAGAGGCAAAGAAAATTAGATAATTGAAATCAATTAGGAACAATGGAAGACCGATGGTTATTGATGTGTTATTTCCAAATATTATCAAGGTTAGTTCTTGTTGGGTGATCACCACACATCAAAACATAAAGGCATATTTTCCACTTAGAACGAGTAACTAATTTCCACTTACTAGCATAATGCCTGGCCCATAGTAGGCATGACCTCCTAGTACATATAAATATTCACTGTCAAGGAACTCACCCACCTAACTATAATCTGGGACAGGGAGGTAATTTAAATTGAGTCACTGAAATTCCAACAATGGAGAGGAAAAAAAAATTTAATGCATATATTTAACTCCTAACAACATGGGAGTTGGGAAGCTCACCCCATACCATCAAAAATCCACATATAACTTTTGACTCCCCAAAAACCTAACTACTACTAACGTAAGGTCAATTAACATATATGCTATATGTTATATGCATTATAAACACAGGCTTGAACTGTGCGGGTCCACTTACACACGAATTTTTTACAGCACAATATTGTAAATGTATTCCTCTTCTTCATGATTTTTTAAAATAACATTTTCTTTTCTCTAGTTAACTTTATTGTAAGAATACAGTATATAATACATCTAACATATAGAAAGGATCAGCTGTAGATATATACAGAAATATATATGCACGTGTTTCCTATTATGACCGCTACTCCTCCTTCCAGAGAACACAGAAACTATGAACACAGGAATGTGTGTAGGAATGCATATAAGTATCTGGAGTTTTAGTGAGACTTGTGCTCCAGTTTTACTGAGAATGTCTCGATTTCTATGACTGACGCAGAAATCGTGCATTAGCCTTTCTCTGCTTACGAACTTATTGACCGTTTTCTTTCAGCTTCTGAATAACTTCTTCAAGGACCCGTTCCCAGAAGAATTTTTGGTTCTCTTCAGAAACTGGGTCAACGACTCCAATCCTGCAGTTAGCAAGCTGAGCCTTCAGAAAATCGCCAGCATGGCTCCAGTTATCAATGAGGCACGTGAGTGTGCGATCTGTGAATGCGATCGCCATCATGGTCGATCTAAGATTTGACATTGCTCAAGATCCTTACTGATAAAACTGCTATTTCTCAGTTTCTGTATAGCTAAAACAATTTCAAAGCCTGGGTGGAATGGAAGCAGTGTGGTAGGTAAACTCAGTAGCTTAATCACCCTGTTTAGATTTTTCCTAGAAAATAGTTCATTGCCCTTGGAATGGATCAGCATTGCCCCACACAAACTCTTAGTCTGAACCACACACACATAAGTTAATTTCCCCTCCAACATGCACACCTGCCGACACATTAATTCCTATCCCAGAGCACTCGCTCAAGCTTTTTTTTCCACTCAGGTCATTTCTCCTTTACCCATGCATATTCACATTTGTCTCCTTTTTCAGCTCAAGTCAAAGTCTGCTGAATATTCTGACCTGGTAGACGCATCCTTCTCAGAGCCACACCCACTATGAGCACTTGCTTATACTTTATATCAATAGTTCTCTATATATGATGCTTGAACCAGTAGTATCAGCATCTCCCAGAAACCTGTTATAAATAGAAATTGTGGGGCCCTACCCCAGGTCTGTGGAATCAGAAATCATGGGATGGGGCCCATCAATCTGTGTTTTTAAAAATTCTCCGGGTGATTCTAATAGTTTAAACTTGAGAACCACTGTCTCACACTTTTTCCTACTGAGTCACGTGAATACTTTTCGCCTTCCAGGAAGACCAAATTAAAGCATGTTTTGTAATTCTCTTATAAATTCTTTTTTATAAAGTTTTTATATAAATTCCAGTGTAATTTAGCATACAGTGTAATTTTAGTTTCGGGCGTACAACTGAGTAATTCAACACTTACATACACCACCCAGTGCTCATCACAAGTACCCTCCTTAATCCCCATCACCTATTTCACCCATCCCAAAGTACCTTGCATAATAGAATTATGATAATTCCATAAATCAGTGTTGATTTAATAAGTTTAATAATAAATCCTTGTTCACCTATTAAGCATTGTCTCTGAAAGCTCAGAGTATCCGTGGGCACCCATTTTGCATTTAGAATGAAATGAGCCATGATCTCTTTGCTTTAAATAAATCGCAGAAGTCGGTGTACTTTGTTTTAGTAATCAGGGTTATTTATCGCGTTGTCTAATGCTCTTCTCAATGTTATTAACAATTGAAAGGAAGGTTCTGTGTCAAAGTTATCTAGGAGAGTAAGGGAGAAACGGTGGAGAGTGAGCTGGGTTGAGGTCACGTCCCATCTATCCGTAAGGACAACTTGTCCGCCAGACACAAGGCCTCTGGCTATTATTTTGGCAAATGGCATTTGTTTCTTTCTTTTACTTCTTCTCTTTCCAGCCTTTGTTTTTCTTCTTTGATGTCACCGTTTTGCCTTTTTCCTTGCCTTCTGTTCTGTTGTCTCTGATCTGCAGTTGACTCTCATGACCTGGCTCAGCAGGTCAGAGGCTCTCATGTCCACACGAGTCACCAGCACCTGGTTTAGAGGTCATCCTGCTCACGGTGTGCTGGTGAATGCTTAACCACCAGCTCTCTGGAAATAATGCCAATCGCTCTGGTGTACTCGCATCGTGGCTGATTTCAAGCTATCGAAGGGACATCATTAAACATAGAATTGGAGAGAGATGCTGGTAGCGCATCATTATTTAATATTCCCACCATACAGGTATAATACGTGTAAATTACCTCAAGGGCCTGTAAGAGTAAAATAGAGCAAAAGAAATAGGAGATGAGAAGTTTTGAGTATTTATTACCTTTGTTTTATTTCTTCCTAGTTTTCCAAAACTTGCTTTTTAATAGTGATTTTTTAATTTTAACTCCAGTGTAGTTAACATGCAGTGTTATATTAGTTTCAGGTAATGATGCAACAATTCTATACATTACTCACTCTTCATTGTGATAACTGGACTCTTAATCTCCTTCACCTGTTTCACCCATCCCCTAGCTCCCTCCCTTCTGGCAACCATCGGTTTGTTCTCTATAGTTAAGAGTCTGTTTTAACAATCAGCTTACAAAGTTTTTGGCAATTTGACAATCGAATCTTGTGAGGCAAGCCCAGCACACGGCTGCACGCTGCCCAAACTAGACATGTATGTGCCAAATCTACCTCGTTTCCTTCTAGTTCCAAAATCCAACCATTTTCCTCTTTTATATATAGATAGAAAATGTCTGCAGCTTATTAATATCCATCTTGGATGCCTTCCTTTCAAAAGACAAAACTGTCATAATTCGGGCCTTAATCACCCTTCGAAGACTTTTAGTCAAACTGGACAAGGTGACCTACTCCTCTTTGTGTATTAGAATTGCATCCAGCTACTGTCCTCTGATGGATCATGTGAGTTACACAGTTAGATATGTGAAATCATTAAGTTTTATAGTTAAGCTGAAGCCCCAGCTGAGGCAACGATATTACATTTCAGAATAAATCAACAGGAGATAGTCATTGTGTGCAGAGCTACCATTTCTTCTCTAGAGATAACAATATTAGTCAAATAAATACTGTCTATAGATACAATTATATGCATATATAACTACATTTTATATATATGTATGTGGGATATATATATAGATATATATATAGATATATATAGATAGATCTATATATAGTGAAGCTGGTGTGTGGGGGCTGGAGAATATCTACACTATGAGAACCTGGAAAAGTTTGTTCAGGTTCTCCTAAGAAAGAAGAATCAAAGAACAGCCTCTGTCTTTGGAGGAAAGAGGAATTGTATGTAGCTTAGGGGCCGTATCTTGGCTTACCCTAGATCTGGACTGCCTGGGTTCACATCCTCCTAGCTGTAAAATCTTAAGCAAGTGATTCAGTTTCTTACTGCTTCAGTCTCCCCACCTATAAAATAGACAGTAGCAGGTGTATTATGGGCATTAGAGATGACATGTTAATGCCCCCAATGTGTTTGCTATTATCATATAAAACTCTAATTAAAAGGTATTTCATCAGGATGCCTGGGTGGCTCAGTTGGTAAAGCATCTGCCTTCAGCTCAGGGTTTTGTTATCAAGTCCCACATCAGGCTCCTTGCTCAAAGGGGAGCCTGCTTCTCACTCTGCCTGCCACTCCTCCTGCTCGTGCTATCTCATTCTCTCTGATAAATAAGATCTTTAAAAAAAAAAAAGGTTTTTAATCAGAAAGTTACACATTTTGAAAATTCTTGTTTTTTATGGTAAATGTATTCCAGAAAAGCTGGGTGACAGTAACATATTTAAATAAGCAAAGACACTTTGGTATGCCATAGGGGAATATTTATTTTTAAAGACATCTATAATGAGTTGCTTGTGAAACAGAGAATTACTTCATAGAAAATTATTTTCCAAAAGTTTGGGAGTTCTTAAGTATTCATATTTCATTGAAGAAGGCATAATATTATTAAATTATAGAAAGAAGTAATTGAATGGCAAGAATTATTTTCAAAAGGACATAATGATAACAATAGTAATAATAATGGTGGCTGGATTTATTGAGCATTTACTAAGTACCAGTCACTATTCTAAGGGTTCTACATGTCTATCTCATATAATTCTCTAAATAACTATTACTGTTATCCAGTTTACATACAAGGAAAATGAAGCAAAGAGAAGTGAATATTTGGCCAAGTTCACACAGCTAAATAAGTAGTTGGAATGTCCATGTAAAAAAAAAAATTTTCAAAATGAAATCACTTGGAAAAAAAAAAAACTTAACTAAATAAATAATCAAACCACACCAAATGAAAAGAAGCAAAATCAGAGAGAAGGGGAAATTACCAAATATCAATTTACCCTAATCATTCCTTGGAGATAGAGTATTTGAAAAATATTAGGATATCAATGAACAATGATACTGCGTTTCTCCACATTTAAAGAAAAACAGTGACAGGCATGCAGCCCCCAGTCCCCATGGCCGCCTCCCCCAGACATGACACAAGGCCTCGCCTCCCTAGGGCAACAGCACTGAACAGCACCTGGACTCCAAGCTCTGAGCCAAAGTTGATGGTGAGAACATTCTACAGTCCATGTTCCAGGAGGAAGGGATGATGGAGTCCGTGCACACCTGGCAAGACCACATTTACTTAGTGACCTACATAAAGAAAAATGGCAGCTTTGCTAATTTGAGAATTTGCCCGCGTGGACTGGTGTTGTCGGACCTTCAGAGTTCTCACAAGTCTTTTGAACAAAATAGGAGAAAGAATGAAAGAATTGAATCAGGGCAGTACAGTACTGGGTGGGTGAAGCGATGACCACCCATTGTTCGAGGAGGGGCCATCCACAGATACTGGCCCACCGCTGATGGTCACCTGGTTGAGTAAGACATTGATGTAGTGGTGTATGATGGAGATTCACTTTATCAGAACATCACAATTCTGCAGTTGAAGCAGTTTAGAAATATTCTCATCCTTAGAGGGGCTGTTCCTCTGGTGGAGAGTGATTTGGGTGTCCCCAGGCCATCATGCACAGTGGGAAAGAATAAAGTGGCAAAGACGCACTGATTCTGGGGGGCGGAGATGGGGCATATTATGTGAAATAATCAAACGGAAACCAAAGATGATCACTATGGTAAGAGACTGGCCAAACAGATGGATGTAAGAACTACATGCAAAAAACATGTGGCCACACCTTACACAGTCTTAAAGGAGACTGCTCTCAGATTCTAATAGAAGACTATTCCTATACTGAAGAGGAGCCAAAGAAGGGAGAGTTTGACTATATGAGTAATGATGTGACAGCTGTTCCGATCGCCACACCTCCAGAAGATTCCAGGTGGGAGTTTCTCAGACTGATTCTTGACCTCTCAGTGAAAGTACTGCAACGGAATGGGAAATAGTTTACACAGGTGTATAGTAACTGTGTCGATTTGAGGAAAGCCCTGTCACTCTATGAAGAACAGCACTGGGAGCTGTGCTGTCCTGTGGAATTCTTTTTTTTTTTTTTTTAAGATTTTGTTTATTTATATGACAGAGAGACAGCCAGCGAGAGAGGGAACACAAGCAGGGGGAGTGGGAGAGGAAGAAGCAGGCTCATAGCGGAGGAGCCTGATGTGGGACTCGATTCCCGGTAGGCCAGGATCACGCCCTGAGCCGAAGGCAGACGCTTAACGACTGTGCCACCCAGGCGCCCCTGTCCTGTGGAATTCTTGAAGAGAATTTTGGAAGGAAGCTAAACCTCGAAGACCAGTACCCCCTAACGGTGCGTGCTGCAAATAGCCTTCCTGACCTTCCTGTACGCAAGATTGGAATAAGTCAGTTAATTGATTGTGAATTCCTTCAGGTTTTCTTTTAATTATTATTTTTAATTTTTAAAAAAGCAAATGGAAAATGTATATGTTGATGAGCTAGGGTGGGTTGTTTTTGGTTTTGTTTTTTTTCGAAAGTCAGCTGAAGAATAATTAGACAGCACAAGGGAGGCTGCTAAATGCTCTGAAACCCTAGAATGTGACTTTTGTTACTTTTTGGGGGGGGGGGGGGAGAGTGCTTTTCGTTTTTGCTTTGGTGACTTCAAATTTGGTTGTTTGGAGGAATGAACATCACTATTTTGTTCTTGATGCTGTTTCCCCCCAAAATTGACTTAGATATTAATATTTGGTGCTTATAAGAAAGAGTTAAAAAAAATGGATAGCAATATTTTGATTAAAAATACAAATGAGGAAAAAAAGAAAAGAAAAAAAATAACTTGCTCAAGCTTACCCAATCTTTGGGGGACAAAGCTGGGATTTCAGCAGGTGTGAGGCACTTCAATCTCTTTCCGTTAGTCCAGATAGGCTTTCAGTTGTGAGTGTATGTCTTCCTGTCGACCAAGGATACAAAGAAGTAACCCACAGATAAATGCAACTTGCAGGCGTGTTAAGTTTGACTCTCAAACAGTTTAAGTCCAATATTTTTAAACTGGGAGGTTTCTCACAGTTTAAAACTACTTGGCAACAGTCTGCAGGAGCTGGCTGGCCTCTCTGAGAGAGGCCCAGAACTTTCCTTTGTCTCAGCCTCCCTGTCTCCCTGCTTTCCTTAAATGCCACCTGCTTTGCTCATTCACATCCGCTTTCCATCCCCTAGGACGTGATTTGATGACCATCGCTTCAGGTTTTCACTTGGACCCACATTTATTACCTCTGGAAAGGAACATAAGAACATATAGTAGCCATTTGTATTTTGTTGGCAATATATCTGATATGTTCCTGAGAACAGAAAGTAAAAAACCAAAAGAAAAATTAAGGAAATCATGAACATTTCTTAAAAACTAGGAAGTGATATTATATTTCTAAAAATTAACCTTTTCTCTAACTTGCAATTCTTCTCTTCTAGCTCTTTATAATCCCATAACCTTCCTATCTGACATAAGCAAGCCCTTAGAAATCTGGTTCTATGCCAGTATGCAGAGAGCTCCCACTGGTATTCGCTAGCAATCTCCAAAGGTTTACAGCATTTGAATATACCATGTTACTTTACTTTAAGTACCTTTATAGAAATTACTTCCACTTTATACAGATCATTCCAGTTTATCTTTTTAGGACATTACTAAATGTCTTAAAAGAAACACTTCACAGGGAATTTTTCTGATGCATTTTAAGTTTTGGTAAGCAAATCTTTATTTTACAATCAAAAAAAGAACTGACTGCTTAGACCCAGTTGAACCTTTTCCAAAAATAAACGACAGAGATGCCTGGGTGACTCAGTCGGTTAAGTGTCTGCCTTCGGCTCGGGTCATGATCCCGGGGTCCTGGGATCGAGTCCTGTGTCGAGCTCCTTGCTTAGCAGGGAGCCTGCTTCTCCCTTTACCCCTCCTCCACTTGTGCTCTCTCTGTGACAAATAAATAAATAAATAACCTTTAAAAAATAAAAAGTAAAATTAAAATAAATAATAATTATTATGTATGTATGTATGAACACATATCTACATGGTCTATATACACATATAGTATGTATACATGTAAATATATTTTAACATATATATATATATATATATGAGATATATATCTCCCACGGCTTAAAGGAAAGAACCCTAGTGATATCCTCAAATAGGGCTTTTCTCTGTGTTCATATTCTAGAGTAATGGAGGCATTCGGAGTATGGCCATTCAACACTTTGGTGAATTACTCAGGGACATGAGTCAGTACACATGGATGCTGAATGATGTGGTTCTGGGAGGCTTGGTGCCTCTGATCCTGTTTTTGGAGGACACAGAAATAAGAGTAGTCCAAGTAAGTCCTGCGATCTTGTTTTTCTTCGTTTTGCAGAGAATCGCAGTGTTTTCTGTAACATCAGACGAATAGAGTCTCAGTGACCTTTCTCTACTTCACAGGCATGTAAGTATACATTAGCAATCTGTGTCTCAGAGTTAAATTGGCCGACATCGTATTTGCTCAAAGACGAATTTTACAATTTCGAGGTGGTGGTGCTCAACATTTGTAACAATCTCGTAAGTAGCCCCTCAGTGTTTACTACCATCAGAATTATAGAAATCGCTTTGAAGGAGATCCCAGGTGATCAAAGCTGTGGCAGGGACGAGAGTGGATCCTAGAGAAGGAATGTGAAGAAAAGATAACACATGAGTAGTTACAGCTAGGGCTTAAGACCAGAAAAAAATTCAGTTTTCCACTACCTCTTCCCTGACATTGACTATCTCTGATTTTCTTTCTCCAATTCACCCACTTTGAACTATGGATGGTTATAAAGGTAGGAACAGCATTGCCGACCACCAAAAGCAAAACTGGAATTACTTTGCCACCATCTAATGAGCTGGTGCTCTGGAAACCAGTATGCACTGCAGCGATAGGCAAGTGGGGATGGAAGAATGCTTTCCAAAGGTTGGAAACACAAAGTTGGGCTCGGGAATCATATAATACACTGAATAACATCGACAAACAAAAACGTAAAGAGATTTCTATCCCCTAGTTTTAAATTGGCCCTGATTTGGATAAGCAACCAAGCTCTTTTTTTTTTCTGGAAGCCTCTCCGGAGGGAGCAAATGTGCTTTTTCCAATGATTGAGGATTTTTTCTTCATTTTATTCTCAGCTTACTTCTCATGAGAGCTACATTACAGATTTGATATCTCATACCTTAGGATTCCTGAGAAGCTCCCGAGTATATCTGAGGAGAGCATCAGTTATTTTAATAGGTAAAGAAAATTCAATTCTCATTATCGTATTTTCCTTAAAAGGTATGGAATGGGGTAGCAGCTAGAAGTGTTTCTTAAAAAATATAAATTTTCTTTATCACCTGCCATGGTGATATCTATGAATAGAAGTTAATGTATGTGGGAGCCGCCTGGGTGGCGCAGTCGTTAAGCATCTGCCTTCGGCTCAGGGCGTGATCCCGGCATTCTGGGATCGAGCCCCACATCAGGCTTCTCCGCTATGAGCCTGCTTCTTCCTCTCCCACTCCCCCTGCTTGTGCTCCCTCTCTCGCTGGCTGTCTCTTATCTCTTCAAATAAATAAATAAATAAATAAATAAATAAATAAATAAATAAATAAATAAAAATAAAAGAAGTTAATGTATGTGATGAGAATAGAGCTCTATTTTATAATGCAGTGAGTATTGCTCTGTGATTCAATTATTATACAAAGTGTATCCAACAGGATGAATTTCAGATTTAGGATGGTGGCAAACCATTACTAATTATTCCCCTTTGCTGCTTAAAAATCCTTACCCAAAGAATAAGAATAATATAAAAAATACAAATACCATCTTTAATAAAACATGGGCATCTCTAACCACAAACTACAACAAAGATTTTTTTAAAATGTTGTGAGGGGAGAGGAGATGCAGGAAGATTCCAACAGAAGACACCTGAGGTTTTTGATCTTGGACAAACCTGACCAAAAAGGTTTTTTTCCCCATTAAATTCTCACCATAAAGATAAAAATTAATAAACTTTTACTTGGAGTGACAGGACGTGAGCTCTCAATTTGACAGTGGGATATTCCTTCAACCCTGTTTGACATCATGGAGTAGCAGGGCCACCTGCTTAGCAAGGACTAAGGAAATACAGTCCTGTTTTACTTGAAGGGAGGAGTCTGTCAGTCAGGGTAGAAGACAAACTGAACTATGATCATCACTAGAGCTCCTGATCTGTGCTGATCTTAGAGAAGTAAGGGAACACAAACATACGGGAAACCTTGTGTCATAAGAGCTTTATTTCAAACCAGAAAGAATTCCTGCTATCCTGAACTCGGCCCTGGAACTTTCCACAAACATTCCTCTGTATATCATATTGCATGACCCAAAAATAAGTAATTTTAAAAAGCATTATTTTTCTACAGAGGTATTTCCAGGGGGGGAAATAGAAAAAGCAAAACAAAGTTTAGAGAATGTTTCTACAGACCAGAAAAAAAACAGGATATATATTTCTGTGAACCCAAGACTTTTTAATATAAAGATCTAAGGTATAGATACAAGCACACAGGAAATGTAAGATGGGATAATGGGAGCTCAGGAAAAATAAGCTTTCAAAGTATGGGGGGAAGCGTAAGAAAAAATGTATAACCGTTATTAAAAAGTACCCTACAACCTGCAGACGAGAAAATATATATTGTTGATAACCCAGGAAAAGACAAGGGGTACAGGGCCAAGAAATGCTAGCAAAAGGAGTGAAAACCAGCAAGAAACAGTTTGAGAAACTAAAGGACAGTGAGAGATATGGACGATAAATAAAAGACATCACTTATCCTGAGGGAACTACAAAGCAAAACCACAATGAGACACCACCTCGCACCTGTCAGAACGGCTATAGTTAACAACTCAGGGAGACAATGGGATGTGGAGAAAGGGGACCCCTTTTGCACAGTTGGTGGGAACGCAAACTGGTGCAGCTACTCTGAAAAACAATATGGAGGTTCCTCAAAAAGTTAAAAACAGAACTACCCTATGGCCCAGCAATTGCACTACTAGGTATTTATCCAAAGGATACAAAAACGCTGATTCAAAGGGGCTCATGCACCCCAATGTTTATAGCAGCACTATCAACAACAACCAAATTATGGAAAGAGCCCAAATGTCTGCCGATTGATGAATGGATGAAGAAGATGAGGGGTGTGTGTGTGTGTGTGTGTGTGTGTATAATGGAATATTAGCCATCAAAAAGAATGAAATCTTGCTATTTGCAACAATGTGGGTAGAACTGGAGTGTATTATGCTAAGCAAAATAAGTCAGAGAAAGACAAATATCATATGATTATGATTTTTGTATTAAAATAAAATTTCACTCATGTGGAATTTAAGAAACAAAACAGATGAACATAGGGGAAGAGAAGGAAAAATAAAATAGATAAAAACAGAAAGGGAAGCAAATTATAAGAGACTCTTAAATATAGGAAACAAACTGAAGGTTGCTGGAGGAGAGGTGGGTGGGGGGATGGGCTAAATGGTTGATGGGCATTAAGGAGGGCTCTTGGATTGAGCGCAGGGTGTTATATGTAAGTGATGAATCAATAAATTCTACTCCTGAAAGAAATACTACACTATATGTTAACTAAGTTGAATTTAAATTAAAAAAAAGAAATGGAACTATGCATAAATGATAACCCTGTAGAAGAAAAATTATTAGAGCAGAAAAAGGGATCCGAAGATATAATTTAAGAAATAAAAAAGACTTAATTAAATAAATTGAAGTATTAAATAATTTTTCAAGGAACATTTTATATAGAATACAACATTAAGACATTTCCTAATAAAGTTAGGGAACTTCACAGTTAAAGAATTCTTGAGCATTTAGAGGGAAAAAAGTCATCTATACATTACAAAATAAGTAAATCTGTCATTAGATTTCCCCACTTTAGTATTCAACCTTAAAATACAGCAGAATAGTGCCTACAAAATCCTAAGTAGAAAGAAAAGGGGAGGGAGGAAGAAGGAAGGAAGGAAGGAAGGAAGGAAGGAAGGAAGGAAGGAAGGGAAGAGGGGAGGGGAAGGAAAGAGAGGGGAAAGGAAGGAAGGCAAGAAAGAAAGCGTCCCGGGGAGAGGAAGATGAGCAAGGGAGGAAGGAAAGGAAGAAGTATGGACAGACTGAAGGAAGGGAGATCCAGAAAAAACTCTACAATATATGCAATATTTTTATTAAAAAAAAACTTGCAAATATTACTAAAAGATACAAAGAAGATTCGAAGAAATAGGAAGGTATAAACCATATTTTGGCAAAGAATCAAAATTTAAAATGTGCATGGAAGGGGTTCCTGGGTGGCTCAGTCAGTTAAACGTCTGCCTTCAGCTCAGGTCATGATCCCAGGGTGCTGGGATCAAGTCCCACATCAGGCTCCCTGCTAAGTAGGGAGCCTGCTTCTCCCTCTCCCTGCAGCTCCCCTGCTTGTGTTCTCTCTCTCTGACAAATAAATAAACAAAATCGATTTTTATTTACTTGTCAGAGAGAGCGAGTGAGAGAGCGAGCACAATTTATGGGAGGAGTAGAGGAAGAAGCAGGCTCCATGCTAAGCAAAGATCCCAATGCGGGACTCCATTCCAGGATCCTGGGATCATGACCCGAGCTGAAGGTAGACGTTTAACTGACTGAGCCACCCAGGTGTTCCAATAAATAAAATCTTTAAAAAAATGTACATGGAATATATGCATGGAAGGAAGTGCCAGTTAAAATATCAGTAGGGGTTCCTGGGTGGCTCAGTCTGTTAAGTCTCTGCCTTCGGCTCAGGTCATGTTCCAGGGTCCTAGGATTGAGCCCCTAATTGGGGTCCCTGCTCAGAGGGGAGGAGTCTGCTTCTCCCTCTCCCTCTGCCCCTCCCCTGCTCGTGTGCACTCCCAATTGCACTTGTGCTCTCTCTCTCTCTCTCAAAGAAATAAATAAAATCTTAAAAATAAGTAAAGAAAATGAAAAATAAAAAAATAAAATATCAGTAGGGCTTTCTTTTCTCAAAAGTGGCATGTTGATTCTAAAATTAATGTAGAATAAGCATATAAGAATATCCAGGAAATTCTGACCAAAAAAAAAGAGAGACAGACAGAGACAAAGACAGAGAGGACTAGCTCTATCAGATATTAACACAGCTACAGTACTTAACATCACATGGAATAAATAGACAAACAAATAGAACAAAATACCATCCAGAAATAACTATCAACACATGCAATATTTTAAAGTGCATCATTGGCTTTAACAGTGATGAAAATATAGAATATTCCCTAAGTAGCTTATGGACACCTGGTGAGCCATCTGGAATTTTAAAAATTATTTTATTCCTATCTTAGTTCTTACTTTAAATAAATTCCAGATAGTCAAAGACTCAAATGCTGAAAGTGAAACCATAATAATGATAAGCAAAATTTTAGTTAGAATAGTATGGAAGAATGTGCTTTATAATCCGGGGGTGGGTAAGATCTTTCTAAGGTAAAAGTCAAAATCTAAGAATCATGAAGAAAAGATTGATCATCTTTGAGAAAAGTAAATATTTCTGCAGAGCAAAACCACCATAAACAGAGTGAAAAACCAAACTGAGATGAAACACTTACAACACCACAAATGAAGGGTGAGTTCTTCCTGTCCAAAGATCCTATACAAATCCGTAAGAAAAGACAACCCACTAGAAAAATGGACACTGAACATGAAAAAAATTATTTGGCTCATAAACATAAAATTTTCATAACTTCATCCAAAAAGTGATGCAAATTGAAATGATGAAATGTTTCTATTCACCGCGTTGACACAGATCAAAAGGTCTTATACTCGACTGTCGCCATGAGGTTACAGGAAGTAGGTAATCTCTTCACATTACTGGTGACGGTGTAAGTAGCTGCCGCTCTAAGAACAGTTTGATAGCATCCATCAGGATGTGAGATGTGTACTCCTTTGACTCAACCTCCTCTCAGGAGGATTTATTCTCTGATCTACTGCATGTGAGGAATGATGTGTGTACCTAGATATTCATTGCATCATTGGCTTCATAATGCCACCTGTCCTTAGCATGTGGCATCTCTCCCATCTGTGTTTTCTGATTACCTTCAGCCTTTCGACAGTGTTGCACCAAGGAAGAAACAAAAAAGTAAAGGGTAAAAATCACCTTTTCGTTTCTGGGTCGGCCTGATCTTACAAAGCTTTCCTCAAAGTCTCAACCAGTAGCTTATCTTACAACCCCCAGTGACCAGGACGGTCATTGTGTTTTTCAAATCATTAGTTTCAAGAAATGCTTGGAATTATGTTATGGTTTTGTTTTGTTTTTTGTTTTGTTTTGTTTTGTTTTGTTTTTAATGGTCAAGAAGAGGACAATGATGTCGATTGGCAGCTAGCAGTATGTCATAGCTGTCGACACATAAAATCTGAGAACTTTCACATGAGTCTCTCTGGATGTCCAATTATTTGGGGCATGGGGAAAGGAAAGATAAGACGCCCCCAGACCTGCATTTCTCCACGGTAGCAAACTGAGTGAAGTTAAGAGTCACCACACTCATGGCTAGAGCTTGTACTTCCGGTCCACCACTCTCCCCACCGCCACCAACTGCAATCTTCCACACAGCTGAGGTCACACTCATGTGGGCCTTGTTGGCATTTTGGTTAATCCACGATGTTTGTCAAATCATCAAATTCCTTTGTGACTTTCACAACCACCCTGTCAGGAGAGCCATTCCATTTTCGGGTGTTGTTCCCTAACTTTGCCCCCTGTTTTGTTCTTTTGGTGGTAATATTGCATTTATGAAATATGTTCCTGCAGTGTAAGAAAGACCCGAATACAGCTGTGGCTGAAACGAGGTAGTAGTTTGTTTCTGTCTCATGTAGAGGCCAAGGGCCAGCACGCGGATACCAGCTCTTCTGTTGCTCTAGCGTCCTCATCACAATTTCCTACGTCAAGTCCAAGATGTTTGCTCCAGCACCTGCAACCACTTCTACATGCCCGTCAACTGGGAAGGAAAAAAATATCAAGAGGTCACACCCAGCTCTTTAAAGAGTAAATATTACTTCTGCTAAATGATCATTAGCCCAGAACTCAGACATGTTGCCAAAGTGCAAAGAAGTCTTGAAAATCTCGACGTCTGCTGAGTGGCCATATGTCCAGCTAAAACTCAGTGGCTTTAGTAAGGGAACTAAAGGAAAGAAGCAATTTGACATTGGGGGAAATTAGTACTTTCTGGCATAGGAAACTTTCATTCATCTATTTGTATTCTCCATCTAATTCTAAAAGGAATTACATTGGATTACAAAATTAAGCAGATAGAAAAGCTTGACATTTAAGGATACCCCACCACACACATTTTTATTTCAAGCATTGTTCTTAAAGGTTTAAGCCCATGCTCCCCCTGCCAAGAAGAGTAACTTGAGCTCTATGATCTGTAGATGGGTTTTGAAAATGATCAGTTGCTATGATTTTTGTGATCACTGTTTTGACTGAAGCAGAGGCAATATGAAATATTGGTGAGGGTTAGAGCAGCTTGCATTCACATCTCAGAATGCCCGTTAGCCATGTGACCTTTACCAAGTCTCTCAACCTCTGTAGGCTTTGGTTGTGTCTTTGTGTCAAGGATAAAAAGAACAGTTTCAAAAAGGCTTTAAAAGCTTATCTGAAAACATTTAAGAGCTTTTATAAAGACGGTGACCCAGAACAGAAGAAAAGAAACACCAAAAGAAGTAGACCTGATATCTGGGGGTTATTTCCTTTTTTAGGTTTTGCCAATTCTAAACGCTAAAGTGGTAGTTGAGAAACTGAAAAACAGTGCAGAAATTTTGAACTGAAGGAACTGAACTTGCAATAGACTGACCATGAGGAGAAACTCTAGAAAATACTCCCAGGCTTTTCCGGAACTAAAATAAGGTAATAAGAAATAAAATGTATATGTTTGGACAAAAGAAAATAAAACTTTTAAAATTCGTAGATAAATAATAATATTTAAAAATATTTAGAACACTGGAAAGAATTCAGAAAAATACTATTTGAATAATATGTAAATTTAGCAAATTTTCTAGATACAGCATCAAAATATAAAGAGCAATTGGATTTCTATATCCCAGCAATAAACAACCAGGAAACCAAATTTTTTTAAAAGATTTCATCTATTTATTTGAGGCAGAGAGAAGGAGAGCACAGAAGGAGAGTGAGAGGGAGAAGCAGACTCCCCGCTGAACAGAAAGCCTGATGCAGGGCTTGATCCCAGGACACTGAGATCATGACCTGAGCCAAAGGCAGATGCCCAACTGACTGAGCCACCCAGGCGCTCCAGGAAACCAAATTTTTGAAAATGCCTAATACAACAGCACCAAAAATACCATCAAAGACCTCAAAACAAAACTAAGGAAAGATGTACAAGACTGATGCGCTGTGGGGCGCCTGGGTGGCACAGCGGTTAAGCGTCTGCCTTCGGCTCAGGGCGTGATCCCGGCGTTATGGGATCGAGCCCCACATCAGGCTCCTCTGCTATGAGCCTGCTTCTTCCTCTCCCACTCCCCCTGCTTGTGTTCCCTCTCTCACTGGCTGTCTCCATCTCTGTCGAATAAATAAATAAAATCTTAAAAAAAAAAAAAAAGACTGATGCACTGAAAACTAGAAAACACTGAGAAAATTTTTAGCAACTTTGGAGTGGCGTATCACGTTCGTGGACTAAAGGATTAGATATTATGGCATGTCAGCTCTCCCCAAACTGATCTGTCGATTCAATGCGTGTGTGCGTGTGTGTGTGTATGAAATGAGACAAGCTGATTCTTAATTTTACATGAAAATTTAATGGTTAGAGAGTTCGCCAAGATAATTTAAAGAACCACAAAGTTGAAGAACTACTACTGGAAAGATAGCAGGACACATTATACATTAAGGTAGTATGGCAGTAGCAGTGATAGAATGAAGTTAAGACACTGACCCCCACACAATTTATGATATCAGTGACTGCGCAGCAGTAGGGAAAGGACTGTTTTTTCTTTCAATGGTGCTGGGTTAATTACACAGGAATATAAAAAATATATTGACTCCTACTTTACGCAGTATAATTACACTTCAGTCTACAATCCCAAAGAGTAAACGGTAAAACAATAAAGCTTCTAAAAGTAAATATAGTAGAATATCAGTATAGCCTGAGACATCCAAGATTTCCTATCAAGACTCCAAAATTCACTAGCCATAAATAAAAAGATGGTGACTTGGACTGCATTAAAATTAGAGACTTCTGTTTATTAAAAAAAAAAAAATACAAATGGAAAAGTTTAGCCCCAAAGTAGGAGGAGATATTTGGAAGTCATGTGACATTAAAAAAGATTAGTATCCCAAGTAAAAAATGCCTACAAATATATAAGTAAAAGATAACTCAATATAAAAACAGGCAAGATACTTAGATATTTTACAAAAGAAATATCCAAGTGGCCCATAAATACTATATAAAACTCTTAGTAATCATCACCCAAAAAAAAGCAAAGAAAATCACAGTGTGATGCCACCACCAAATCCATAAGAATAACTGAAAGGAAAAAGGCTAACAATGTCAAATGGCAGAGAGGATATAAAGTAATGGAAATGTTCATAGTTCCTGGTGGGAGTGAAAATTGGTACAACCACTTTGGAAATTGTTTGGTGGTAATGATTAAAGGTGAAGATAAGTATATCCATTAGCCAATAAGTCCTCTGCTAGCTACATACCACACAATGCATACAAATGCATACCAAAATTCATACAAGAATGCCCATAATGACATCATCATTCATAATAGCCATGAGTTGAAAACAACACACTGTCCATCATTAACAGAATGGATTTTTTAAATGCTACATTCATAAGATGGAATATCCTATAACAGCGTTCAAGCAAACTCTTCCTGTAAAGGACCAGATAGTAAATATTTTAAGGCATGAATCCTGTGTGGTCTCTGTCAACACTACTCAGCACTGCTGTTGTAGTGTAAAAGCAGCCGTAGATAGATATGACATAAATAAATGAGAAATGAATGAACTATTGCCACAATAAGGAACCTGGATTACTCTCTTAGTAAAGCTCAACAACAAGTTGAGCAAAAGAGTATTTTACAGGGTGGAGGAGGATATTGGGAAAGGCACGAGGGAGGCTTCCGGAATGCTAATAGTTGTTCTATTTAATGGTCTAAGTGGTAGCTAGAACTGTTCACTTTGTGGTCATTCACCAAGCTGTGCAATTATGATTTGTGCACATTTATATACATAAATATATGTCAATAAAGAGTTTTGTTAAATAATAATTATTTGAAAGCACTAAAGGATGTTTCAATGATCATCTAGAGATACTTTTCTTTGAAGAAAGCTATGAAGGCGGCCAGATCAGAGGAAGCATTTGCATGACGTATCTTGGGGTAACTTTAATTTTATCTTGTGCACAGGGTACTTGGCAAAATTAGGTGGCCATTTACTGCTCAGAGATGAAATTGCAGTCATGCTTGAGGGTAAGTGTTGAAGTCATAGTGAAATCTGTATGTATAAGTCTAAGTGAATTCACTATTTGTGATTCAGTTCACATGTGTGTTCTGTAATGGTGCCAGGGATGGGTGGTAAGGGGGAATCAGTGGAAGGACTAGGTTATAGGGCATCTTTTCTTTTCTTCCTTTCCCCTCCCTACTTCCCTTCCCTTTCCTTCTCTTCCCTTCCCTTCTTAGGGTTTGTGTGTGTGCACGTGCTTAAATCTATCTATCCCTCTCATTATTTGAGACCCATCTATCATCCTAGAGCCCTTAGGAACTACAGAGTTGAAGATTTATTCACTCGTTCATCCATCCAACAAATTTTTTTCCAGCATCTACCATGTGACAGCACTATTCCAGCTGTGGAACATAGAGCCACAAACAAAGCAAAGTCCCTTCCTCAGAGAATTTACATTTTAGAGGATAGCAATGCACATTTGCAGCGGAGGGAATTAAAGAAGGAGACTGTTTGCTTTCAAAATCAGAATTACAAACAGGTGAGGTAGAAGGTAGGGTGGCAGCCTTCCTTCCTTCTTTCCCTTTTTTGTGTGTGTCATAGACTTACTTTCTCAGAGCAGTTTCAGATTTACTGGAAGGAAGGTACAGAGATTTCCCATATACGTTCTGCCCCCCCCACACACACACACACGCCTCCCCCTTATCAACATCCCTCTCCCCTGTGGCATGTTTGTTACCACTGATGAACCCACACTGACGCATCATTATCTTCCTTGCTTTTCCACTTTCTCATTCACTCATTCACTCATTTATTCAATACGTATTTATTGACTGCCTGCAAACGTTAAGCACAATAATTCTGCCTCTATATCCCTCAAAATCTTTTTCTTCTTTCTCCCCTCCTCCACTTCCTGCTCCTTCTCCTCTCTCTTTTCCACATCTGTCCTTGTTTTCCCCTCTCGATTTCTTTTTGTTAAGAAGAAAATAACTTCTACAAGCCCGGTATCTGGATAAAATGATATTAGCATTTTGGTATATATATTATCTCAGATATTTTTAAAGAATGTAAGCTATTACATGTTTATTTTTTTAAACTATCATAAGTGTCACATAGCTCTTTCATTTCTTCATATATTCATGCCAAGAAACACGGGTTTTCATCATCATGTTATTATGTGTATGCTATTTCATTTTATGATATGCCTAATTTTTACACGGTTCTCTGTTGATGAACTGAGACTGAGTCCCAATTTTTTTCATTATTATGAGCACTATTGAACCTCTTCATGAATATATGTTTACGCTACCTAGCAGAATGTTCAGCACATAATAGGCACTCAGTAGATATTTAGTGAGTATTCCTATTTTTCTTTATCGAGGTCTGGTGGGGATAAGCAGATAAAACTTCCTGGATGCTTCTAGTCGAAATAATGAAAATTGGGAGGTTAGAGAAGAGAGGAGAGACTCTGTGAAAGGTGGTGGTGCTGTTTAAGGTTACAGCTTCTCAACCATGAGAGAGATGTCTTGAACTAAAAGGCCCTTCTGCTCTTACAGCTATTGACCGAGTGCTTCGGGATGAAGACCCTGTGATCAGGGAGTTGGCAGAAATAACCTACAAAATTTTCCAGGAAATAGCCCATCGATTGACCTCCTCAAATCTTAAACAAATCTTCCGAAGAGTATTTAACTCTATCTACGCAAAAAAACTGAAGCCTCTTTATAAATATAACTGGCCCAACAACCTGGCAGGCAGTCCTATGAGGATTAAGGAAACCAAGAATGACAAGGAAGTCCATGCAGATGAGAATTATGAATACAATTTGGTAAAGAATGAGCTGTTGGTCTGTTGCTCGGACCACATCTCAGAAGAGAAGTGATTTTCCTTTCCCTCTTGATAACTTGAGTCTGTATATACACGCTTTTCTGAAGGATGCTGGAAGCCTTTCCTGTCACTTAATTCTCTATTCAAATATAGAAATCCGTTGCCTTTCTATGTTTGACAGTGATCAGAGGGCCACTAATAAAATTGAAAAATCATATAAGGAAAGTGTTTGATGAGAAGCTCTTGGATTTTGACTTATCAGTAAGCATCTATTGAACACCTTCTAAGTACCAGGCACTCTGCTAGGCAGTGGGGACATTTGGGTGGTGTAAACAAGGTTCCTGCTCTCAGGAAGGTCACAGTCTAGTGACACACAGTCTAGTGACACACAGTCTAGTGACACACAGTGTGGCTATTTCCATCCTGCTGGGACAAATGCTGCCTAGAGCAGTATTGACAAAGGAAGACATGGGACTTGCCCGGAAGGAGGAAGGGAAGTAGGGATATGTATTCCAGGTGGAGACACTGAGGCAAGAAGAGTGCTGGGAGCGGAACTGGAGACTTTGTTATGGACGCAGGTGGGCAAGGAAAGGATGGGGAGAGCTGACGTGTGAGGGGGAGATGATGCTGTGCTAATCACTTTAAACTTTCTGAAATGAAAATTGGATAACCCACCACCGTGAGTGCCCTCAGGATCCAGTCTAGCACTGCCCTGACCCATCAGAAAGTCCTCAGTGATCTTGCTTGACCTGTGGCTTGGGCTCATCTTTCACTTCCCTCACCGTATCTTCCTCGCACCCCGTCCTCCCACCCTAACATCAGCCCCTCCGGTCACAGGAAACTACTTGTAGTTAGTTGAAATCCTGGATGATTCAGGTGTTGTGTCTTTGTAAGGTGTCTACTCGCAGTGCCTGCGTATTTCCATTCTCTGGTGTGGGGCCGCAGCCACTGCATCTGTCCCAGGTCCTCCTTCAGCTTCTCTGGCTTCTGAGCCAGTGGGTTTAATTCTGTTGACAAAGGACACCAGCTTCTCCTGTGAGACATGCACATCATCAACACCATCGATGGTAGAGGCCATAGGAGATTAACACAGTTCCAAGATTGTGGGTTCTACCCTATCGTCTCCCACTCCCACTTTACACGCCCCTTCCCTTCCCAACTGCACGCCCTGCAGACGTCAAGCTCCAGCATCAATGTGAAGAAAACAGCCTTGCAGAGACTACTTAACCTGCAATTCCTTGCAGTCAAATCCCTGATTCTGCCTCTCTACTTGAACCCTGACTGATACACCTAAGATGCATTTTCAGAACCCTTTGATCAAGGATGTTCGTGTTGCTCTTCATGTTTTGCCTTAGTATTCCGCGTAACTTTCATTGCATTTACCAGCCTATAGCGAAATTACTAATTTTTTCTCTTTCTGCCCCACAAAATTGAAGTTTCTTGAAGGCAAATGTATTGTACACTTGGTTAAGTACTCTGGAACTGCAGTGCCTGGCACTTAATGGGTGTTCAATGAAGACACGCCAAATGAATGAGATGCTAACAGAACATATTTCCCTCACGCTTCAATAAAAGTTTTCAGATGTTAATGAGTGTTACTTAATATTAAAAATAATGAAAGAAGGATAATTTTAATTTACTCTTTAATCCATATTGCTTCATAGTACCCAGATGTTCCAGATCTCACTTTTTCAAAATCAAGGCAAATTTCCTTACCCACCTTCTAAACTAGCAGGATGCCTAGGGTGATAGGCTAACTAGTAGCCTTCTCAAGATATCCAATTCCTGATCCCCAGAATCTGCGAGTATTTTACCCTACATGGCAAAAGGAACTTTATGTACGTGATTAATTAAAGGATCGTGAGATGGGGAGATTATCCTGGATTATCCAGGAGGCCAATATAATTATAAGGTCTTTAGAAGGGAAGGTAGGAGATCAGAGAGGAAAGAGATTTTTGGAGATGCAACATGCTTGCTTTGAAGATGGAGCTGGGGAACAGGAGCCAAAGAATGCAACTCTGGAAGTCAAAACAGGCAAGGAAATGGATTCCCTTCCAGAGCCTCCAGAGGGAGCATGATCCGACCAACACCTTGATTTTGGCCCAGTGAAGCTCGTTTTGGACATCTGAACTCCAAAACTGTAAGATAAGAAGTTGATGTTTGTTTTTTTTTTGTTTGTTTGTTTTTTTAAAGATTTTATTTATTTATTTGACAGAGACAGAGACAGCCAGCGAGAGAGGGAACACAAGCAGGGGGAGTGGGAGAGGAAGAGGCAGGCTCATAGCAGAGGAGCCTGATGTGGGGTTCGATCCCATAACGCTGGGATCACGCCCTGAGCCGAAGGCAGATGCTTAACCGCTGCGCCACCCAGGCGCCCCATGAAGTTGATGTTGTTTTAAGCCACTAAATTTGTGTTAAATTTGATAGAGTAGAAATAGGAAACTAACATACCTAGATTTCTGTAAAACAAAGTGAACCAAACCAAATTATAACTCTCCCCACTGTTTTGTTTTGTTTTTTGTTTTGTTTTGTTTTAAATAACAACAAGCAGACTTCAATCTAGACCATTTACATCAGAATCTTCGGGCCAGAGGCCTGGGCATCAGTGTTTTTTTAAGAACCCAGGTGGATCTGGAGGGAAGACAGTACTGTAAATCAATGTATCATTTTGTCTTGGAGAATGGATTTAGACATTTCTGTATCTCAGCATCCAGCACTGTTTCCGACACGTGGAGAAAAACTTCATAAAATGTATCAATTATTTATTACACAGTAGAAACCAATCAGACAGGAACCAATCATTTATAAACAAACATTTATTAAGTGTCTAGTGCAAGCTACTGTACTGGGGAATAAGGATATAAATTAAGCATTTCCAGACACATGATTCTAATAAGATATTGCCAGTCAGTCCTTCCACAAAAGGGTGAGCAGCAGGAGAAGAGAGTCTATTTCCCTGTAAAAAGAAAAAGTATCTAAATTCTAAATAGAGTTACTGTTTAGACCAGCATAGTCAGGATTCAAATATCTGGCAAAGTAAAAATTGGAAGTTTAATATACTTACATTAATTTGTTTGCTTTCCAATATATTTTGCTTTCTTTGCAATATCTAAATAGACATTGATGCCAAGTTAATAAATAGTGAATGGTGTCCATGGTCTTGAGGCAGCAACACCTTACAATAATCACGTGGGTAGACAAGATGGTACATTTGGTAAAGAATGTGTCACAGTTGTCCTAACAAGGAAGTGTCACAGTGGTCCTAAAACCTTTCAGCAATCAGTGTGAACCACCACTACAATGTCTTCTGCTTGGAATAACAGTAGAAGAGCCTAGGCTTGAATTGAGGAGACATGGGGTTGAGTCCTGTCTTCTCTGTTTATTGGCTCAAAGCCTTAAATAATTCACTTCATTTCAGGTTCTCTTACTGTGAAATGAGTTAATATTCTCCAAGCAAGCTCAGGATTATTATGAAGCTTTAATGGTGTAATTATATATGAACACCTTATAAAATAATTGTGTATAAACATAAATCATTGGGTCAGTAAAGGCCACATCTCTGGTCCAGTTATTTCCCCTAATGTGGATTCCTGAGTTTGTAGGTTTTTCCTAGAAGCCTCTGAGCTGGGAGAGATGTTCACTCCATGCACCCCCCCCAACCCCCACCCCGGCTATTCAAGCTGTGGGGACTTAGAGGATCAACAGCTGGGTGACCGACCTTCCACGGCAGAGCCCCTTCCCTGGACTCTGAGCCTTCAGCTGGCATCTCATTGATTTGGGTTCATCACTAGAAGTCTTGTTCTGCTTATAGGATGCGCCAGGGAAAACCCAGGCATATCGTTTTCCTGATAAGTCTTCAGTGAGTCCTGGTTGTTCTCAGCATAAAATTCTAACGCTTGAGCTTGGCGAACCTTCCCTCTCCCAGCCCTGCTTACCTCTCTAACCTCATTATGTCCCAACCTCCTCTTATTATGTATGCTGCTCCCATAAGGAACTACTTGCAGTTGTCCCAACACAGTGATCAGGAGCAAAGACCTTAGAATCAGGCGGCCTGGACTCCACCACTTGCTAGCTGCGTGGGTGTAGGCAGGATCACGGACACCTCTGTGGGTCAACTTCCTCCTCTATAAAATAGGGATAAGGACTGTACCCAACTCTTAAAGTTTGAAGACATTAATTTAACTTGCCCTAAGACAATAAGTATAGACCACTTAAATACACTGTCTAATAGTTCATCATTCATAAACATTACTATTTTTATTATCGTTCCTGCTCTTACAACCCTCCTCTTCCTCTTCCCCTTACAATAATAACATCAAGGGCTCCCATTTATTACAAGCCTACTGATTTCAAAGTACTGCCCCCAGGAATTTTAAACATAGTGTTTTTATGTTTTTCTTAATATTACAACTCTCATATTACCCCGACTTTACAGATATAAAAGGTGGGGCTCAGAATCTTAAGTGGAGTGATTTCAGCCTGCTTAATCTGCATGGTGTTTTTAACCTCACTAAGTCCCACTTCATTTAGGGATTCGGCCCCTTCTTCACCTCTTCCTCCTGCCCTGCCTTGGCTTCCTAAGACTAGCAGAGGAGTCCTTCTGTGCTTCCAGGAAGAGGCACAACATCCCAGCAGATTTTTACTGCTGCCTTCAAATGTGTTGCCCGCTAGATAAGTGTCCCTTGAGAAAAGGGATCTTTTTTATTCATTTCTGTGCGTCTGGTAGAGTGCCTGGTTCAGTGAAAGAATGAATGTAGGATAAAGCCATGGGACAGCTATTAGGCCTGAGGAGAGGGTTCTGCCAAAGGAATGGGAATTTGTGAGTAGCCAAAGCCACCCTGAAATGAAAAGGAAGTTTTAGCTCACTTGACAGCAGCAACTGCCTTTGGCCTGATGCCCCTGGGCTAGGACCTGAGGCCTGTAATTGCCGTCTGGGACCACGAAGGCATGTCAAGGTGATCCCAGCACTCCTCCCGTCTTGGCAGCCAGTCTTCTCTGAAATGTATTCAACACTTTTACGTATTTGAAGGGAAACTAACAAGTACAAAATGTGCTAGTCCGTGGACAAGTTCCTTCATCTAAATTTAACTCCTGCAATCCCATGATAACAATTTAAGGCAAACTTTATTATCCCACACTTGCAGATGAAGGAAGTCTCTAAGATTTGACTAAGGTCAGAGAGATAGTGCCAGGCAGCACAGGGTTCACACACAGCTCTGCAGGATTCCACAGAGCTGGCTCCGCCCAGAACATGGCTGGAGGTTCTCTGACCTCCTCCTCTAGCAACGTGACATATTGTTTACAAGAGTCTGAAAAGCAAAAGTATCTGGTGTGTTAGTTAACAAGTCAATGGTAACTGAACACTGGGATTCTCAGAAAAAAAAATTGAATAACAGTGTGTCTTTTAAAAGTGAAAGAAAAAGGGGAAAACAAACCTAATGCCCATCAGCAGATAAATGAATAAACAAAACATGTTTTATCCATACAACGGAATATTATCCAGCCATAAAAAGGAATGGAGTTCGATACATGTTATGACATGGATGAATCTTAAAAATATTAATGCAAGATAGTGAGGAAGAAAGGCAGGCAGGGACAACCCTCCCCACCCCCCTTATATAGAAGCCATCCTTATAAGGATTTTAGTCCACCCTGGAAGGAGCCCTCCACCCTTTCCCAAGTGATAGATAGATGACAAAAATCTGATTAGATGACAGGCTCATGGAGGGTTAATCAGATTAAAACAGCCCACCAATAAGCCCATAAAAGTTTCTAGACTTAGAAACTCCAGTGTCATTGCACTAGTGGGTATTTACCCCAAAGATACAGACGTAGTGAAGAGAAGGGCCATATGCACCCCAATGTTCATAGCAGCAATGTCCACAATAGCTAAATCGTGGAAGGAGCCGAGATGCCCTTCAACAGATGACTGGATTAAGAAGTTGTGGTCCATATATACAATGGAATATTACTCAGCTATCAGAAAGAACGAGTTCTCAACATTTGCTACAACATGGACGGCACTGGAGGAGATAATGCTAAGTGAAATAAGTCAAGCAGAGAAAGACAACTATCATATGATTTCTCTCATCTATGGAACATAAGAACTAGGATGATCGGTAGGGGAAGAAAGGGATAAAGAAAGGGGGGTAATCAGAAGGGGGAATGAAGCATGAGAGACTATGGACTATGAGAAACAAACTGAGGACTTCAGAGGGGAGGGGGTTGGGGGAATGGGATAGACCGGTGATGGGTAGTAAGGAGGGCACGTATTGCATGGTGCACTGGGTGTTATACACAACTAATGAATCATTGAGCCTTACATCGGAAACCGGGGATGTACTGTATGGTGACTAACATAATATAATAAAAAATCATTAAAATAAAAAAAAAAAAAAGAAACTCCGGTGTCAACACTCTTGGGTCCCCTCCCTCTTCAGGAGCTTTGGACTATCACTCAATAAACTTTACTATTGCTCAATAAACTTTGATTTGGTGCCCACCACTCTTCATCTGGTCTACCTCTTCATTCTTCAAAGCAGTGTGACCAAGGACCATGGGCACTAAAGGAAAAGAAATGCTGTAAAAACATTATGCTAAGTGAAAGAAGCCAGACACAAAAGACCACATAGTGTATGATTCCATTTATATGAAATATCGGAGCAGATAAATATACAGAAACAAAATGCAGATCCGTGGAGTCCAGGGACAGGGAGCAGGGAGAAATGCGGAGTAACTGCTTAATGGGTATAGGGCTTCCTTTTGGAGTGATAAAAATGTTCGAAAACCAGACAGACATGGTGGTTGCACGAAATTATGAATGTTCTAAATGCCACTGAATTTTACCCTTTTAAATAACTTTAGGTTGTGTGAATTTTATCTCAGTTTTGTTTTTTTTTTTAAAGAGTGCTAGAAAACAGCCGCACTCTCCCTGAGCACCGGGAACACTGACCCAACATCTTGACCAAGACCACTATCCTCCCTGAACCATGATCTGCAGACACAGTGATGCTTTGAGCCTCTGCTACAATGTCCGTGCCTCCCACCTTGCCCGTGAAGGCATGGCCTAGGAGGAATGGCTCCAATCTCCCTCCTGCTATGTGACCTTAGGTGCACTGAGCCTAGGCAGCAAGCAACTGTCATCCGGGCCTCAGTGTGTCCTTATGAGGCCTGCAGATCAGCCAGTGAATGTATTTGGTAAATGAAGTCAGTCTGCAAGTGAAGGTATCAAAGCCCAAAAGAAAAGCTATTTCTATGGTTGTGGGCACACTGCAGGGGATGGATTCCCTATTCAAGCTCTGCCTATCATGGCAACTGAGATATCTTCTCTCTTTTCCAAAACGGGAAACAAAGTATAACTTCTGAATATGGACTTGTGTGGTGGCGAAGTACATGAGGAAAGTCTTGGGAAGTGATTTCAAGGCAAAGAAAGGCACTCCATGGTGGAGAACACCCCTGCGTTGGCACATGGCTTCTCAACCAGAGACCTTTAAAACTAGAGGTGGCCAAAGTTCTCACCAATGGAAGGTGAACAGAAGCAAAGCGTACAACTTTTGCATCCTTGGTATGGAAATCCCATACCCTAGTCATCTGCTCTATCCCTTCCTGCTGGCTGAATGTGGTGGTGGAACTCAGTTTCAACCTTGCAGAGACAGTCTTCTGTTCTTTGGAGTATGGCAGAGCCCCCCACCAGCCTGGGTACCTGGATGGCTTCTCAGAGTAGAACTTACCCATCCCAGACTTTGACATTACCCAGAAATAACAACTATCTATTTTAGTCTTTGCATTTACAAATCTCCTTATTGCAGTGACTTGGTCTTCGCTCCAATTAACAAGGCCCCACTCCAAATACCCAATTCCCACAGCCTACAATTACACTTCCAAATCTTTATCTTTGCCATAAACACATCCCTGTTAAAATGTCAGTGCTGTACCTTAAAGATTATCATAATATCTTCATTAATTGTGTCTTCAAATAAGTGAGTTTAAGAGATCCTTTCTGGAGGAGAATAAAGAATATAACACAAGTCTTCCATCCCACCAGAACAATCCCCTCCCCTGAGGAAGACAATGGTTTCATCCAATTATTGCTCTCAGCTCCTATTCTGTGACCTCTTGGGTAACATGGCCACTCCTAGTTTAACCGTGGATTCTCATAGTCTGATCCAATACACAGTGGCACAATTCTTGCATTGGACTGACAAAAGTAAAGCTGTATTCTGATCCGGTTTTTTTGTATAATGCTGAAAATGAACGATTCTATAGGAGCTTGAATTTTATTAGTATAACCAGTTTAATAATGGAATTTGGAGCAGAGTAACTTGATCCTTAGCAATTCCTTTACCCTTTCTAGTACATAAGAAGAGGAGATTTCCCAAGCTCCTTCGTACTTAGGTTGGCAAGTGCCAGTCAAATACAAGTGATGGTGGTTGTCATTCCTGGGCCTAGGTGTTTAAGCACTAGATACGCTTGCTCTTCCTTTTCTGCATCAAAGGTCATTCATTTGTTAAAGATGATGGCAACGTAACATGAAAGGTCCTTAGATCCTTGAGTCACTATTTGAAGGAAAACTTCCCAGACAAGGTGCCCAACCCACATCATGTGAACAAAAAATACACTTCTTATGTTAAACCGTTGGATTTCCAAGTTTGTGTATCCCCGAAGTATATCCTAATTATCTGCACTAACGTAACGTCTCATGTGGAATTCAGATGTATGGGCAAATGTTTACATATGACAGCTTCTTACAAACCAAACAACAAATCACTTGAGACATACGGTCTTCAAAACAAACTTTTTTATGCACAACTTTCATGTTTCCCTTTCTTTGTGTTATACCCTCAGGATACACATTTGGTGTTTCCTTAAAATCTTACCTGTTTCCAAATATCCATTTACCATTTTGAATATTATATTCAATCAGCAACTGTCTTTCAAAAGGTATACAAAGTGAGAATTCTCAAATGTTTGAAAAGTTACTTGTTATCTTAATAAAACTCTTGCTATATGGGCAAAGAAAAAACATCAGTGTTTTTCAGACTAAATAATAGTCCTGCAAGGTTAGTTCTTAAGTGGTTCTAACTGATCATGATGATTTATGTCTTTACTTCATCAATCCATAATTAAAACAATTTTATTTAACATCTTCTAGACCAGTGTTTATCATCCAAATTGCCACATCTCTGGTTTACTTTCAGTATTATATGAAAGTGACCATTTTGATTTTTATTTCATTTGATTGAATAGTCCCAAGTAGTCATATGAATGGAGGTTGATGAGAGCCATTACTAGAACCTCAGCTGGGTCTCTTGTCCAGAGAACATACCCATAGCTTCTCTAGGTGACCTGGGCTATTTCACAACTCTGGGAGTGAGACTCCTGTGAGAATAGAAGGAACTTGTATCACTTTTTTATGACCTATGCCACTTCTGCTGTAGCCATAAGCAACCCAGATGTTTGGGGAAGGAACTTAGAACCCATCAATTAGTAGGAGAGGTGTCACAGTAAGGCTGTAAGAAGAGCATGGAGGATTGGGGATAACGTTGCACCCATTTTGGGAGAATGCCATCTGCCACAGTCCCACAGTTTGTAGCCTTGCAGAGTTAAGAAAGCCAACTGCTACTGTACTTCAAACGAAAGACGTTACAAGCAGAGGCTTAAGGAGATAACACCAGTGCTAGTATCCTATGAAAGCAGAAAGCTTCTGTTGAGGATAGAATTTGCCATTTTCTCAAATTTCCTCACAGCAGGAGCCATCTAAAAAGATAGTACAGAGGCCTGTAGAAAAAAAGATCAGAATTTTCACATGTAAAAAGCATGTCTTCACAAGATCTTTGGCTGTTGTTTCTTATGTGTGGAAATGACTGGAAGCAAGCAGACAGCAGACCTGCAAATTTGAATAGAAGAAATTGGTCAAAGGAGCCCCATGCCTGGCCTGTAAAAGCTTTAGAGTAATCTCAGTGCACTCAAACTGCCATCGAAATAAGTGGACTTCAAAAGCTGGGCAAACTCCTAGAAGTGCATCCATCATAATCCACACCTTGGAGAGAAAAGATCCAGGTCCACAGAGGACAATGGACAAGGGGGATTCTCCCAGAAGCAGAATCAAATCAGGAGTTTCCAGATTGCCTAACCAATGAGCTTACACCATGCTACGGCCCAGAGTCCTCACCATGTCCGCCAAGCAGAATTTGATGATGACCTCTGACCACCACATTGCCCATCCTTCCTTTTTCTGAATGGTTGTTTCTTATTACATTTATCTGTTCCTTCTCCACTGTTGTATATTGAATGTTTAGAGGTAGATGACATCCTTTCTGCCTGCCTGGAATGTGGTTACTGTATCGTGAAGAAAAGAGCCACCATGTATAACCACCAGGAGAAGCAAAAAGACAAAAAGAACCTGAGCCCTAGTGGGTCATTAAAGCCATGCATTAGCTTTGCATTCTCAACTCAACTTCTTGTTAGATAAGGAAAATTTACTTCCTTTTTTTAGCTACCATTTTTAATCTCTGTTATTTGCAGTCTGCTATAATTAGACTGGTCTAATGCAATCCTGACTGATACAGTATTGTATTCTATTCTCGTAATCAAGTCCTGTACCATACTTTATTGGTGCAATCATAAGACTTTCCCTTATTTTGTGTATCAAAAACAAAGGAAAAAAGTATCCTGCCAAACAGAACGGTAAGACGGCATTGATTGTAAGACACATACCCATTGCAGTGATGTCAAGTGTGACCCGATTAAATATATTACGTAGAGTTAGAGTTTGATCCATTTGCTTAAAAATTAAATAGTCACACATATTGGCATAAGCAGAGAACATTTGGGAAAGCTATAAAAAACCGTTAATGGTAATGACCTCTGGGGAGTAGAAATGAAGGGTATAGGGTAGGAAATTCAATTTTTGCATTTTGTTTTCTATAATTCTAAGTATGTATTATTTTTGTGAGTAATCTCAGCCAGAAGGAGAGCATTGTGAGGGTGAACATTTAATTTTATGCACCCCTGGTTGTCCCAAATGCTAGAACAGTGCCTGTCATTTAACAGGCACTCAAATGCATGTTGATCAGATAAATGATTTTTTAAATAAGTCAGTGTCATTGAAAAGGAAATAAAGCAATTATTATGGCATGAATATTAGCGTTTCCCCCCAAATTCACATGTTAAATCCTAACCCCCAGGGTGAGGGTGTTAGGAGGTAGAACCGTTGGAGGTTAGGAAGTCATGAGAGCAGAGCCTTTACAGAAGAGACCCTACAGAACCCCCAGCCCCTGCCACCACGTGAAGAAGATACAACAAGAAATCTGCTACCTGGAAGAGCGAGCTCAAGATCATGCTGGCTCCCTGACACCAGACTTCCAACCTCCAGAACTGTGAGAAATAAGTCTGTTGCTTATAAGCCCCCCAGTCGGTGGTACTTTGTTATAGCCCCTGAGCAGACACAGAAATCATCTGCTTTCTCATCATTCGTCTACAAGCTTGGTGAGGATCCTGAACTATTTGTCATCTAATCCCTAGCACTTTGTGCAATGTCTGGTCCATATTAGGAACTAGATAAATATTTTAGGAACTGAGTAAAGATGAGGTCCATATTAAGGACTAGATAAATATTTCAGGAATTAAAAAATGTTAGGCAGAGGCATTTAAGCTCATTCTGTTGAGGATTCAGCATTGATATGGGGCAGGGGCATGATTTCATCAAGCTATCAGAAAAAATTGGTTTGCTGGCCATCTGCAGGAGATGGGAGAGGGGAGAAGTATAGTCAGGAAAGGGAGCTGCACTGACACAGGGAGTAAGCTGAGCAGGTGAAGTCATGCAAGGGCTTCTGTCCAGACTGACACTGGGAACGAGAGGTGGAACTTTGCCTTTTCCTTGTGCTTTTAATAACTCAAAATACAATAGGACACTTATCACAAAAAGCAATATCCCTCTTTGTCCTCCCAACCCCGTGAGAATAGGGCAAGATGCACAAAGCGTAGCCTCAAGAAGTCCAGCCAGCCTCCTTCAGCCTCCGAGGCTCAGTTGCAGAGCGGGCGTGGGATTCAGCAGTGTTGCTTCTAGTGCTCTGGTTTCCCTAGACTCCGCTGATTCCTGTTCAAGAAAACCTCTCGGGCCCTCTTCCCCCACCACCTCACCATGACGTAGAGAAAAAAAATTGAGAACTACAAATCTATAGCTTGGGAGGAGAATGGTAAGAAATACTCTTTCTGGAGATCTTCGTGAAAGAACATGGGAACCACAATTCTATAATCATATATTGACGGGAACTGGACCACCCCTTAGAAATACATTTTTGAAGACAGAAGCACTAAGCGCTGCTACAATGTCAGGGAATTTAATTCCTGATATTCTGGGGTCCTATTTCTTTACAGCTTGATTTCAGTTAATGCCTTTCTCCCTTTTATTCTCCTGGGTGGCTCAGTGGTTAAGCATCTGCCTTCGGCTCAGGGCGCAATCCCAGAGTCCTGGGATCAAGCCCCGCATCAGGCTCCCTGATTCACTGGGAGCCTGCTTCTTCCTCTCCTACTCCCCCTGCTTGTGTTCCCTCTCTCGCTGCCTGTCTCTTTCTCTGTCAAATAAATAAATAAAATCAGAAAGAAGAAAGAAAGAAAGAAAGAAAGAAAGAAAGAAAGAAAGAAAGAAAGAAAGAGGCTCCAAATGGAGTCAGTTGCCTCCCAGGACAGCAAACCAAAAATTACAGTTTCAACCTATTTCAGGAATGTGATCTTTGAGCTGTCAATCTGAAATTTCCTGATCAGTGCTAGTGAAGTAATCTGCATGATAAAAAAAAAAAAAAAAACCTCTGTCAAAACCACAATGAAATATCACCTCACACCTGTCAGAATGGCTCGCACCAAAAAGACAAGAAATAACAAGTGTTGGGGCATGTAGAGAAAAAGGAGCCCTCATGCACTGCTGGTGGGAATGCAAACTGGTGCAGCCACTGTGGAAAACAGTGTGGAGGTTCCTCAAAAAGTTAAAGGTAGAAATACCGTATGATCCAGTAATTCCACTTTGGAATATTTACCCTGAAGAAAACAAACAAACAAACAAACAAACACACTAATTCAAAAAGTGAAGTTCAAGGAGTCAAACCCAAATTTTCTGACTTTAACCTACCCGACTGTTGATTGTTAAGCTCTGCGACTTCTAGTCTTTTTAGGCTCATAACATAAGGGCATCACACTTTGGTTATAGGACCTTATATTCATGCAAACATCCGGATTATTACAAACCATTATACATCTGTTACCTTCACAACAACTTTATTTGTTGTGGGAAGGATATATCCCTGTTGAAATTTTTTTTTTAAATTAGGTCGAGTACCTTCCTTAATCAAAACCTGGTCACAGACCCACCTGGCTTTAGGTATATGGAGAAGTGTGAGCCCGGGACATCAGAGGGACACCCAGCTTCCAAAGCCAAACCCAAATACAGTCCCTGCAATTCTTTCATTTGTCATGAAGTTAATGTTACAGGATTTCTTTTCTTTTAGTGCCCGTGGTTCTTGGTCACACTGCTCCAAGAATGAAGAAGTGGACAAGACGAAGAGTGGTGGGCAGCAAAGTTTGTTTATCGATAGTAAAGGTAATTGAGAGATAGTCTAAAGCTCCTGAAGAGGGAGGGGACCCAACGTGTTGCCACCTGAGTTTCTAAGTCTAGGGGTTTTTATGGGCCTGTTGGTGGGCTCTTTTAATCTGATTAACCTCCATGAGCCTGTCATCCAATCAGGTTTTTGTCATCTATCTATCACATGGGAAAGGGTGGAGGGCTCCTTCCAAGCTGGTAGAAAATCCTTTTAAGGGTGGTTTCCTCTTAGGATAGGGGCCCCTTGTCTCTGCCTGCCTTTCTACTAACTATCCTTCATCTTTAACACTTACAAGTGCTGTCTGCCAAGCAGTGCTGGTGGTAGAGCAGTTAGCTCATGGAGTTTACTATTTACTGGCAAGGCAATCTTACACATATAAATGTACAAACTAGTGTCCAATTATAAATTGTTCTGTATGCTATGAAAGGAAATAGAATAGGCTCTGAGGTCATGTCATAAAAAGACCTAATACAAAGAAGCGATTTGGGAGGCTTCTTTCTGCTGAGATGTGGGGTTGTGTAGAAATGTAGCCGTGGAAGAGCTGGAGGTCATTCAGGCGGAGGGGACATCGTGTGTGAAGGCACAGTGGCAGTAAGGAGTTGCCCTTAAAGACAGGTGGGATCCATGAACATGGGGGGGGGTGTGGTTTGGGTGGGGCGTGTGGCACAGGATGATACTGGAATTCTTTTTTTTTTTTTTTAAAGATTTTATTTATTTAGTTGACAGAGACAGCCAGCGAGAGAGGGAACACAGCAGGGGGAGTGGGAGAGGAAGAAGCAGGCTCATAGCGGAGGAGCCTGATGTGGGGCTCGATCCCAGAACACCGGGATCACACCCTGAGCCTAAGACAGACGGTTAACCGCTGTGCCACCCAGGCGCCCCAATACTGGAATTCTTGACATGAGAGCAGCTGTGCCAAATTTGGGGTTTTATTTCAAGTCCCATGGGAAACCAATGAAGAGTTTTAAGCAGGAAAATGATGTCCAATTTGAGGTTTTAAAAAAGATCATTTGGGCTGCTTTGTGAAGAAAGGATTAGAGGTGGGAAAGTGTAGAAGCAGGGAGACCAGTTGGGTTGTTGCCCAAGCCCAAGAAAGAAGTGGTGGTGAACTGTACCGAGATAGACTGAACCAAACCAGGGTGTGCAGCACGAACCCTCCGTTCATCAGACCCAAGTGTTCCAAGAGAAGACCACAGATTAACTGATGTAACAGTAACTCTGAACAGACCCGTGTGTTCTATGAAAAAAAACAGGCCCAAAGTGGAGTCACTCACAGTAAGCACCACCATGATTTAATACCTAACCTAATTGCAATTTCAGCCTCTCGCAGAAGTGGAATTTAAACCAATCAGTCTGGAATTTTTCTGACCAACACCAGTTAGGTAATCTGCATGGTAAGACCTCCTGCCTTCCTGTAAGGGAAGGTAACCTTGCCTGAAACAATCCTTTCTTTTCATTCGGTAATAACCTCCTTGTCCCACCCCATTTCTCCCTTACAAAATCCTTCTATTTCGTGCAGCTCCTCCAAGGGCCCCTCTGTTTACGAGAAGCAATGATGTCCAGTTCATGAACTGTTGAATAACGCCAATTAGATCTTCAAATTTACCCAGTTCAATTTTTGTTCTTTAGATTCCAAGACCAGCATCTCTTGCCAAGTTCACAAACTCCGGCCAAGACCTTGCTTGCTTTCTTGTCTTAAAACCTCCCTTTGATAATCTCAGTCCCCAGAAGGTGTAAGTACCTTTCCCAGTAACCCCTTTTAAGACACTATCAAAGTTTGACAGGGCAGTTCTCTCTCCGTTTTCTATGGTCTGCCTGTTGCCTTCTGGTTTCTGTACCTGGCGGCTTTGAGAGTCCCTTAGGCTATGGTGGAACCAGGCAAAAAAAAAAAAAAAAAAAAAAAAAAGTGGGTGGAGTCAATATATATTTTGGATGTAGATGCCATAGGTCTTGAAAATTGGATATAAAGGGTAAGAGGAACAAGATGATAAAGATTAGTCCCAATGTTCTGTTATTTTATTTTGACTCCAAGGAGATAAATTAGCCTGAGAAACTGATGTGAAGTACTTGGCACAGTTCTTGGCATATATTAAGCAATAAATGTTACCTACTGTATGGAAGATTTTCACATGCACAAACCCTAATATGCAAGCCATTTAGTTTTTCTATATTAATTGTATTTTTCTACAATAACTTAATTTTTGTTGCGAGCCCCTTTTCTGCCCTGTGACAGAAACTTTCTCAGTCACTTCAGCTGTTGCCCCCCATCCATCGTGCAGACAGGATGCTAAAGGGCTCAGGTGGCTCCAAGCCGGCAGCAGGTGTTCTGGGGACAAGAAAGTGGATGCAGCTGGTCCTTGCTCAGCATCCCCACAATGACATCTGCTGACACTACCACATGTCTGTCAGGCGTTCTGTCATTCAACCATTAGGTCATCCCTGGGCCCTGTTCATTCCCACCTCAAGACCTCATGACCCTCAGCTGTCTCAGCCACTCAGGCCTCCCTGACACATGACAAAACCGGTTCCTTTTTCTAAACAGCAGCTGTGGGACGTTAGATGGGCTGCCTAAGGCACTTTGCCTCTTATATTCCACTGTCCCCACTTCATGCTGGACCAGGGAAGCTCTGGGGTCTTATCAGCTTCCTGGTGCCTGCCCGCATCTATAAGGGTGGGCAGGAGGCTCGGGCCCTTTCTTCCCCAGATCTGCGGATCCCTGGAGTGCATTCATCCCTGTCTCCCATCAAGAGAATTTAAGGGGAGGGTGGTTAGAACCACACTTTCCATTCTGTCTCCCCAAATAAGGAGACAAGCCCACCTGGCCTGGGGGGTGAGATAAAATGGCATTCTTTCAAGTCTTTTGTTTATGCCCAGAGCTTACAATGCAATCCTTCTGTTTTCTGAGATCTTTTCTCCATGGGGACACTAATTTGCTAAGATTTGAAGGAGGGAAAGGATCGTAAAGATCAGGAAATACGGAGAACAACAAAATGCTTTAATATATCAAAATATTGCCCCACTATATAGTTATTATCATTGTTCATATTTACTGTGAATTCATTGATTTAAAGAGGCTTCATAGAGTAGTAATTAAGTACTTAGACTCTAGAGCCCCATGGCTTGAGTTCTGATCCCAGCTCCACTAATTGCTAGCTGACCTTGAATGATTGCTTTTTAGTGCCTCAATTTCTTCATTTGTGCTATGGACATGATCGTAGTACCTCCCTCAGTGTTGTTTTGGGCTTTGAATGAGATACCTAATGTCAGAACAAGTCACTTCGGAACAGTGCACATAATAAATGTAATTTGCTGCTACAACTATCAAGCTTGTCGTGTTCTTCTTCCAACATTTGGCAGAGATCCGTTACTGAACACAGGGCAGTTGGTTCCTGTGATTATTGGAGAAAACAAAACACTGTGTCACTTCCAAAAGAAAATGTTGTATATGAGGCTATTAAGACGACACTACAATCTCTACTCTTATCAGCATTAAAGGTAGATATGGAACATAAATTTAGAACTGTGGAAATATATGCAGTTGGAAAAGACTCCTCGTATTCATTTCTTCACTGATTTTACTTTTACTCAGTTAAGGACATATCTGCTAGCACGAGGCACTGCTCTAGAAACTGGGGACAGGGTCTGGATTTGATGGTCCTCACGATCTGGTGGAGGAAGACGAATGTAAATATACTGAGAAAGAATGAACAGCCGCCAAAATGATACTACGTCTCTGCTAAAATAATATTCATTCTCTGCTTGTTCTGTAAAGACATTCCAGAATTTTTCTGGAACCCTGACACCAGTTTCCAGGCAATGGAGAAAAATTCTACAAACCCAGCCACGTTCTACTGGGGGCGATGAAGGAATGCTCTTCTGAGAATCACCAGATTACGGGAGGGAGACAGGAAGCCAGAGAGATCATTACACATACTTTGCCACAGCTTGTGATCCACGTTAAATGCTAAGCGAGCTGTGGTTTAGTAGTGTTTAGGGTGGCAGTAGGGCCACCTGGCAGGGTACCGGGCAATGGCACATATACCTCTTTGCAGCACATCGCGGTGGTGTAGGTATTACTAGCATTAGCGTGCTCTGGAGGAAAGCAACACTCAGGGTGACGTGACCTGCCCACTGCCACAGACACTTGTAATTTCTCTCCGTAGCTCTGACGTATGCACAGGCAACTGTAGGACACGCATTGCCACATAAATGAAAACAGTTTCCTGTAGCTTCGTGGCCTCGATGGAAGCACAGCCTAGTAAATATTCACTTGGGCCCTAGTGAAGTTAAAAAGCCGGCTCCCAAATCAAATTCCTGGAGAATGAGTGAACACTGGACTCTAAGGCACAGTCAGGGCAAAGAGGACACATTTTACTGGGGGTTTTCAGCTCATTTTACTGGGGTTTAGTTACTACTAAGTGTCTTGCTGGATGTCAGGCACTGTTCTAAGTGCTGGGGAAACAGTAGCAAATAAAATCAAAAGGAATCTTTGCCTTTATGAAGCTTATATCCAGCCGAAAGTAAGGGAATACACAATAAACCAATAAACCAATAAATAAACCAATAAATAAATAAATAAATAAATAAATAAATAAATAAATATCGATCGATCATGGGAAGTTCTGGTGGAGAACCATAAAGTACGAGAAGGGGGGAAATGTGGGTAAGAGAGAGCTGTTCCATGCACCCTCTCCTACTCTGCCCATGTCCCCAGTTGTGCAACCACGAAAGGCCATTTCGGTGTTGGTTACATCACGACAGGGCT
>NW_024424452.1:75362166-75502976 GCF_017311325.1 Ursus maritimus
TCTTTCCCTATCACTGGAGATCATGGCTAACAGTTGCTCCTCTTCGAGTTGCTTGGATGAAGCACTTGAGCCTACTTGCTTTGAGAAAAACAGTGACATGGGAGACTATGGAAGTTCCAGATAGGAGGCTTCTCCTACATTGGTTGGTAATATGCTGTTATTGCTAAGGTTGTTTATCTCAGGAGATCCAGACAATTTGGCAAGTACACCACTGGGAGGAGGAACCGGAAGGCTCTCCCTCTGCAGAGTCACTTACCAGTTCAACAAACACATCAAGATGCATGCCAGGCTCTTTGCCTGTGAACCCTCCACCCATATAATTTCTTTGCCATATAAAACTGAGTTTATAGGGGAGGAAAAATCATGGGACAATAGCATTTTGTAGGGCAGATAAATCAGATAATGCTTCAGAGAACATTTATTTTTTAAAAGGCCTCTATTCTTGCATACCAGGCTTCAGAGATTTTATTTATGGTTTGAAGTAAAAAACCACTTTCACATTTATTATCTCATGAGCTTTTTTGTTATAAAGGACATTAACAAAGCATATTGTAAACTGATCCCCCGAATGCCTTCGACATGTTAAATTTCAGTTTCTTACTACATCATGAAATTGGTCTTAAGTCAGTTCCCTTTATATTGTGTGCTTTGCTTTCCTTGTATCTAGCGATCTTCATCCCCTCACCCACCTCAATCCCACAGCTACAGCCTGGACCCTGTCATCACCAGGAGTTACTCCACCACTCATATCTTAAATTCAAGCAATCCTGCTTCAGGACCCCCACCTCTTATATTTCCAGAACCCTGAGACTTCTATATGAGTTTCTTAGACTGGGTGTCTTCAACAACAGAAATGTATTTCCTTACAAGTTGTGGAGGCTGGGAAGTCCCAGATGAAGATGAGGCAGCTTTGATTTCTTGCGAGGCCTCTCTCTGCTGGCTTAGTCAGGGTTCTCAAGAGAAACAGAACCAATAGGGTATTTGGAGGTAATAGAACAGAAGATTTGTTATAGGAGTTGGCTCCTGTAATTATGGAGGCCAACAAGCCCACTATCTGCTCTCTGCGAGCTGGAGAACCAGGACTAAAGCCAGAAGTTCCAATGTTCGAGAACAGGAGTTGGATGTCCCAGCTGAAAAAGAGAGAGAGCAGATTTACCCTTCCTCCACTTTTTGTTCTATTCAGGCCCTCAATGGATTGGATGATGGCCTGCCTCCTAGGTGAGGGGAATCTTTACTCACTTTACTGATTCAGTACTAACCAGAAACTCTCACAGACACACCCAGAAGTCATGTTTTACCTGCTGTCTGGGCAGCACTAATCCCAGGCAAGTTGAGACATAAAGTTAACTTTCACAGCTGCTTTTGCTCTGCCTTCACATGGTCCTTCTTCCGTGTGTCTGTGCCATAGCTCCTCTTCTTCTAATGACACCAGTCGTACTGGATTAGAGCCCATCCCATGACCTCATTTAACTGTAATTACTTCCTTAAAGACCCTATCTCCAAATGCAGTCACATTCTGAGCTACTGAGGGTAGGATTTGAAGAAAGGAATTTGAGGGGGACACAATTCCTCCCATAACGTTCATTCCTACCACACTAGGTCTCCACTTTACTGGGACGTTCAGACCCTTGAGCCTATCCCCTCACATCTTCATTTCCTCCTCTGCACAGCCTAGGACTCTTGTCTTTCACTTCAGCCATCTTGTGAACAAAAGACACAATTCCACCACCTTTCTTCTGTCGGACCAATCTAAGAAAACACAAATCTTGAATCAATTCACCTGTTACGTAACTGAACAAATGTGACTTCCCTCCTTGGTGACACAGTTAGAGACTACATTGGGTGGAATTGTCACCCAAAGGAAACTTTATTAGATGCAAATAAGGAATCATGGGTAATAACTTCCAAAGCGTGACTCCGAGTGCAGGTGAGTGGGTTTCTTTTATTTAGGGTTAGGATAAATATTACAAAGGGGAGTTCTGTCATCACATGTAAAGGTCGGTGTAAGGTCACGCATGCATACTTAGGCAACATGCCTGTACATGCATCGTATGTTATGCCATTAACAAGGACGTTTGTTTTCCCTTTTAGGCAGAGATTTTAACATTGTAACGGGGTAGATTTAACCATCAGACCATAATCCATCTGTGCAGGTGTGAGTCTGTGGTCAAGCTCAAATTGGTCTAAGCTGCTGGAGCTCTCCCTGTTGTTTGCTTCTAAAAGACAAGGTTAACATTCCTGTAAAGAAGAAGGGGTCAGTGGGGGTCTTGTTGGTGATAATTTTAACCTCATTAAACCTGCAGGGCACAGTTTCAGTTATAACCCCCTTCTAGAGCCTAGATTCTAGATTGACATTGTTCCTGGAGAAAAATCACCCAAGCACCCAGAAGGTGCTACTGCATATGAACAAGTTATGTTCTATTAAAATTCATGCTCCAACTAGTCCCTGCGGCCCCAGGCAAGCCATGTGGCTAGTTCCTACCTTTAACACCTTCCCGAAGTTTCTTCCTATACCGCTTGCCCACGCATTCTCAACAGATGCTTTGCTCCCTATAGTATAGAAAAAAATAGATGCCATCATCCAACAAACTGCTCAACTCCATGCTCCGGACCCATTAACGTTTGCTTTTATTCCCTTTCTTACCTCCGATCTCTTTGATTTGGAATCTATTTGATTCCAAAACTCCTGTGATCTGTTTCTCTTGGAGGGAGGGAGTAGCAGAGGTAGCAGGAGAGAAGGAAAAAGGTGTTAGTTAGCAAGATGGCTATTTCTATCTGTAGCTAAGCGTAAACATAAAACAAAATTTGTGTTCGTATTTTAATGCAAAGTTTTACATTTATTTATTTTGTTTTAGAAACTTTCATTTAAAATCATATCCCACCAAGCTCTATTAAATATGTATGTTTCTACACTATATTGTACACCTGAAACTAATATAACACTGTATATTAGCTATACCCGCATTAAAATTAAAAAACTTGATAATAAAAAAATTTTTTAAATAAAATCATCAGGGACAAAGAAAAAAAATATGTAGGTTCCTTCTTTCTTGAGAGGATATCATAAGATCTTAGGAAAGTTACAAGTCAAACTTGAAAACTAAAACTTCCCCCAGGGACTTGAGCAGTGGTCGTATGTGTGAACATGAAGCAGATATCAGCTATTTTTAGTTCCAAGGTGGAAGCCTATCAAACCAGGTAGGATTCGGATGAGGATTCGTTCCAGGTGTCCCTGGCACATCCCATCAGGCCTCGCCTTCCTTTTCGGCTTTTTCCCAGCTCTTTGCTTTCTCTTAAACTCATAAAAAATCTTTCATGCTTATGTTTAATAGCTCCTTGTATGCAGTTTTCTGAGGTGATCACATATGAGGCACTTTTTATCTCTTGTACCACCATCAGCTTCGAGCTGTAGACGTGATATAATTTAACTTAATCATTATGTTCGAAGTAGGGGGAACATCAGAAAAGAAGCTTAGTTGCAAATTTGGAGGAGCTTTTTAGATTGCACGTGTGACATTTTATGACTCACTCATATTTTTTACAGTACACAATTTGTCTTCTCAACCAAGAAAAAAGATTATTTCTAAGCATTCACCATGCATTATTGCAGATCTATGTATTGCTAACATGAAAAAATCTGGCAGTGTTTTCTAAGGTCAACTTCAAAATCTCTCACATGTTCACATTTTTACTGACTTTTTCATTCCCAAAGTTCTTTCCATCTATTCATTTCCCTTCAATATGTGTGTAATCTGTTTTATGTTCGAGGCCACGTACAAGGCCACATTCCTCTAAAGAGAGCATTAGAAAAACCCAGAAGTAATGGCTCAGATGGTTCTTCCACACCTGGTCATGGAAAGATCTCAGAACTCCATGCACGGACTCCTCAGGTTAACACCACTGCACCATCCCTAGTGCCTCTCCGTGTCCAGAGACCTTACGTGTAATACCTCATTTTATTTTATTTTTTTATTTATTTATTCGACAGGATAGAGACAGCCAGCTAGAGAGGGAACACAAGCAGGGGGAGTGGGAGAGGAAGAAGCAGGCTCATAGCAGAGGAGCCTGATGTGGGGCTCGATCCCATAACGCCAGGATCACGCCCTGAGCCGAAGGCAGACGCTTAACCGCTGAGCCACCCAGGCGCCCCTAATACCTCATTTTATAACAACAGTGGGAGGTACATGAAACGAATGAGGACTCTGACGTCTAGAGAATCTAAATGACTTGCTCAGGATCAGGCAATAGCTAGTGGGGAGAGGTGAGTCTATTAAATGAAGAAGTCTCCAATTTGAACTGTATTGTAATTTTTGTTTTTCATCGTGCTGATGACTTTGCTTATTAGGCTGTTAACTGATAAAGAGACACAGTCCTAGACTCTAAATTCCCAATAGAATATCTATAAAAGGCCTGTCACTTTTTGTTGTAATCTAGACAGTCATCAGTTATGAGTTAGAGAGAAGTTTTACGTTAATATCCTTAGTCTTCTAGTGCAATTCTAATGGGGAACAGGACTACATTAAGTACCTGCAGCCACTCTGCCTTTAGTCTATGTAATACAGCTAGAAATGGCTTAGGACCAAAAATCTGAGCACTAAGGAAGTTCAGAAAGTAGAAATTGTACCAAGTTATTGTATACTTAGCTGATGCTTTCACTTTCCCCAGCACTTGTTTCCCAGAAAACAACACAAACTATCTGATATTTTATTACTTCCCACAGAAGAGTGATACCAAGGACAGAGCTAGAGGGCCACAGATCATAAATCTGTATTAAGGTCATCTAAGGAGATGATAACCTCTAGTGATTTCCCCATTACAAAAGGTTATTCTAATTATATGCCTAATAGTCAAAGGCATGAGAGATTTCCCCACATATACCAAGCACTTTGGCCTACTAACATATATTCAATTTAAGGGAAGACAAGTAAAGAATTTATTAATAATAAGATAATAAATTATAATATACTTGACTAGGGACTCTTCTTTTTACAGTGAAATTATGTCAGTTTCATTTGTAACAACAGAAGTACCATAGATTTGGCATTTACCCATTCTTCTGCATGGAGGAGCAGAGAGGGTGACCTTCCTGGAGAAAGAGAGAGTTTAAGGGGCTGAACCCCAGCAGGCTCAGCTCCTTACCCCAAATGCTACTGGGACTTCATCTCTCACTCAACGTTCGGGGCTTTGCTAAAGGTGCAGACCCACCTGCCTCCTCATACTTTCATTCCTGGCGGCTGCCCCGCCATCATCACAATGCCATCGACTACCACCACCGCCTGTAATGTGTCACAAGAGCAGAGGTGGTTTTGTCTATATAACCCACACATACTACTACCAGAAAAATTGTCCAAATGCCTGCCCTTTTTTGGAGTCATGGCTTCATCTTTTTAGGAAGGAGAACACATTTTCTTTTTTTTTTTTTTTAAGATTTTATTTATTTATTTGACAGAGATAGAGACAGCCAGTGAGAGAGGGAACACAAGCAGGGGGAGTGGGAGAGGAAGAAGCAGGCTCCTAGCGGAGGAGCCTGATGTGGGGCTCGATCCCATAACGCCGGGATCATGCCCTGAGCCGAAGGCAGACGCTTAACCGCTGTGCTACCCAGGCGCCCCGAGAACATATTTTCTAAACAGCGTGGTGAAAGATTTGTACCTGTGGGCCAGGTGAATAAGGCACAATTTAAACCTGAATGAAGAGCCAACACATCCTAGATTACTAGTCACCTCTTTAATTTCAACAAACAGTTTGCTCAGCAATTTCCCATAGTAGTAGTGACCTTCCCAATGTCCCAAAAACATGTCAGGCCATGTTTTTACAAGGTCAAATATGAAGGCATTTACAGAAACAGTAGTGCCCTTTAAAGATGGTGCCAAGGAGGAAAACACTGATGCTGTCATCTTTGCCACTGGTCAGTCCTTCTGTTTACCCTTCCTTGAGGAAGCCATCCTCAAAATCCACAGTGACAATCAGCTCTTCCTCTACAAATATGTCGATTTCCCCTCCACATTGGAAAAGCCAACACTGCCGTTATTGGCCTCCTTCAACCTCTGGGAGCCATCATGACAATTACAGAGTTGCAAGCACACAGGGTTTTCAGGGGTGAGGAGAAGTCTGATGGGTTGGAGAACTCAAGAACACAGCCTCCCTGGCCACAACTGTGCCTGGGTTTCTTTATCAGTGCTGCCTAATCTCTTGGTTTGAACCTCCGAAACTCAGATGACCTCACTGCTTTGCTTCCTGGTGCCCCTTCTTCCAAAATTAGCCTAAACCATTTTAAACATAACTCTGGTGGATCCATAATGATCCTTTACTAAGGTGGTTTGGAGGCAAAGCACGTTTAGCACGTATAAGCTCAGTAGATTCAGGCTTCCAAACAGGCGTGAGCAATTGCTATGGTCCGTTGGGTATCACTCAATTTTTACTTCATACTCTATACCTTAAGTGCCAGATCCAGCCAATACAGGTAAATCCTCATCTAGTCCAAAACATACACATTTGCAGTTATATACAGTTATTTTACTACTCATAAACCCATTTCTACACCCCAAGCCCTTAGTTTGGGCTTCTCATTCTCACTAACTGCATCCAAGATATTCCAAATTTCATCTGTCTAAACTCTTCTATAGAACTAGGGGTCCAGTTCCTGTCTTTGAAATCCAGCTGAAACAGAACAGGGACTGGATTCAGGTTCCCTTGACCCTAACCACCAAAGTCAGCACTCCTTGATAGTTTAAACTCCATGCCCATTGAGTAGCATATCTAACGGGAATGCAGAGGCAGGATGCTTACCCAAAAAAAGGGACTTGACTACAAAGACTGGCAAAGACCGGACCAAACCACTCTGCACCAAGATGGACCCTGGCACTGAACTTTTGCCCCACTTTCTCCTTCATTATAATACTAAAAATCATGCTCAAGGGTGGAGATTTAACATGCTAATTAGACAGGAAACCCATGAGGAAGCATAATCTTTAAGTGCACAGGTGCCAATAAATCTCCATCTCTACATGCTTAACCACCACCGTTTTCCCACCTAGGCCTAGACCTCGCCCTGGGGAGCCAGCCTGAAGGTCTCTTTCCTTGGTGCTTCCTCCCTTGTGCTAGAGCATAAGCCCCAATAACAGCCTTGCCTGAAACTCCCATTTGACCTCTTGTCAATTTCTATTGCTTGGAGAGTCCTGGGATCGAGCCCCGCATCGGGCTCCTCTGCTGGGAGCCTGCTTCTTCCTCTCCCACTCCCCCTGCTTGTGCTCCCTCTCTCACTGGCTGTCTCTCTCGGTCAAATAAATAAATAAAATCTTTTTTAAAAAGAGAGAGATAATAATAACAGTGCAAAATAACAAGCAAGGCAGAACGTGAAACTCTGCCATGAGTTAGGGAAAGAGTTAGAGAGAGCACTGGTACTTCTAAGTACTTCTAAGTAATCCATTCAAGCCTGTTTTTGCCAGGCTCTGTACTGGGCAGTTTTATAGTTTAAGCATTTCTAGATGGAAACAAGCTCTGTTAATCAGCGTTATGTAACAAATACTGTTTTCCTGAGTTTTGTCTATTTGAGCCTTCAGACTCTTGATTATAATAGAAAATGTCATGCAGGAATTTACTACTACAATTCTTTAAGTTGCAACTATTAATATCTCCGTTCTATGAAAGAAAAAATTAATGCTCGTAAACATTAAGTAATTTACCCAAGGTCAAACATCCAGTACATAGAAGAAGCAAATTTTTTATTCTAGACTTTATGCAAGTCACACAAGAATTTAAGAGTTATCTCAAACCCACACTCTGGAATAAGGACCAGATGGCCTTCCTTGGAGCTAAGTTAAGCATAAATATAAGTAGCACTACCCTAAAAGACACGAAGCGGGTGTTTACATGCATGTGCAGTTGCTCCCTACTAAGGCGCTGGCCAAAGGCGCCAGAACCTGCAGCTTGTGTGACCAAGGGCACCAAATCTAGTGTGGTCTGGTCGAGCTTATATGCTGGACTTTTCGGATCCTTCAACTCAGCAGTTCTCATGCCTGGGGAAGGTTTTTGTTTCTTTCCTTTCAGAGCTAGTGGGTGAGGTGAGGTATTACAAGGGAAGTGATTGGTTCTTGGACTTCACCCTTCATTTCTGATGCAGTAGGCTTGGGGTGAAGCCCGTTATGGGAATGTGTTTTATGTTGGTTCGCAATCCATTCGAGTTAATCCTGGTGTTCACTGATGTTTAAGAATCTTTAAAGCTCAAAAGCATGTGTCAGGACAAAAGAGATTACATTTGGCTTCGTTATAAGTGGTTAAATAAAGACCACTTTCAGTGACTCACCACTTGATTTCTCAAGCTACTTGCTTACTTCTACTAAGAGCTACAACACGCACTATCTTAACCTAAGAAAGCTTCTCTTCGACAGAAGAGTGTATTTTTTGTGCCCATATTTTCCTTACCAGCTGTACTTTCTTCCAGAATGATATGCTTTGCTGCTAAATGAGTATGTGTGCAAAAATACTCTTCTCCAAGCAGCATATGCTGCTGTCTCATATACGTCAGCTAATTTATCCCTGCGGCCACATTCTGCAGTAGCTTACATCCCCGTTTTACTGCTTAAAAAAAAAAAGAGAGAGATTTAGAAATGAAATCACTTTCTCAAGTTCAGGCAGCTAATACATGCTGGAGCTGAGTTTCAAACCAGATCTGTCTGATTCTAAATCACTCTTCTTCGATTCTTTTCTTCTTTGTCTTTTCTTTGCTGCCCATGTCTTGAGTGCCGTCACGTTACCCACAGGCATCTCTTAGTCTTATTCCTGGATCTGAGGACGGAGGAAGTTGCACTTCGGTGCCAGGTAGATATCCCTGGACTTTCAGCTCATATATGAGTCTTCAGATAATTTGTTGGTTTGACACACCACTAAACAGATGAACAAGTTTGCTGTTTGGTAACTTTGACTTTCATTATGGAGACTATGCGTAAGTGCTGTCTAATGTTTATTCATTCATCTCATTCTTATCTAATATTATGCTCTGAGACCAAGTCCCACATTTGGCAGGAGAAAGGGGGAATCCCCTTACACCACCAAGCAATTCTCTGGATACCAGTGGGATGTCCTACAATTCAACACACTTCTGACACTATCTACCCAGAGAGTGCATCAGATTCCACAGGTTAAGAGTTCAGTCCTACAAGACTGCTGCCTCACCCACTTCAGATGCCCGTCACAAGCTTCTGGGACTGTCCAACTCACTACAGCTCGGAGGTTCCTATGATTCCCTCTTTGGGTTCAATTAGAGCAGCTCACAGAACTGAAGGAAACATTTTATACCCTAAGTTACCAGTTTATTATAAAAGGATATAACTCAGGAACAGCCAGATGGAAGAGATGCATAGGGCAAAAATTATAAACGCTTGCTTTTTATTGTAAATATTGATTTATTTCCCAGGAATACAAGGTCTCCAATTGGAAAGAAATTATTTCTGTTACTGGGCTTTTTTTTTTTCCAGGTCTGATTCCTTTAACAACGATGTTACAATAGTTGATACTATCAAGAAGGTGAAGGACAATGAAAAGCAGTACAATATTTGTCAAAGTTTCGTTAACTTTATGTGGGCTTGACTGCAAGGAAGACCGCTAAAGATCATAGCCTCTTCTGTATTAGGCTTCTGCTTCTAAAATTGGGCCCTATTTCTAAAATTTCAGACATTCAGTAAATAATCTGGTAAGAATATATGCATGCGTTGGGCATTGTGCCAGGAATCGTGCTGAGAAAAATCCAAAGAAGAATAGAAAACATGACTCCTACACTCTGCAAAATCTATCATTTATTTTTGGAAATGAAAGAGCATTATGCGATTACAACGATAATGGTAACTAAGGCATGATAGTGTCAAAATAAAATAAGACGTCGATCAGGCTTGAACATTCCCTGAGCAGATAAAACCAGCTAAGCCACTCAAACAAAACTTAATCTAGCTTAGTTCATAAATGTAAATGCAATTTAATTTGATTTATTTCTTTTAAATGCCTCTAAAAAAATCATAAATGAAACGTGTCCTCTTCCTAAAATGGTATAAGGTAATCACTTTCAACCAATCCCCCGCTATCTGGAAACTTCTATTGTAATAATCACTATAATCATCATCATTGTAAAGGTTAAACAACTCTCTCGCTTTCACTTTATAAGTCACCCTGCAGCATAATGCCTCTGAGCGTCATACCACTTTTGGGTTTGAAGTCTCCCTGTTCAAGACTATTTTGTTTCTCACTCAATAAAATATTCATATCAGGTAAATCTCTCTGAATTTTCTTTTGACAGTTGATAAACAGTACAGTGAAAGTTGAGATGTCAAAATAAGTGGGTGCTTCTTTGAGTCTAAGGTAGTCCTTGGAATGAAAAGAAAAAAATCATTTTACTATAAAAGAGCCATCATACGGTATTACGGAGGGCACGTGTTGTGATGAGCACTGGGTATTATGTGCAACTAATGAAACATTGACCTCTACATCAAAAACTAATGATGTACTATATGTTGGCTAAATGAACATAATAATAACAATTAAATAAATAAATAGGCCCAAGTACAGAGCAGGGGGTTACAAGGTTCTTGAAGCAGACAAGGCAATTATCTTAAGCAATTCAAAGGATAGGCTTTACTATTTCTGGATATGAGTTTTCTAGAGGAAGGGCAAAAGCGGACAAGAATCCCACAAATCTGGTAGAGCCTGTACTAAATAAGTGAAGCATGTCCTGTTGTTTTCCACAAGACAGAAAGTTGTTTTCTGCTGCGTCCGGTGGCCCCATAACTTATTAACCCATGATTGTATTCCCATATCTCCCCCTTCTCTGTTTATTGATTCATCTGGAGTCTTGATTGAAGCAGTGCTATCATCTGTTAATTTTGGCATCTTGAGGCAGTCAGGGTAGAAAAAGTCAGCTTGAAGACTATGGAGAAAACAAAAATGATCAACAAACATAATGCTCCAATACTCTATATATGTAGATTGATGCCATGGAACCAGTTAGTGGGATTTAACCATTTTATGTTATTCAACAATTCCTGTTTAATATTTGTTTGAGTCTCTTTTTGTATGTTAAGTAATTTTTGATGCAACTGGGCAAAGTATCGATGTCGGACTGCAGGTTGGAGGAGAAAGCTCTTTGCAAGTGTCTTTTTATCCATTCCCAAGAATGTTGAGATTGGTTGTAAGGCAAGGGAGTGACATATTTTTCATGTTGCCAATCGCTGAATAAGTTATCTCAATAAGAACCTGTTGTCTATCTCCCAGCCACTCGAGGGCTGCTTCAACTGCTTGTAATCTTTGCCTGATGCCATTATCTAGTTGGGTCTAGGCTATCGTAGCATGTGTTATATTCGTGATAACATGATTAATGACCTTTGCTGTGTGTATAGATTTTGTAAGGGAAACAGAAGCAACTAAAGCAGTAGCTAAAATAATTACTGCTGAGATGAGGAAAGCCATAAGCCCTCCAATAAATCATTTGGATCTCCATTTAGAAATGGTTTGAGTTAGCCCAGCAAGGCCATTAGATCCTTCCCAAGGGTGTGTCAAATTCACAGGTAACCATACTTGAGGTTGACATTTTAACATGATACTATGAGAGATAGTTTTGTAATATGCAAGTGGCTAACACAGGAAGTATATACCATGCAGGAGTTTGACTATTGAGCATAGAAAGACTGCCATCAAAGGTGATAGTTATCTCAAAAATGGACATTAGAAAAAGCATAATGGTGTGGAGTGCAAGACAAAATGTGATCAGAAATATTGGAGGTGAGGTTAACTGTACACTTTCCATCATTGTTATTAAAGTGGCCATGGGAAACATTTCAGGGAAGAAAAGGGAGGGCAATATGCTATTAAGCGAAATGCCAAGAGCTATGTATAGAGCCAGTGGTGACCCTTAAGATGGAACCAGAAAGTCCCCCATCAGTCCAATGGATGGTGGTGGTGTTGGGTTCTAAAAATTTTATTTTCTTTCCTGAAGAGGATAAATATCCTTGTGGCCCCAATCAAAAAGAGTATAATTATGGAAGAGGGGTTTTTCGTGGGCATAAGATCTACAGGGTTTCAAGGAGACAAACTGGCTATTAGGAGACCAGACCTTAGTCATTTGACAATGGTCTATTGTTGGGGGGGGGGGAAGAATTGTTGAAAGGGGTTCCAGAGTCTATGACTGCAATGAAAATAAATCTAAGATTGGAATTTTGGTCTTTAAATTTAGGTAGGTAATGCAAATAAGTTCGAGATGTAATTTTTAAACAGCCTGACGTGTCAACAGTGGTGAAACAGACTGGTAAAAAATAAAGGGGGGGGGGGGACAAAGGAAACAGATTTATTTAAAGCCAGCCAATCACGTTGTTCTGAGAGGGTGCCAAGTGCCCCCAGTCCATAGAGTGTCATTGCTGCTCAAAGGAGGGTCAGCATCCCACCATGAGATGGGTCTAAAGGGGGGGGAGGGGTTGGTAATGTGTACCCAGTATAGATGAGGCTGAGCTGAGGTAACACAAACAAGGGAAAGGAACAAGAACATTATTACCTTGGCTGAGTTCTGTGATACCACAGCTAAATATGCTAAAAATCTATTTTCTGGGGTGGAAGGCGCTCTGACCCCCTGCATGACTTCAGTGGCCTGTTGATCAAGTTTTTTTAGTTGTCCCCAGGTCACATCAACCACTTTGGTTGTTTCTGGGCAGGGTCTCTGTTAATGTCCTTGAAGAGAATGATTGGCATCTCTGGGAGAGGGCTGAAGGGCTCATCCTTCCATCTCATGGTAAGGTCTGACAAAATGGACTGGCACCCAGTGTGTCCTGTGGGGAGAACACAAGCATATCCTCGCCCCCAGGTAATCAATTCATAGGGTCCTTTCCAGGAGTTACCCTCTTGGGTGATGTCCTTCATCAAAACCTTTGCCCAAATAGGGGTTTCAGGGGAAGATTTATAATGTTAGTCGGCGACCCTGAGGCCACATGAATTGCAATTCCAAAAATTTAAAGTGTATAATGCCTTCGGAAGTGCCTCCTGTGGTGATTATTATAGGTATTCCCCCCTTTTTTGTTTTTTTTAACACGTTTTTAGTATGGCGTGGGTGCGTTCTATAGATGGCCTGTCCGGTAGGATTGTAGGGGATACCGGTGGTGTGTCGAACATCCCAATTTTGAGAGAAATCTTTAAATGTGGAAGATAGATAGCTATGCCCATTGTCAGTTTTAATTTGCCCCTGCCCCCTGCTTATGCTCTCACTCTCTCAAATAAATAAAATATTAAAAAACAACACATTGTTGCCTCACAGAGAGTTTTTCTACTTGTTTTTCATTAAATATTCAGGAGGAGGCTGAAAGGGAGATCATCTTCCTTTAATGGTGGAGTAGAAGGGGGAAGAGGAGGAGCAAGAGAAGGGTTCCTCCTCCTCCCTGTGCTCTCAGGAAGGGGAGATGTCTAGGGGACACAAGGCCCTACGTATTAAACCCCAGGTTACTAATACACAGATGGGGATCTTTTCCCTTGCTCATGTCTAGATCTATTGTCCCTTGGTCTGGACCCCAAGGGCAGACGGCGCACGATCTGCAGAAACTTAACACGTTGAATCTCAGAAACCTTGCAATGGCCACTTTTCCAAGTTGAAAAGTTCTGAGGTAAAGAAGCTGTTCCTTAATCATTTGTTGGCCCATAATCGGTACAGAAGAGACTCTCACTGAATACTAGACACATTGGTAGCTATCCCAAGGGGGCTACAGCTGTCCCTTACAGGGATGAAGTTCCCGTGAAGTTTTCTCCTCCATCGATTCTGCCCAGGAGGAATCTCGGTGGACGTGATCACGTCGGGGTCACCACTTGTGGACTCTGACCAGCAGAACCCACGGCGGCAGAAATAATTACTTGAGACTACCGATCAGCCAAGACAGGTGAGAGGGAGCCCGAGGATAGGCTCCCCAAGCTGCTCCTAGACTCTCCACGTGATTAATGCAAAGACTTTGGGTAACAAAGTGACACAGGTTATGCAGAGCAGAGGCTTAAGTGCAGAGCAGGGGGTTACCAGGTTCTTGAAGCAGACAAGGCAATTAATCCTATGCAATTCAAAGCGTACGCTTTAACTATTTCTGGATGTGAGTTTTCTAGAGGAAGGGCAAAAGCGGGCAAGAATCCCACAAATTTGGTGGAGCCTGTACTAGATAAGCGAAGCACGTCCTGCTGTTTTCCACAAGACAGAAAGCCGTTTTCTGCTGGACTATGCAGCCCTATAACTTATTAACCTATAATTGTATTCCCACAGACTTTTATCCCACCAGAAAACATTAACTTATGTGCTTCAACAGGGTCCTTTTTGTTCTCTGATGAAAAGATCAAAGAACGTTTTAATCTCTTCTCACACCTTCGGAAGTCAAGCCAGCAAAACGAGTTCACAAACATATGAGGTTGTATATAAATAAATGCATGCTAACCTTCAAACCCACTTGATTGGTCTGCAGACCGTCATCACTACAGACTGATCTTACAATAATCATCATTTAACATTTTCATCGTTACATGGAACATTTTCATAAACTTTAAACTTTCTAAAACGACTTCAAAGTTGTTTTGTTTTTACATGGTAACTTCTGTCTAAGTGGCTTCTGTATTACTCCTGGGCCAGTAAGTATTGGGTCTCTCCTTGAGGGTATTCTCGGTTTGGGAGGGATAGTGAAACGGAAGAGTACTCCTTTTAACGCTTACCGATGGCATCCTAACTTTTAAAGCTAGACCACTGTTGGCAGTCATTGAGGAGTACTACTGGGAAAGCAGCGACAAAGAAGACCGCTTTTATATAAGCTGCGTGAGGGGGTGTATCCTTAATGCTCGGAACATTACCTGGCACACAGTAGGTATTCATTGACTAGGTGAATGACTAGGAAGTGCGTAGGAATGTAGTTGAAGATACAGATAAAGGGCACCACGTGCCTTCTTCTTGGTTATAAGTTCCCACCAGCTCCATGAACCTTATCTATTTGCTATTTTGCCTATTTAATACCATACAACTCAGCACACCAGACAGCGTGTGACTCTGTGTGTGTGTAATAGTGAAATTACCTTCTTATGAGTCTGTTTCCTCCGCTAGACTCTGTACTCTGTGTCTTATAAATCTTTGTATCTTCAGCAACTAGCTCAGTGCCTGACACATCATAAGAATTATGAAATATTTGTTGAACTGGTCAACTACAATGTGAATAAATCTATTCATATCCTTCCCATTTTTTTTCTCTAAAAATAAAAGAAGTGGGTTGATCTATAAGTGGTTCTCAGTGAACCACAATGTGGTACTTCCACATAGGAACATCTTGAGATGTACAGGGACGGTTTTCTGTTTTCCTAATGCCGGCGAGGTATCAGTGGTTCTTATTAACCAGGTACCAGGCCAGCTAAATACATGCTAATCGCTAGGCTAGTCCCACACATTAAAGTCCCTGTTCAACCTGTCATAGTGAGACCATTCAGAACTTTATTCCCTAAAGTCCTTTCTAGTTCTAAAACTCTATGATTCTAAGTGGAAAATATATTTTAAAAATTATTGTTTCAAAATGCGGACATGAATATCAAGCTAACATCACCCAGTAAAGCTCTTGCTTTGCTTCCTATTTGCCTTTAGCTATGTTTCTGGCTGACACGTTGCTCGCAGGTCCAAAATGTGGACTATATGAACGAAAAGGCCAGTTTTTCTAGTGTGAACCCCAAACTACTATCCCTGTTCCTCAAGGATCCCAAACTGACCTGGGAAATCTTTTCTGGCCCTTGTACACCAACGCAGTTCCAGCTGATAGGATCTGGGAAATTGAATAGGGCCAAAAGCCTCTTTAATGCCCCCACGCCAGAAAATCTATCAAAGCCCTCAAGACAAGGAGTCTCCCTCTAATGAGCCATTAAAGTGATCTTCCTTATTCCCTAAGCCTCCTGCTTTGGAACGAAAGCTCTGGTGAGTGCTGCCATGCTCCTGCTGACAACTTATCTGTAACTTGTATAAAATAAGGTCTTCCTCACTCAGTTCCCTTAATCACAGCCCTTTGATTTTCCTGCTTCTAGGATAGCAGAGCAGTGACCTTGCCCTTTTGCAAAGGAACACTGGGTGGAGGGACGGACCGCTCAGAGCCTATGGTTAGCTCTGACTTTTAAGTCAGTGTTTCTCATCAGTTCATCCAAGGGTCAAAAATCACATTGATTCACAGTCAGATTTTGTTTCACACTCCTGTTGCAATCTTCACCTGCTTGCTAGTTCCAAGATGAAATGGGCGGTCTTCTTCCTAAGTTCTAGGAAGAACGTTTAATTTTATTTTTATTCAGTTTTCTTTATTTTTTAAAATTTTTTGATTGGGCGATTGATTTGGTCCTAACTCTTTCATCCATTCACATGATAACCTCACAAGATAAAGCATATTACCAACTTGGTATATGTCCATTCATATTTTTCTCCCTAATCACAGCCTATTACAGATTACATGAGCGATGGTGCATGTGTGTGTCCATACATATGCAGAATTTTAAGAAATCATTGTTCATCTTTGAAGTTAGGATCATATCATGGGCACTTTTCTATGCCAGTCTTTTTTTTTTTTCTCTTTCTAATACTGTATGGGGTATTTTTCTAAGCCATCTGTTACAGCTCTAATTCACACTTTTTGGTACCTGCAAAACATCTCACGGAAGGGATGGAATAATTTTCCAGTTCTCTAACAAAGAGCATCCATTCTACCCTCAGTTTTTTGCCACTTTGAACAACACAGAAATAAACTTCTTTATGCAATATATAGAAACATGCTTGTATTTTTATTTCTGTAAGATAGATACCCATGAATAAAATTGCTACATCAAACAGTATATATCTTTTTTCTTTAATAAGAAAACCTGGGGACACTTTATCATCAACATTATCATCACGATTTAAATTAACAGATGATAAATTCACAAAAGGAAATGTTTTTTCTTTCTTTTTTTTTTTTAAGATTTTATTTATTTATTTGACAGAGAGAGAGACAGCCAGAGAGAGAGGGAACACAAGCAGGGGGAGTGGGAGAGGAAGAAGCAGGCTCCCAGCGGAGGAGCCTAATGTGGGGCTCGATCCCAGGACTCTGGGATCAGCCCTGAGCCAAAGGCAGACGCTTAACGACTGAGCCACCCAGGCGCCCCCAGGAAATGTTTTATATAATTTTACGTCACTGATCCAGGACCCAGAGATATGTAACACAGAAGACACATGAAAAATATGTCTTGGGAAATGAACACAACACTCCTGTGGATATGAAAGTTAACATATTGAATACTTCTTAAGTTTGTAGCAGAAAGTGCAATGGACCGTCTCAGCCTAACTTAGCAGTGCCTGGCAAGGTGTCTCTCTTGAGACGTTAGCTTCAGAATGTGCACACTACAGAGGCTGCAGCTTCGGAGTGTTCCGCGGGAGCACTGGGGATCTGGTCAGAATTTTCAAAGGCCATTGTCATTTCATACAAACCCTCCAGCCATTAAGAATTGCCAGACAGGACAACAGAGCGTCACAAAAGTTATCCATCCCATCTCTTGTAAGTCAATTAGAAGACAAAACCAAAACCTAAACATCTTCAAACTACAGAGCACATCATCTTTTCCCCTAGAAAGGGTTAGGGAGGTTGATGGGATCAGATATGCATCATTTTTACCAAATGGCAGATGCAGATTTGATCTGCAAATCTAGTGGAGTAGACACTGCTCTCACTACCCCTGCTGACCTGCAGCAAGTTACAGCTACCGGCGAGCCAGCCACGCCAGTCTGCACTCTCTCCACAGCACCATTGCAGAAGACTTGAACACATGAATACGTAAGCCACAGTATTTTTCAACAGTGCACTCTAGCGTCATCACCCAAGTAACAATGTGCAACCTCACTCAGTAGGAAAAGTGTGTAGAATAACTTCACACAATCTGACATGCTTACACAATCCTACCTGCTCTCAGCAAACGAGATGTTTTAGCTTGGATCTGTTTCATCCTGCTCTTGGCTACTACTCCAAGACTTCCTACATCAAAACAACAAAGCATAATATGATGACCTCTGAGCCAATGCTTATTCTGGATTCTAGTAGCAGGCCTTTTAAAATTAACATGAATTGGAGATCAGCCCATTGAGCATAACTTAATTATTATTGGCCAAACAGAATTGATCTACATTTTCTTCTTATCCTGGTGATTATATCACTTACAAGCGTAACTGAATGTAATCTTCTTAAATTATGAGTCGTTATAGTGTATTTATTACTCTTTCAAACCAGAAACGGAGACAAATTTCTCCCTGGGACCATCAGGGAAGGAGCCCTCAGCTCCACCATCAGCACCCAGGGCTGAAATTCTACTTAAACTCTTCCTTATATTGTTATAGGTAAATAAGAATCCCTTATTGTCATATGCTAACTCAATATTGAGGAAAAAAAATAAAAAATTAACCCACTATGTACATCATGCATTATGTGATCCACTACATACTATTTTATTAGTATATATTCGTTTAATTATACATAATACTATACACAGTTGTACATTAAACTATTTGCCCCGTTCACATAAGCATGTACATTAAACTATTCATCTTACTTAATACATATGATGGTGTATTACACATAAAACCCAGACCACATGAATAGTATATTCCACATATCACCATTAATATCACATAGGACATCACATTACTGATTATCCATAGCACAAGTTGGTCAAATTAATCCTTGTCACTATGTTTATCATAGCCATTATCTTTCCTTAATCACCAAGCTTTGAGAAACTAGCAACCTTCTCAGGTTATACACTTCTTTCCTCTCCGCCCCATAATATGTGGGGGGTTTTAATGAGAAACTATACCTGGCATCCGGTTCTTACTTCAGGACCATCCCACCTAAAATTGTCCATCTATTCCCTTAAATAAGACATTCCAATGGACTCATGACTAATCAGCTCATGGTCACACATAACTGTGGTGCCACACATGTGGTATTATTTAATTTGGGGGGATGCTGTCACCACCAAAGGCCTTAACATAGTCAAGCGACTTGTAGCTGAGCTTAAACTGAATATTATTTACCAACATTATAAGCATAAGGTATTAATTGGTCAATGCTCGTAGGACATATAAAAACTTTATTATAAATCTGTACACATATTATCATCAAACAAAATTAGCTTAGCAAACCTCCTCACCTCCCAATAGACTTTTAGCTAGTGTATAATATATATTTATCTTGCCAACCCTCCAAGATAAGACTCTATAACAACATACAAGACCTAAAAAATCCTAATTATATCATAGTTTATATATTTTCTCCCATTACAGTTTCAACCAAAACATATTCTAGCCCAAATTCTAATTAAATAAAATTTAAAAGAACTAATTTTTTTTCCAAATACCAGGCTTAGTGGGCTAGAAATTTTTTTACTCTTTATTAAGTTTAATTTCACCCCTTTCAAAACTGACATAGCACTTAATATTTGGAGATTTTTATGGAAAGGAATTTCTCTAGATCTGATTTAGTTAATGTAGCTTAACAATTAAAGCAAAGCACTGAAAATGCCTAGATGAGTTTACAAAACTCCATAGACTCATAGGCTTGGTCCCACTCCTTCTATTAATTTTGTATCAAATTACACGTGCAAGGGGCGCCTGGGTGGCACAGTGGATAAGCGTCTGCCTTCGGCTCAGGGCGTGATCCTGGCGTTATGGGATCGAGCCCCACATCAGGCTCCTCTGCTATGAGCCTGCTTCTTCCTCTCCCACTCCCCCTGCTTGTGTTCCCTCTCTCGCTGGCTGTCTCTATCTCTGTCAAATAAATAAATAAAATCTTAAAAAAAAAAATTACACATGCAAGTATATGCATCCCAATGAGAACACCTTCTCCATCAGTCAAGATAAAAGGAGCAGGTCTCAAACTCAATACGAAGTACTTCATTATGCCTTGCCACTCCCTCACAGGAGACAGCAGTGATAGAAATGGTTCTAAATGAAAGTTTGACTAAGGTATACTAACTTATTATTAGAGTTAGTAAATTTTGCACCAGCTGCCGCAGTCATGCAGTTAACCCAAATTAATAAAATTTTGGTGTAAAGCAAGTTTAAGATAATTTAATAATAAAGTTAATTTTTAATTAAACTAGAAGAAGCTAACTAAAACCAAAACAACCTACAAAAGTGACTTTAATATTTCTGGTTACACACTAACTAAGAGCCAACCTGGGGTTAGATACCCCATTATGTTCAACCCTACACCCAGATAATTAATATAACAAATTATTTGCCAGAGTACTACAAGCAATAGCTTAAAACTCAAACCTCTAGGCAGCCTGTTCTAGGATTGATACTCCTACCTCTTGCTAATCTGGACTATCTACCACCATCTTCAGCAAACCCTAAAAGGGAATTATAACAAGCATAAAGATCAGCATAAAAATATTAGGTCAAGGTATAGCTTATGAGATGGAAAGAAATGGGCCACTTATTCTACTTTGAGAACATAAATATCATGCAAAAGCCTTCATGAAACTGAAGACTAAGGAAGAGTTAGTAGTAATTTAGGAACAGAGAGCTTCATTTCATTAGGCTGAGGCACACACACACTGTCCATCACCCTTCTCAAATATTAACTTCATATTTAAGACTACTTATAATTACAATTATCTAACACGTGAGAGGAGACAAGTGTGCCTGGACAAACCAAGGTGTAAATAAAGCACCTCATTTACATTCCGGAGACTTCGTCTTAAATGATCTTAAAATGACCACTTTTTTTTTTTAAGACTTATTTATTTATTTATTTATTTGAGAGAGAGAGCACACAAGCAAGGGGAGGGACAGAGGGGGAGGGAGAGAGAGAATCTCAAGCAGACTCTGCACCGAGCTCAGAGCCTGAGGCGGGGCGCCATCTCCTAATCCTGAGATCATGACCTGAACCAAAACCAAGAGTCAGACGCCCAACCCACTGAGCCACCCAGGCGTCCCCCAAAGTGACTACTTTGAACTAAAGCCAGCCAAAACTTAACTACACCTAACAATTATATTAAATGAAATAAGACCTTTATTTACAAAGACGAATATAGGGGGTAGAAATCTTAATGAGTGCTATGGAGAAAATACTGCAAGAGAATGGTGAAATAAGTATTTAAAGGACAAAGTTTACCCTTTTACCTTTTGCATGATGAATTAACTAGAACAATTTCACAAAGAGAACTCAAGTCAAATATCCCAAAACCAGATAAGTTATTTTCAGACACGTTAAGGAACAAATTCATGTATTTGGAAAAATAGTGAGAAGGTCTATAAATACAGGTGAAAACCTGATGAGCTGGGGGATAGCTGACTCTCCAGGAGAGACTTTCAGTTCAACTTTAAAATTAACTAAAAAGGATCCCATTCTAGAGTTCATATCAACAATAAGGTTTATAAAACCTCAATGTTGGATCAGGACATCCCAATGTTGTAACCACTATTAGTGGTCCTTTCATTCAATGATTAAAGTTTTACATGATCTGAGTTCAGACTAGAGTGATCCAGGTCAATTTCTCTTTTCTATTTTCCCCATAGGAAAAAAAAAAAAAGAGAAAATTGCCTTACCTAAAACATGATATAATTTTAATCTAATTAATTTCTATCAGCCCAGACCAAGACCAGGGATCGTTTAAGTGGAAGTCCAGTAACTGCATAAAACTTGAAACTTTATAAGTAAGGGTTCAAATCCTCTTCTTAACACTATATTCATAATTAATCTTCTGTTAATTATTCTTACTTTACTCGTTGTATCACTTCTTGTATTATTTGAATGAAAAGTACTAGGTTGTATAGAACTTCATAAAGGACCAAATATTTAACCATCACCAATGCCCTCAAATTCTTTATCAAAAAATCTTTACAATCATTAACATCATCAATATCTATATCATAGCATCAGTCCTAGCCCTTACACTAGTCTTAACAATATGTATTTCACTATCCACACTATATCCACTAGTCAACATAAATCTAGGTGTACTATTCATATCAGCTGTAGCAAGTTTAGCTGTTTATTCTATTCCCTGATCAGAATGAGCTTCAAATTCAAAATATGCCCTAATTGATGTATGCCAAGCCATAGCACAATTTCATAGAAGTAACATAGCAATTATTCTATTATCAGTACTACTAGTAAATGGATCATTTACATAATCAACCCTAATTACTACTTGAGTATTTATGATCAATTTTTTCATCATGACCACTAGCCATAATATGATTCATTTCAACCGCAGCAGAAACCGACTGAGCCCCTTTTGACTTAACAGCCGGAGAATCGGAATTTGTCTCTGGTGTTAGTGTCAAATACGCTGCAGGCCCATTTGCTCTATCTTTTTCTAGCAGAAAGTTGCCAACACTATCATAACAAATATTTTAACAATTCTTTTCCTAGAATCTCACAATACTTACCTACCAGAAATGTATACAGTTAACTTCATGATTAAAACCCTTCTTTTATTTTCTTTTTATGAACCCAAGCATCATATCCGCAATGCTGATATGACCATTTTACACATCGCTTATGAAAAAATTTATCACTAATGCTAACATTATGTATATGATATGTATCAATTCCCGTTACTAAAGCAAGTATCCTGCCACAAACATTAAAACTATATCTGATAAAAGAATTACTTTGATAGAATAAATAACAGAGGCTTAAGCCCTCTTATTTCTAGAATTATAGGGATTAAACCTAATCCTAAGAATTCAAAAATCTCCATGTTACCATATCACACCATGGTAAGGTCAGCTAAATAAACTATTGGGCCAATACCCCTAAAATGGTATTATTCTTCCCATACTAATAAATCCTCTTATCTTCATTATTATGTCACTTACCATTATTACAAGCACCATAATCATTACGTTAAACTCACACTAATTAATAATCTGAATTGGTTTCAAGATAAATATAATAAACCATATTCTAGTTCTAATTAAAAATTGTAATCCATGACCCATAGAAGTATCCATTAAATGTTTCTCCACTACATCTGTACTTTTAATAACAGCTGTCATTTTTAAATTAATATATTCTGGTCAATGAACAATAACTAAAATTTTTAATCCAACAACACCCTTTATTATTATGGTAGCTTTTATTATAAAACCTGAATTTTCCCCATTTTATTTTTGAGTACCAGAAGTTATACAAGTTGTTCCATTAATGATCAGAGAGTTTTACTGACATGACAAAAACTTACATATCATTTTTATATCAAATTTCACCATCAGTTTTATATCAAATTTTAACATTAGTTTTATATCGTTTCACCATCAGTTAACCTAAATATATTAATTATTGCTATAGTATCAGTTATAGGTAGGAGAATGAGGAGGGCTTAACCAAACACAACTATAAAAATTCTAGCCTAGGGGCGCCTGGGTGGCACAGCTGTTAAGCGTCTGCCTTCGGCTCAGGGCGTGATCCCGGCGTTATGGGATCGAGCCCCACATCAGGCTCCTCCGCTAGGAGCCTGCTTCTTCCTCTCCCACTCCTCCTGCTTGTGTTCCCTCTCTCGCTGGCTGTCTCTATCTCTGTCGAATAAATAAATAAAATCTTTAAAAAAAAAATTCTAGCCTATTCATCAATTGCCCATTTAGGCTGACTAGAGCTATCGTGATTTATAAACCAAGCATCATAGCTCTAAATCTATTCATTTACATTATATTAATATTTACTACGGTTGTACTATTTATTTACAGTCATCCACCACAAGACTTCCACACACATGAAATAGGATACCTTTAATTACTACTATGATTTTTCTGACTATATTATCCCTAGGAAGCCCACCACTCACAGGTTTGTTTCTGTTTTTTTTTTTAAGTGAATAGTTTTCCAAAACTAGCAACATTATTATACCAACATTAAAAGCTATCCCAGCCCTACTTAATCTATAGTTCCACATACAATTAAGTTATTCTACCTCACTACCATTTCCATCAATAAATAACAGAAATACAATAACAATTTGCAAACATAAGCCAAGTAATTTTTTTACGTCCATTCATTATTGTATCAACATCAGTCCTTCCCCTAACACCCAAAGTATCAGTGCTGGACTAGGAATTTAAGTTAACTTAGACAAAACACCTTTAGAGCTCTATGCATGTATTATCTTTGTTCCTGAAATACAGATTGCGGACTATCTTACAACTAAATGCAAATCAAACACTTGAATAAGCTAAATCCTCACTAACTATTCCAGTCAACTGGCTTTGGTCTTCTCCAGGGCTTAGGGGAGAAAGATGGGGCTAGCCTAAGACAATCAAAGCTCTTTTTTTGAATTTGCAGTTCAATCTGTTATTCACCACAGGGTTTGGTAAACACAGGGTTCAAACTCCGTCTTTAGGTTGAGTCTAATGCTTACTCAGCCGCTTTACCTATTTTCATAAAACCACCTACTATTAACAAACCATAAAGATATTGGGACACCATGTTTATGGTTTGATGCTTGAACCAGAATTGTAGGAACCTCCTTAAGTCTTCTTATTCATGCTGAATTAGGTCAACCTGGAACTTTATTAAGAAATGATAAAATTTACTCAAAGAAATAAATAAAATCTCTTTTAAAAAAAGAAATGGTAAAATTTATAACATAATCGTTACTGTTCACATGTTCATAATAATCTTTCCAATAGTAATATCTGTTATAAATCAGGGCTTTGGCAATTGAGTCATAACATTAATAACTATAACCTCTGATACAGCATTTCTTCAAATACGCAATATAAACTTTTACTTCTTCTACCATCATTCTTATGTCTACTTGCCTCATCAATAATTGAAGAGGTGCTGGAACAGAATCAAGAGTGTGTCTGCCCTTAGCCAGTAATTTAGCCCACACGGAGCTTCTGTATATTTGACTTTCTTTTCATTACATTTAGCAGGTGCCTCATTGATTTTAGGTGCAATCAATTTTATTACTACAATTATCAATATAAAACCACCAACTATGTCTCAATACCAAACACCACTATTTGTCTGATGTGTTCTAATTACAAAGGTAATATTATTACTTACATTCCCAGTATTAGCAACTAGTATTGCTATATTATTAACAGATCATAAGTAGCACTTCCTTTGATCCTGAAGGCGGGGACGACCATCTGTTCTGATTCTTCAGCCACACAGAAGAATATATTCTTATTTATGGGTTTGGAATAATTTCATATATTGTTTTATATTATTTATATTATATTATTCAGGAAAAAAGGCTTTTAGATATATAGGAATAATATAAGTCATATTATATTGGAGAGTTAAAAATTACTCACAGATTTTCAACTGCACAAGGGGTCATCGCCTCTGACCCCCACAATGTTCAAAAGTTAACTATACTTGCAACACTGGTGTTACACCTGGTGTATTTTTTTTTTTAAAGATTTTATTTATTTATTTGACAGAGATAGAAACATCCAGTGAGAGAGGGAACACAAGCAGGGGGAGTGGGAGAGGAAGAAGCAGGCTCCTAGCGGAGGAGCCTGATGTGGGGCTCGATCCCGTAACGCTGGAATCACGCCCTGAGCCGAAGGCAGACGCTCAACCGCTGTGCCACCCAGGCGCCCTACACCTGGTGTATTTTAACCAGAACAGTACACTCAAGTATCACACACAAATTAACCAACATGTAGACATTTTATTCAGCAGTATTAATTCCCAAGAACTTTGCCCTTTGCTCATTTTATGTTTCTGTTTCATTTACATCTAGCTCCAAATCCTTGATGTTTCTTCTGTTGGGACCCCCTTCCTGCCTTTTGGATTGGTGGCTCATCTTGGCTTTGTTGTATTCGTCTTTATTAATTCTCTTCACCTCTTGACACATCAAGTAGGATACTCTTCCTTGGTTCCGACCTCTTGTGACTGCAAACCCATTTGGGCCAAGTGCTAGGCATACGCCACCGTGGTTTCTTCCTCAGATAACTTACTGTCTGTGAGATGTGCTTTTCTGTGTAGGTAAAGTGTCAAACATTTACCTATTTAAGAAAAAAAATTTTCCGCATTTATTTTCAACAACACTCCGACTCCAACTCTAAACATATCTGGAGACATAAAGTTTCCTTTCTTCTTCAATTAATTCACATTTTTTAAAAGTTTTTATACATTTATTTGAGAGCGAGCAAGCTAGCACGAGTGGGGGGAGGGGCAGAGGGAGAAGCAGAATTCCCACTGAGCAGGGAGCCTGACTGGGCTCAGTTCCAGGACCCCAAGATCATGACCTGAGCCAAAGAAAGGTACTTAACAGACTGAGACACCCAGGCGCCCCTAATTCACACATGTTTAAATAAGAATACCTAGTGTTAGAAATCAACGATCTCTTGTGAAGTAGGATTCAGTTTTCTTGAAACGATTTGATATAGCAGTGGGACTTGTTAGTTAAGGACTTGTTTGACTTGGACTTGTCTTTATTCTGTTGGACTTTTAAACTTTGATTTTACATCATTCTTCGTCATCGTTGCACCTCATTGGGATGATCTCTGCATGCGAGCAGATAAGAAAACAGATGGAACTGATAACTGATAAGCTTTTTATTAAGATCACCTCACAGAAGCCCTGCAGTACTCGCCACAATGGTTCACTAGAACAATGTAATTTCTCCAAAGTAGGGGTAAACCTGTGGCCAAATCTGGTCCCATTTGTTTTTGTATGACTTACGAGCCAAGAATGGTTTTTACAGTTTCAAATGGTTTGGGGGGGAAAAAATCAAAAGAAGATTAATATTTCATAACATGTGAAAATTATATGAAATTCAAATTTCAGGGTCTCTAAATAAGGTTCATTAGAACACATCCTTGCCCATTGATTTACGTATTGTCTACAGCTGTTTTCAGCTACAGTGGCAGAGTGAAGTAGTTGCAACAGAGATTGTGTGGTACACAAAGCTGAAATACCAGCTAGCTGGCCCTTTGCAGAAGAAGTTTGTCAACTCCAACTCTAGGCTTATTCGAGAGGAGAGGAGGCACCAGGCATCGAATCTCTCTGGGTACATACAAAATGATGCTGTCTTTACAAGCTTGTGTGGGTACCTCTTCTCTGCAGTTATGGGGACTGAACAAGTCAAGGGATAGAGAAAAAAGAGAGTGGGCTGGTACAGTCTCGGTGCTTAACTCAAACATTCCTTCAGGAAGTCTCAGTTGTCAGTCCTCTTCACTGAAGCACTCACATTCACACTGCTGCTGGGAAACTTGAAGCTGCAGGGTGTAGAACAGCAGTCAAAGATAGGGCGTGAGGAATGTGGCCAAAAATTAAGAGGAAGCTTGGGACCCACCTGATCTGCCTCCGAGGAGCGCCATACTCTTTGATCTAAACTGCTGTACCAGATGTTCTCTCTAACTGGCCCCAATCCAGAGAACAGGAAGGAAACTGCATAAAAGGTTTGGAAAAGAGGGGGCAATGAAGCAGGGAGTGGCCACTGCCCCAACCAAGTCTGGGCAGTTGAGATTCTGAAGATGAAAGTTACAGCAAGCAAAAACTAGGCCGAGATGCCCAAGAGAGAGACTGGGGTCAGTAAATGTGTCCACCACAGATGGAATATACTTCTGAAAAGGGCAAAGGGGTTCACCCGCTGGAAAGAGAAAACAACATCAGAGGCCAAAATGGAATTGGGTGTGTCCTGCCCCTCCTTACATGAACAAGGCTACAGGAATGTTCCTGAGGAAGAGATCCTCAGGATTAGCATTAAAACTAAAAAGAGCTCTATGAAAAATGAGAGGATATAAAATCATGTGGTCTGAATTGGAGCCCTAGAAAATTTAGTGAACCCTGTGATTTAAAAAAAAAAAAAAAACGAACTTACCTACACCCCGTGTTTACCATTTGGTAATTGCTACCTGCGTGCCATGTGTGTATAGATGTATAAATATAAGCATACATATACACATACATATCCTATAATCCTTGCCATAACTGAACAAGACAGATGGTAGTAGCGTAGTATCCCTATTTCATTAATGAAGGAACCAAGAATTGGAGAGGATAAATGACTTGCTCAAGGCCAAGCAGCTGACAAAATGAAGATCTGAAGTCTGTCTGTTCACTTAACTACATTTAGTTTACAGAGGAGTACTACCATCTTCAAAAGACATAAAAAAGCAGTTCTTCAAAAATTAAATATATGCCGGTTTAAGCTAAGTATCACCTGCTTAATGAAGGGATTAACTGGGTAGAATAATTGAGGTGTCATAATTTTAAGTGATGTAAGAATATGCTTGATAGGGAATCGATTTTTCGAAATTTCACTGTATTTCAGGAGTGGGAGTTAGATGCAGCTTGTTTAGTCTTATCACGAGCATAATTTTACCTGGTACTAATGGATCCATTTATTAAATTTGATCTTTTCCGTGATGGCACACTGTCCCCAAAATCAAAGAAATACCAATTTGAGAAATCCAGGACTTTGACCAAAAAGTCAAAAGAGAGGACAGGAGGAAGGAACATAGAAAACCCATTTTCACTGCTGGAATATGTCAATTAATCAATTAGGTTTCTACAGTATTAGGGGGGCTACTAGGAGATACCTTCCCCCAAAGAATTAGGACTGAGTAAAATAAGGTAAACTTCAAAATAACACACGATAAAATAGAGCAGAAAATCAAAGTCATCTGGGAAAAACTGCCTGACTCCCAGGCCAAGTATCCAGAAGTGTAACCAGTGCATCATGTTTACCTAGACTAAAGGGAAAGCAGGCACCAGGTAGCCAGGAGACTGGGCAGAGCCCAGCCTATCTGGGGAACTGGTGGTGTGGGCTCACTTGTGAGACCAGGAAGTGAGTTCCCCTTTAAAAGCAGTTCCTCCCCCAAAATAAAAAAAATTAATAAGTAAAAGCAGTTCCTCCCATTTTCCAAAAGTTTCCATGGAGTGTTTGTTCAGGGAAAACATTTTTCCTTCCCAACTGCCCAAACGACTTGGACAGGACTTAAACATACAGAAGAGAAGATATAGAAAAAGGTAGAAAAGGGGGAAAGGATCATATTACAATGGGTTGGGGGGAATGGGTAAATGGAAGGGAATCTATAGTTCATACCAAATGTGGTCAGAATGACAATGACATATAATTCAGGTAGATTTTTTTTTCCTGAGAAGTAAGATCTAATTTTTTAAAAAGAGAATGGAGGTGGGGTAGCAGCTAGTGGAAAGAAGTTTTTAGATAAGAGACCTGAGTTCTCTTTCTAATTAAGAAGGCGAAGAACATTGTAGGAGAGGAATGGGGTGATTGCCTGATATACTGAAATGTAGACATATCCTAACCTTGCTCCTCATTGAGTCTTATGTCAAAGAGAAAGAAGAAATAAATGTGTGTGTGCACATGCATATTTGTTTCTTCGTTCACACATACATATACATTTGTGGGTATTGGTGTGTGCATATGTGTTTTAGTTGTGAATCTCCTTTTCTTTCTCATGTTCACTCTCTCTGGTGGAAAAGCAACAGCAAAAGGCCAAAAGCAAAAAAGGTAAATACCTTAGCTAGACCATCAGTCTCTTAATTTGGGGGCTTGACTAAAAACAAAGTGCTTTTTTTTTTTTTAGGAACAAAACATTCTCTTTAGACATCAGAGAGAAATGCAAAATGTAGTTATATTAGTAAAAAGAATGCTGATCTATATTTTTAATATATTGCTTTCTTGGTGCAAAAATAAAGTTTTTTTTTAAATTTATTTATTTATGGGGGGGGACGAATTCCAGTGGGGGGAGGGGCAGAGGAAGAGGGAGAGAGAGAACCTCAAGCAAACTGCCCTCTGAGCACGGAGCTCAATCCCAAACCCAGGAGATCATGACCTGAGCCAAAATCACGAGCTGGACATTTAACCAACTGAGCCACCCAGGTGCCCCCAAAGTTTTAATTAAGCCAAAGAATGATACCAAAAAAAAAAAAATTTCAGCAATACCAGTGCTAGAAATGTTCTCTGGGCTTTTGCACAGGCAACCATGGGGAAGAGAGTGGCCATCGTTGGAGCTGGCATCAGTGGCTTGGCCTCCATCAGAAGCTGTCTGGAAGAGGGGCTGGAGCCCACCTGCTTTGAGAAGAGTGATGACATTGGGGGCCTTTGGAAATTCTCAGTGAGTGGGACATCACTGCTGCAGACCAGGAAGTGAGGTGTGAAGTATGTGAGAACACATTGCTGGAGCACAGCCTCCAAATCAGCTTCCATGAAGTTATAACCCCTCCTAGGATAGAATCTACAAAACACAGCATCGAGAGCAGGTTGGAAAGTAAGTTTCTTGCCCACTTCAGAAGTAAATGAGATAGTGGGCTAGCTTCGAAGGTCTCTGTGTACATAATTCACCCCTGGTAAACCATTAATAGTTAAGCCACTTCTGGGAACAAAGTCCAAGGGCAAGTATTGATTAGGTTCATGTAATGTAACTACATGAGTTACTCATTTAAAAAACAGGGTTGTTGGGGCGCCTGGGTGGCACAGTGGTTAAGCGTCTGCCTTCGGCTCAGGGCGTGATCCTGGCGTTGTGGGATCGAGCCCCACATCAGGCTCCTCTGCTATGAGCCTGCTTCTTCCTCTCCCACTCCCCCTGCTTGTGTTCCCTCTCTCGCTGGCTGTCTCTATCTCTGTCGAATAAATAAATAAAATCTTTAAAAAAAAAAAAAACCAGGGTTGTTCCCATTCTTTTGTTGAGGTTACCAAAGGTCTACTTAATGATTCAGACCACAGGTTTTAAGGCTTCAGGTGCTGTTTGGCCTTGGAAAAACCATATAATTAATGAGACCGCTACGGGAGGAACCAAGAACAAGGTGCACTAATTCAAAGTTCTTCAATGCCCTTTTGTCTCTGTGCATTCATAATAAGAACTCTGTCAGCAAACATGCCTCTATGCAACCACTAAATCACTTCCTCTGTTGCCTGACAACCACATCAGCAGCTGTGAGGGCTTTCCTGCACCCCAGCTGCCTCGTCGTCTCCAACCTTAGGAACACTGCATGGCTAAGCCCACTCCATCTGTCGTCGTCGTCTTCTTCTTCTTCCTCTTCCTCCTCCTCCTCTTCTTCTTCTTCTTCTTCTTCTTCTTCTTCTTCTTCTTCTTCTTCTTCTGATAGACCATTCATATATGCAAATTTAGAAGCAATAACCCTTTCTCAGCTACTATTTCCTCCTCAAGTGCAAAATTAGTATTAGGTTTTATACCCCAATAAAAAGATTGCATTTAAGGAGACAGTGTCTCTGGCAACTCTTTCAATATTATAAAGATATGAGAATTATTCTTATTAATATAGCTATTTTCTGGACTCCAAAGAATTCTTGAAATGCTCAGCATCTTGTATGATGTTACAGAGCCTAGAATACATTGCTGAAATGTGCTGACAGGGCTTCCGACGAGCACCCTGTTGATTCTTAGGGCTATTCTAGTGAGCACTTTCTATATACCTAACACTTTTTCCCATGTAATTAAATCTTTACAATAATCCTATAAGGTAGGTATGAGTTTTTCCCTTTTATAAATGAATCTGAAGCTTAAAAAGAAAAGGGAAAAATGGTAAATAGTTGGTAAATGATAAAGACAAGATCTTGATTCAAGCTGGCCTGTTTCTCCAGCCTGAATGCTTACCCGCTTGGTAAACTGCTGGGTGCCATTGCAATAAGTGGCTTATTGAACTGGCAGGATTTCCACAGGAATCTTAACCAGTCTTCGTATTCAAACTTACTTTACGAAACATTGCTGAAGATAGGCACTGCCAGTACAGCTTTGAGAACAGCTACATCCTTGCTGCTCAGGGAAGACTTTGACATTTGAACCTGGCATCATAGAATTGATGATGTCCTCACCTGCACACATATGCTTCTCTTCGAGAAAAAGATGGAATACTCCAGAGGATGGAACTGCAGGCCCAGAGGCTGAAGCCTTGAGATACAGAAGATTATTCCTAGGCCTGGAAACCTAATGATATTTACCCTACTGGATTTCAAAATTGGGACTGTTAACTCCTTTCTTCCTTCCATTCTCTCCCTTTTGGAATGGGAACATCTGTAACTGGTACCCAATGCCTGTCTCATTGCTGTACTTTAGTAGAAGAGAATTTGTTTTCTTCACAGGTCCACAGGTGGAGAGGCATTTTGGCCCAGACAGATCATACCTGGAGTCTCATCCGTACCTGATTTAGATCTTTAGGTGATACAATTTGGGACTTCTGAGATGATGATGTATAGATGAGATTCAGGACTTGATCTGATGCTGCAATGGATTGAGACTTTGGGGTGATGAGATGGGGTGAATGTATTTTGCATGTGGGAAAGATGTGAATACGGGCCAGTGACTGTGGTAGGCTGAACAATTGAACAATGGTCCCCCCAAAGGTACCAGGTCCTAATCCCTGGAACTTGCAAATGTTTCTAATAAGTAAGCTAAGATATGATTAAGTTAAGAATCTTGAGATGGTGAAATTATTCTGGATTATCTGGGTGGGCTAAAAATGCTATAGCATATATGCTTATAAGAAGGAAGCAAAGGGAGACTTGACACCCACAGATAGAAGGGGAAAGATAATGTGATCACTTCAGCAGAAAGAGAGATTCGAAGATGCTATGCTTTGACCTCCATCTTCAAGATGGAGGAAGAGGCCATTAGCCAAGGAATGCAGGTGGGCTCTGGGCACTGAAAAGGCCAAGGAATGCTGGCATCCACCAGAAGCTGGAAGGGACAGGAATGAATTTTCCCCTAGACCCTCTGGAATGAACACAGCCCTGAGAACACCTTGATTTCAGCCCAGTGATACTGATTTCCGACTACTGGCCTCTGGAATTCTTAGAGAATAGATTCCTGCTGTTTTAAGCCATCAAGTGTTGGTAACTTACTACAGTACACAGGAAACTAATACACTGGTTGGTTATTCAGAGTTTCCTAATTACCTTCCTCTGTGAGAGGGTCCACACTGCAGGTTGTGGCATCACTTCCTGTGTTTCTCAAATACTAGCAGGAACCTACCGCTGTGTGCCTAGAATTTACATTATAGGATTATATTATGAAATCCTGTTAATTTTGTATTTTCATTACCTTTGGTTTCAAAGGTCAGCATTTTACGTTCTCTCAGCATTTTCCACCTTTAAGAGGTTATCCAAACTTTTCTTAAGTATGAAAAAATAAAGGTGCAGCTCATTCAAGTTTTTGTGGCTGTTTCCTGTAGCACCTCCCTATGCCCTTCTAGTTCTCATTTGTAACACTGATCTGAAGCCAGAGTGATGTATTTCTCTCACCTGCCTTGATCACTGAGAAAATAAAGTATTTTAGGACTAGGTCACAGGCCAAAGAGAAATGTCTTTCTTTCTCAGGAGATCCCTGAACAATACATCAGTAAATTGTCTGGATTTGGGCCTGAAATTTCATGAATAAAGGCTCTTTTTTCTGGGCACACAACCCTTTGTTCACTTCCCCTGATTTTATTCCATTCTTTGGATCAATGTTTTTTAACGTGTAGTCCCTACCAACCTTTCTAACCTCACCAAAAGCTACAAATCACAAAATTACTAGACAAAAGTCAATCGTTTTTATATATTTTAGAGTTAGCAAACTGGCTCTTTTTATACTGCAGCTAATCTATTTTATCTATACAGTTTTTAAGATTTTAATCTAATATTTTAAAACGATGATATTTTACATAAAAATCTAGAGATCTGTCTTCTTTTGAAAAATCAGAAAATCAGGCAACACTGGATCTCCCCGTACAGTAATAACTGGCCTCTTTTAAACTAAATTTAAATTCCCTGTTTCACTGTATTCATTTTTGGCCTGCTTCACTCATTTCTTGTAACTTCCTCTGCACCTATAGAATTTGTTTTGACTGATGCTGTGTACAAACTGCAATCCCTTAAATTATATGGAACAAAAGTCACAACCATTTGCAAAATTTTTCATCTCCTTCTTCATATAGTTTTATGATCTTTTTTGTTTGAACAAACCTTCACATTTATATTATTATAACCAAGTAAATACTGGTCACTGCTGAGCCACTTAGTGGATTCGATTACATTTTCTTCCTTGAACAACTTTTGTTTTCACTGGAGTTAATAATTGCCTTGTATCCTTTGTTTAACCTTACAAATACTATCTCTAATTCATCCCCCAGGCTCTCCCACGGAATTATGATTCTCTTCTCAATATGTTTAAACATATTGGCTGGTCCATCAGCTTAATTCTTCTTTAAACTGTCTCTTAAAAATAGTTCTTCTGCTTGTCTTCCTTCTCTAGTCAAGGCTGCATCACTGTTGCCTGGATAACCCTGTTTTCTGGAGCCTTTATTGTCCTGCTGTTTAGTTTATTCTCTCCTTCTAGTAGTGTACCTCCTCCAGTGGTTCTCTGAGAAGTTATACATGTGAAATACAAGACTGTAGACCTTGAACATCTTGTGATATCATTATCGGATTCCCATTTGATTAGACTAAGGCTTAGCTTTGGGCTTTCTTAGGTCTGTTATGTTAGTTGTCAGTCATCTATGTTCAATCTTCTAATATGTTTTTTTGTTTATTTATTCTTACTTTTTCCTCTTTTTTTTTCCTTGTGGGTTCATACCTCTGATACTTTTACAGTCGTTTTAGTAACGTTTTGGGTGAAAAAGAGTTAAATGCGTCTACATAATTGGTCATATTTAATCAGAAGCTTGGATTACTTTTGTAATCAGAAAAGAATAAATCTACTTCCATAAATAAGCAGGGTTTGGCTCTTTGTTGACCACTCCCTCCAAAAAATTATATTTAAAATGCAAGTATTGACTCCATAGCCATGCTTTTATGAACTCTCTACCTGACCAACTTAGAAGAGTCAGTCTATAAACATAGCCTCTGAGATGCACTATATAACACTGAGTAGGAAGAGTAAGATGTCCCCGATTAAGTTTAAAAAAAAAAAAAAGAGCTGGTCACAAATGATGTATTTAATTATGCTGCAACTCCTTTCTCAGTAATCACGGCCTTTTGGGGGACTAAGAAAAACTGAAGACCAATCAGCTCAACATTTCTAGGGAGACTGATTATCCTGGAGCAGCCAAAGTTGCAAAACTACCTCAAACCTGTCTCAAAGGTTTGCATCATTTTTACTTTATGAAACTCCTCCCTTGGTGTAATATTACATAATTTTCCCCAACTTGGCTGCTCTAATACCTCACCTTTGCCCTTGTATTAGTTTTCTATTGCTGCGTAACTAATCACTGCAAACTTACCAACTCATAACCACACCCATTTATCATTCTCAGTCACGTAGGTCAGAAGCACAGCGTAGTTCAGTGGGTTTCTCTGCGTAGGGCCGGGCTCTTATCTAGAGGCCTTGGAGAAGAATCTGCTTCCAAGTTCATACAGGGTGGTGGCTGAATGCAGTTTCTTGCTGATGTTAGGCTAAGGTCTTTGTTTCCTTGCTGGCTATAAACTGGGGATTCCTGTCTCATCTTCTTTCATCTTCTCCTTAGGAGTTCTTGATATTTCATTATGCTTTTTATCCATAAATACATACTAGACTACTAATGCTCAGGTCAATCTTTTATGTCTAGCACAAATAGGACAACAGATAAATATCCAAAATTACATGGGGAGAAGCCTAAAAGCATTCCAAGACAAGAGAAGTACCCCCAGTTGGCACAGCTTAATCTCCAAGTCTCTTTTGGATCAATGCTCAGTCTTTCAGATCCCCCCAACCCCTGAATTTTTCCAAGATTGTATCTGAACTTATGGAGAAAAAGTACTGAAGTGACCTTAGAGTTTCTCAAATTCAAACACAGATCCTGGGAATGTTCTCTGGCACCTCTAGTCTTTTGGTGTCCCCGTTTTGTTTGGTTATCATTCATGCTCATCCTTTAGGAATCTTTTTTTAATATATTTAAATGTTTTTTAATTATATTATGTTAGTCACCATACAGTACATCCCTGGTTTCTGATGTAAAGTTCGATGATTCATTAGTTGCGTATAACACCCAGTGCACCATGCAATACGTGCCCTCCTTACTACCCATCACCGGTCTATCCCATTCCCCCAACCCCCTCCCCTCTGAAGCCCTCAGTTTGTTTCTCATAGTCCATAGTCTCTCATGCTTCATTCCCCCTTCTGATTACCCCCCCTTCTTTATCCCTTTCTTCCCCTACCGATCTTCCTAGTTCTTATGTTCCATAGATGAGAGAAATCATATGATAATTGTCTTTCTCTGCTTGACTTATTTCACTTAGCATTATCTCCTCCAGTGCCGTCTATGTTGCAGCAAATGTTGAGAACTCGTTCTTTCTGATAGCTGAGTAATATTCCATTGTATATATGGACCACAACTTCTTAATCCAGTCATCTGTTAAGGGCATCTCGGTTCCTTTCATGATTTAGCTATTGTGGACAATGCTGCTATGAACATTGGGGTGCATATGGCCCTTCTCTTCACTATGTCTGTATCTTTGGGGTAAATACCCAGTAGTGCAATGGCTGGGTCATAGGGTAGCTCAATTTTTAACTTTTTAAGGGACCTCCACACTGTTTTCCAGAGTGGCTGTACCAACTTGCATTCCCACCAACAATGTAGGAGGGATCCCCTTTCTCCACATCCTCTCCAACAATTGTTGTTTCTTGCCTTGTCTATTTTTGCCATTCTAACTGGCGTTAAGGTGGTATCTCAGTGTGGTTTTGATTTGAATTTCCTTGATGGCTAATGATTTTGAACATTTTTTCATGTGTCTGTTAGCCATTTGTATGTCTTCATTGGAAAAGTGTCTGTTCATATCTTCTGCCCATTTTTTGATTTGTTTATTTGTTTCTCGTGTATTGAGTTTGAGAAGTTCTTTGTAGATCTTGGATACCAGTTCTTTATCTGTAGTGTCATTTGCAAATATCTTCTCCCATTCCGTGGGCTGCCTCTTAGTTTTTTTGGCTGTTTCCTTGGCTGTGCAGAAACTTTTAATCTTGATGAAGTCCCATAAATTCATTTTATCTTTTGTTTCTCTTGCCTTTGGAGATGTGTCATGAAAAAGGTTGCTTTGGCCGATGTCGTAGAGGTTGCTGCCTATGTTCTCCTCTAGGATTTTGATGGATTCCTGTCTCACATCGAGGTCTTTCATCCATTTGGAGTTTATCTTTGTGTATGGTGTGAGAGAGTGGTCAAGTTTCATTCTTTTGCATGTAGCTGTCCAATTTTCCCAGCACCATTTATTGAAGAGACTGTCTTTTTCCCACCGGATGTTTTTTCCTGCTTTATCAAAGATTAGTTGCCCAAAGAGCCGAGGGTCCATTTCTGGGTTCTCTATTCTGTTCCATTGGTCTATGTGCCTGTTTTTGTGCCAGTACCATGCTGTCTTTGTGATCACAGCTTTGTAGTACAGCTCGAAATCCGGCATTGTGATGCCCCCAGCTTTGTTTTCCCTTTTCAACAGTTTTCCGATCCATGAGCATGGAATATTTTTCCATCTTTTTGTGTCTTCCTCAATGTCTTTCGAGAGTGATTCATAGTTTCTAGAATATAGATCCTTTAGGAATCTTAAATTGAAGACAGCAATTGATGAACTTGGAGACTGTCCTCTCTTAGCTTAGTTAAAGGCCAATGGACCTTGACAGTTAGACCCCATTTGCCTCCCATGAGCATATCAGATGAACCTCCCCAAGATCCAGTTTTCCCATGGAGTTCCTGAACCAAGTAGCCTACTTCACAGCTCTCTCCTAAAATGCCTCTTAGCCCCCTCCATGGCAACTCTCTGGTAGACTACCTGCTATGAGTCTCAGATAATTTCTGCATCCCTGTTGGGAGCAAATGGGAACTCCTTGCTTTGCTCAAGCTGAATGGGTTCAAGAGAGCTAAACTAAGATCCTACTTCTTCCTAATCACTGTTACTTGACTTTTCTGTGTCAGCCTCCCCTACCTAGTTTGGTCCACCGGGAGTCTTTCAGGTAAGTGATATCTTACCAAAATCTCAAATGTAAAAAAGAAGCCCCTCTGCCCTCAGTGTTCCCCTCAATTTTACATGAGGTATGTTAATCTTGAAATTCCAGCCCAAAGAATAAGCTTTAAGACGTAGATGATTTACCACCACCCTCTTTCCTCCCTCTATTCCCCTTTCTCCTACCCAACACTCCAAACTTCAACCTTCCATTTCCTTTAAACCACTGCATTTCAGACTAAAAATTGTGACCTATTAGTGTGCTATGAAATAAATTAATGAATCAATCTGCATTTTTAAATGGAATGGATAGAAAATATCAGAATGCAACTCAAGTAGTTAGATATGATTTATTCATAATACTTTTGTTGTGTGTGTGTGTACTGTGTTACAATATAAAATATATTACTAGCTATAGGTTGTGGTCAAAACTTTTGAAAAACACTATTATAAACATAATCTAAGTTGTCTCTGCTTTAAGTACATAAGAAAATATTATGGTCTAATTCACCAGAACTACCTCATGATGTGTTAAAGGAGTTTTTTTTTTTTTTATTGTGGTAAATACACCACAGTAAATGTTTACACCACAGTAAAACACTATTATAAACATAATCTAAGTTGTCTCTGCTTTAAGTACATAAGAAAATATTATGGTCTAATTCACCAGAACTACCTCATGATGTGTTAAAGGAGTTTTTTTTTTTTTTATTGTGGTAAATACACCACAGTAAACATTTACCATTTAACCTTCTTAAAGTGTACAGTTCTGTGGCATTAAGTTTATGCACATTGTTGTACAATTATACCATCATCCATGGTCAGAACATTTTTCAATCTTCCCAAACTAAAACTCTGCCAATTAGACAATAACTCCCCTTCCTCCTTCTTCTCAGCCCCAGGCAACCACCATTCTTTCTGTCTCTATGAATTTGATAACTCTGGGTTTCTCATATAAGTGGAATCATACAGTATTTGTCCTTTTGTGACTGGCTCATTTCACTTAGCATAATGTCCTAAAAGTTAATCCATATCATAAAGAAGGAATTTTCTTTCTTTAATTCTATTTATATATTCCTAAAAAGGCATGATGAAATTCAAAATTTGTTTCCCTTAGAAACGATGTTAAGGAAGATACATTCTTCCATGTTCTAAGTTCCTTTGATCAGCATCAAATTGTTTAATTAAAGTTAATTTATTCTTCATCTTACTGAATTTCCTTATGGATAAAGGTGAGTGATAATTATTTGGAACTGGCACTGACCATGGTAAGTGTACCCATTTACAAACTTTCTTCCACTTGAAATTGTAAATTTACAGGACCATGCAGAGGAAGGCAGAGCTAGCATTTACCAGTCTGTCTTTACCAACTCTTCCAAAGAGATGATGTGTTTCCCAGACTTCCCATATCCTGATGACTTCCCCAATTTTATGCACAACAGCAAGCTCCAGGAATATATCACTGTATTTTCCAAAGAAAAGAAGCTCCTGAAATACATACAATTTAAGGTAAGATGCTATCAAAAGATTAGTTTTAGGCATAACTGTGAGGAATTTTATATTTATTAGCAAATTCTTATTTGTTCCTTTCAGTATTTCTTCTTTATTTGTCAACATTTTTAACAGTGTGGTCTCCCTGACCCTAGATTTAGAGAATACGTTGGAAATTTACAAAATACCACCTACAGTTCTTTGACCAAAATGCCACTAACTTAGAAATCAATAAAAAATAAATAAATGTAAAACAGCCATAAATTCAAAACTCTTTTTTTCTGAGCAATTTATGGCTCAAAGAAGAAATTGCAATGGAAATTTCGATATTTAGATCTGAATGATAACTTAAATTCTACATATCAATACTTGTGGGAAGCATAAAGACCAAAATTTTCATGAAAATTATAAGCTTAAATACTTATTTAGAAAAATAAGAGAGTTTCAAAAACTAATAAGATAAAGAAATTAGGAAAAGAAAAGCAGAATAAACCTAAGGAACATAGAATGAACCAGAAACCCAAAGAACATAGAATGAACAAGATAATAAAAAGAAATTAGAAATAAAAAAAATCATATTAAGAAGATAGAAAGTTCATCCTTTGAAAAGGAAAAATTAGGCAAATAGCTGAAAGTTTGAGGAAAAAGGAACAAAGATACAAATAAATAATATTAGAAATGAAAAAATGGATAAAACTTATGTGGATGAAACAGGAAATGTAACAAGAATGCTATAAAACTGTTTGCCAAATAATATTTAAATTGGTTAAATTTAAAATCTTTTTTTAAACTTGCCAAAATTCACACAAAAAGAAGTAAAATGCCTGAATAGTCCTTTGATAACTTAGAGTTCTTTTGACTCGGAAACTAAAATTTTTCCCATTAAGAAAAGATCCCATAGGGGCGCCTGGGTGGCACAGTGGTTAAGCATCTGCCTTCGGCTCAGGGCATGATCCTGGCATTATGGGATCGAGCCCCACATCAGGCTCCTCTGCTATGAGCCTGCTTCTTCCTCTCCCACTCCCCCTGCTTGTGTTCCCTCTCTCGCTGGCTGTCTCTATCTCTGTCAAATAAATAAATAAAATCTTTAATAAAAAAGAAAAGAAAAGATCCCAAAGGTAATTCCAAATTTGCAAAAAACAAATTATTTCAATATTTTATAAACTCCAGATACTAAAAAATAAAGTATGACTTCCAAACTTATTTTATGACATTATAACCTTGACATCAAAAGCAAGCAAAAATAATAGGAAATAGGAAAATTACAGACATATTTCCCTCATGAAAATTAGTGAGAAAAACTTCAAAAATAAATCCAACAAAATATTTTTAAAAATTAACTATCTTCATTGAGGCTAAGGATACAGAATATCTCAATATTATGAATTATAAATATGTAAGTCAGTGCAAAACCCTGTCACAGGAAGCAAACAATACATTTACCAAATTCTGAAAAGGCATTAAATAAAATTTAACATCCATTTCTACCTAAAAGAAAGACAAAAGAAAAGAAAAAAAGAAAATAAATTCTCAAGAAAGGAATTTTCTTGATCTATAGAAACATATAAATATTATCTTAAATCTGCACTGCTCAATACGGTAGCCACTAGCCAAAAATTGAGATGTGCTGTAAGCATAAAGTATACACTGCATCTCAAAGTCTTATTATAAAAAAGAATATAGTATATTTATTAATAATTTTTATTTTGGTTACTTGTTAAAACAATGATATATCAGATACATTATGTTAAATTATACTTCTTTTTCTATTTTTATTTTTATTTTTTTTTTTAAGATTTTATTTATTTGACAGAGATAGAGACAGCCAGCGAGAGAGGGAACACAAGCAGGGGGAGTGGGAGAGGAAGAAGCAGGCTCATAGCTGAAGAGCCTGATGTGGGCCCGATCCCAGAACGCCGGGATCACGCCCCTGAGCCAAAGGCAGGCGCTAACCGCTTACCACCCAGGGCCCCCTCTTTTTCTATTTTTAATGTGACTACTAGAAAATTTTAAATTATATATGTCGCCTCTATTATATTGTTATGATAGTACTGCACTAAAGGTGCAGAGTTAGAGTCATTTCCTTTAAAATCCAGAACAAGACAAGGATTCCTATTATTACTGCTTCTTTTCAATAATCTCAAGACATTTAAGAGACAGGATGGTAAGTAAAGAAAAATAAATAAAAGGAATGAAAACAAACAAACAAAAGTAACATTCATCACAGAATATGACTTCTACATGGAAAACCCAAAAGAATCTAGAGACAAATTAACTAGATTTAATAACAACATAAAAACATTAGGACAAGGTGGTGGTATATAAGATCAAGATATAAAAATCCAAATGCATTTCTGTAAGCCAGCAGCAAAAACAGAAACTATAGCTCAAAAGGAACCACTTACCATAGCATAAATAAATGAATAATCCCAGAGTTATTCTAAATAAATGATATGCAAGATTATGGATTCATCAGTGCTTGTTTTACTATATTTCATAAGTAACAGGCATTATACAGATATGTGTACATGTATTGTTTAATAAGTATGAAATGCTATTCGTAATAAAGTTTATAAGAACAATTCTTACCAGATAGAGGTCCTCTTCCCAACACAATCAGAAAAATTGAAAAAATATTTTTGATGAGGGAGCATACCAATCAACAGGCAGCTGTTTGGCTGTGAATAAATACTTATTGATAATCTAATCCAGTGCTACTCAGCATATGGGCCAAATAGCATCAATATCTCCTGGGAGCTCATTAGAAATTCAGATTTTCATGTCCTATGCCAGATCTACTGACTCAACATCTGGGACTGTGGCCTGGGAATCTATACTTCTACAGGCTTTCCAGGTAATCCTTATGCACACTAAATTTGAGAACTCATTCTCTGAATACAGACAATATCTTTCATTTTAAGACAATAATATTAAAAAATAAAATAGCTAAAAAGATACGTTAGCAAGTAGTTATTACTACAAAAATGATATGCCACCAGATTACTTAGTAGATGTGGTATATGCCGCCTGTAAGCTATGCTTGAATTCCGTGAGCTGAAGGCAGATGCTTAAGTGACTGAGCCACCCAGGTGCCCTCATTATATGTAGCTTAATCATGGACTAAGTATTTTTCCTAAGCCACTGTTAGGGATTTTTTCCTGTACTATTTGATCAAGTTGGTGCCAAATCTACCTGTTAGCATAAAAAAGGCTATCATTCTGTGTTTCTTTTAGACACTTGTATCTGGTATAAATAAACGTCCTGATTTCTCAGTCACCAGCCAATGGGATGTTACCATTGAAAGGGATGGTAAAAAAGAATCAGTTGTTTTCGATGCTGTATTGATTTGTTCTGGACACCACGTATACCCCAACCTACCAAAAGAGTCTTTTCCAGGTAAGGCTGAAATTTAGTCTGCTATCCACACATCTGGCATGAATGAATATCTTGATAATGTCTTTTTTAATATATATAAAAGTACAGATTGAATTAAAATATGCTTCTATCATATATAATATATGTGGAGTATTAAAGTTCCATGTTATTGTGACTGCATTCACCCACAAGTCTTTTACAGCAGTTTTTTAAAATGGAAACCAAATGATTCCTATGTTTTCCACTCTTCGCTCAGGACTAAAACTATTTAAAGGTAAATGCTTCCACAGCCGGGAGTATAAGGAACCAGGAATATTCAAGGGGAAGCGAGTCCTGGTGATTGGTCTGGGGAATTCAGGCTGTGATATTGCCACAGAATTCAGCCACACAGCTGAACAGGTACCGTGTCTCGGGTACTCAGGAACTACCTTTAAAGGAACAGAGACAGTTACCATTTGAAAGGTGTGGTAAGAAACTAGGGAGGGGGTAATGGTGCACAGGGTTCTTGATGGGAAGACTAAGCAGTGTTTCATACATTTCAGGTTCTCTCCACAGCAGGTAAGAATTTTTTCTTTTTATATTTGTTTATTTGCGAGGGAGTGAGGGGAGGGGCAGAGGGAGAGGTAGAGAATATCAAGCAGAATCCCTGCTGAGCGGGTGCCGCACATGGGGCTGGATCCCACAACCCTGAGATCATGACCTGAGCCAAAATCAAGAGTCCAACTGGCTGAACCACCCAGGCACCCCAAAAGGTGAGGTTTTAAATAGTTTGGTATGACAAAGGCGGAATATCAGCAAGGAGTGATGTCAATCTTTTTCAGGACATTTGGTGTCTAATGTGTCTGATCAATTCCTCCGAAACTAGTGTGGATTTAGGGTTAAGATTATGACTCTGGCACTCTTGAGTTGAATCTGTTAATCCCTCTGAATGTCAGTTTTCTCATAACGATAAATAAAACAGTCAAAAATAGAACCTACTTTTTGAGCTTGGTAAGGAGTCAAAGCATTTAAATATGATTTCAGCAACATAGAGTTTTATATTCACTCATTCATCCATTTGGTCATCCCATAGTTATTTGTTGAGAGTCTATTATGTGCCAAGCACTGGCTTGGGTGCTGGAGAGAAAGTGGAGAACAAAACAGACATGATGTCCACCCCGAATCCAGAGTCTAGTGTAGCAAATGGGTATCAAATAAGTCAATGAACAAATAAAATTGAAAATTGTGGAAAGTGCTAGTGAAAAAAAAGAAAAAGCATGCTGTAAGAGTAGATAATAAGAGTGACCTGCCTCAGACAAGGAAGTGGGGAAGGCCCTTTCCAGCTGATGACATTTAAGCTGAGAGCTTCAAGTTGAGAAAAGGGTTCAGTGTCAGAAGAGGACTCCAGGAAGAAGGTCTTGAAGCAGGAAGAAGCTGAGGGTCTCAAGAAACTGAGAAAAGACCGCTTTGCTGCAACACATTGGGTCTGAAAAAGAATGGTATGAGGAGGGATTGGAGAGGAAATGGAGAAGAGGTGAAACAGGGCCCATAAGGAGATGGGAAGGAGTTTGAACAAACATTACCTACTAGCTTTGGAAGATTCCTTAGGGACTGACTGCCCAGAAGCCCACAGACAGGAATTGTATCTCTAGAGGCTATGCCTACTGATGTCGCACTGGGCATCCCCAGTATAGGTCCATTTTAAGTGATGGTTTTACAATCAGTGAAGCAAGGAGATCATGAAAGGACAAATGGCATAAAAATACAGTCCTGTTTACCTGTTCACAGCACTATACTAGACAGCATGGAGACACAACTCAACTCTGTGCCCCCCCCTTCAAGGAATTTAAAATCTACTTGGGAAAATAACACATTGATATGATATAAATTAAACATAACCTCCAGAGCTAAGTACAAAGTCTAACAATAGTACAAGAGCTGCCATCGGCACAAAGGATGCACAGGTGATTCGGGAACTAATGTCTGATGATGAAACTGCGGGCCTCACAAAGGGGTAGACCTGAACCAGTCCTTGAAGGATATTTATGAATCATATGGTGAAGAGAATGGCATACACGAAGGTGCGGAGACAGGAGTGAGAACGGCATATTCACTATTGTGGTTCATCTTGCTGGCACAGAGATATGTAACAATAACGGTTTGTGTAACGCATTATGGTACTCCGGTGCCTGCATGTAAATGTGCTCCTTTGAAGGTGGAAAGAAAGTAGACTGGGTTTTATTATGCCCATTTTACGGAAAAGATAACTGGGGACTAGAGATGTCAATTGTCTTCTTGAAAGTCATAGAGGAAATTAATGGAGTGTTAGAGATCTGGTTCCAAGGAACAGAGTAACTATAGGAATTGAGAGAGGAAAGAAAGATTGGAATCAGGTTATGTCATATCCTTTAAGGAATTGAACGACAGGCTAAAGAATTTGAATTTCTTTATAAATACTGGTAAACCATTTCAGCTTCTTGAGCGAACGAAAGATATGATGAAGCCACAGTTTTTAAGAGATTCATCCATTAGTTGTATATATGATAAATTAGAGGAAAGAAAGACCAATTTCAGAGGCTCTCAACAGATTGATCCTCCAGTCTCTCCTTCTTTGCTTGGCTTCCCTTATAAAACATGCTTTGAAATGGCATTATATATAAAAATTATTTTTAAAAAGTTCCTGAAAACCTATACCATTAGGGAGTATCATGATAGAAAGGGAGGAAAGGAACACATTCTCCATGACAGGCAATGGTGGTCCTACTGCATCGTAAGTACACTGCATTAAATCTCACACAGATTTGAAGTGGCGGGTACGTATTATCTCCATCTTACCAATAAGGGAATTGAATATTAGAGAAGTTAAAAGAATTTTCCTTAAATCACATAATTAGTAAGTAGCAGAGCCAGGATTTGAAACTATGGTTCTCTGATGCCAAATTTCTTGCCTTCTTTTGGGATGGGGAAAGGCATTTTAAGTCAAAATGCCTTTTTGGGGGGTCATAATTGCTTGATGATAAACAATGATCATTACATTAGCACTAGAGGAAATGTGATGAGACTTCAGTTATTGGTCACCTCCACCAGAGAAGATGACAGGATGGTTGGTCCTAAGATGCAGACTGGGGTGCAGGAAGTTTATTTGGGAGTGCTCTCTGGATGAATACCTCTGAGGCAAGGGAAGGAAGTTTCCCTCTACTCTACTCTGAAGCTATCCTTCTGGATTGTCCCAAGGTGGAGTGAGAGATCGGACCTTAATATCCCTGCATCAAACAGACCCTGAAAACAGGGAATCCAGAAAGAGAAAAAGACTTGGGGTAAGACGCCCCCTTTCAACCAAAGCAACTCTCAAAGAGGGCTAACAGCTGGGGGCTGCCTTCTGGCAACACTCCCAGTAGCCGGTGTAATCCATTCCAAAAGTCAGATCTGAAGGACATACCACAGCCCCCACTACAAATGGTCACTACTTTAATGGTTAAATTGATTTTTTTTTTTAAGGTCATCATCAGTTCCAGAAGTGGCTCCTGGGTGATGAGCAGGGTCTGGGATGATGGCTATCCATGGGACATGGTGTTTGTCACTCGATTTGAATCCTTCCTCAAGAACAACTTGCCGACAGCCACCTCTGACTGGTGATACATGAAACAAATGAATAAAGGTTCAAACATGAGAACTATGGCTTGATGCCTTTAAATGGGTAATGCAGAGTTCAATATGATATGCCTGCTAGCTTTGGTTTCAGTGTCAACAACTCACAATGTGTGTTGTAACTCCCAAACCATCTGAAATAATATTAGTGAAATAACCACACCTCACATTTCAGAGGATGAAGAGCTGCCAAAAATCAGAGTGATTTCCTGTTTCACAAGACTCTTTACCAGATTGTACAGCTGGAAAGTCATATAATAAATCAGAAATTAGTCCCTCAAGCAAAGATAATAATAGGTAACATGTTTTAAGCACTTAGTGTGACTCGGCAAGGCTCTGAAATGCATCATCTCATTTTATCTTCACAACAACTATGAGGAGGTCTCTATTCTAATCCCCATTTTAAAGATGAGAAAACTGAGATTCAATGTAGTGAATAACTTTACCAAAGTCCCATAGCCAGAAAGTAGAAGCAATATTCAAAATGAGCCCGGATCTTCTGACTCCAGAGCCCCCCACTCTTAACCACTTTGCTCTACTGCCTCTCATTCCATGGCAAAGTTCAGTTAAGGAAAACAGGACTTGCCCCGTGCTACGTTCTCATCACCCGCCATTAACCGAAATGTGGCCACCTGCATCTTCAGCCGCCTCCTCACTCTCTGTTATAATATCCCCCTAGACGTATCCCTCAGACACATAACAAATTACTTTGACGTGTGGTGAAAAATCCAAATTATAAACGTTTACATCAAAGTTAACTTATTCAACAAATATTCATGAAGCATTATTATGTGTTAGGTCCTATGTTAAGCCCCGTGAATACAGTTGTGAAGAAAACACACAAAATCCCTGTCCTCATGAGCTTACTTTCTAGTAGTGGAAACAGGAGACAAATGGCAGAAGATCATTTGCTGATGTGTACAATGGAGAAAAGAACAAAGCAGACAGAGGTAATGGGGAGTGCTGCTAGCATCCCCAGAGGAGGCCTTACTGAGAGGGAGACTTTTAAGCAAATTCCTAAAGGAGCTGAGGAAATGAGCCAGGAAGATGTCTGGGGGAAAGTATCCAAGAGGAAACATTAGGACATTGCCTCTTCAGGGCTATGACTGGAATGTTCAATGGCCTTCTCTCCCTGGAGAAAAGGGGTTGGAGAGAATAGCAGGAGATGAAACAAAAAGACATTAAAATGGCCAGATGGCATTGAGCCTTGTAAGCCATCGTAAGGACTCTGACTTCTACTTTGAATGCAATGGGAAGCCAGAGTAAGCATCTGAGCAAGCCAGGGACAAGATCCAAGTTAATCTGAAGAAATCACTCTGGCACTGTGGTCATCATTCAGTGTATAGGTCAAGGAAGGAAGTGAAAAGACTAGTTAAGGGGCTATTGTCAAAAACCCAGATGACAGAAGTTGGTGGCCTGGACTAGGATTTGTTAGCAGCAAGTGCTCAGAAGTGGTCAGATTTGGAATATATTTTAAAGGTAAACCCAAATAGGATTTTCTGTTAGATTGGATAACAGATGTGAGAACAAGAAAGAAGTCAGAGATGCCTTCCAGAATTTTGATGTGAGCAAGGTTGCAAGGATGGAGGTGACAGTTACTGGGATGTGGAAGACCACAGGAGGAGCGAAGTTTAGTTTTAAATATATCAAAGTTGAAATACCAATTAGTCATCACTGTAGAAGAATGTTGAGCAGCCCAAGGATACACAAGACAGAAGGGAGATTGAAACCATAGGTTAAAAATATGGATTCACCAGAATGTAGGTAATACTTTAACAAATGAAACCAGATGACCTCTCTTAAAGAATGAATGTAGATGAAAACAAAGGTCTGAGGGCTGAAGTCCTGGGGTATGTCATTGTTCAGACGTCAGGAAGAGGAGGAGAATTCAGCAGGAGACACTGAAAAAGAATAGCAGGTGGGTAGGAAAGGAATCCAGAGAGAGAGAGGTGATGACCTGGAAGCAAAATGAAGACGATATTTTAAGAAGGAGGAAACCATCAACTGTGTTAAACACTGCTGGTTAGTTGAGTAAAATGAGAAGTGACAGTGGATCATTGGATCTGGCAATTTGTGGATCCTGGTGGCCTTAACAAGAGCAGTTTCAAGGTGGCAGTGGGGCCAAAAGCCTAATGGCAGAGGGTTTAAGATAAATGGCAGGTAATTCTCACAGTTGAATCCAGACATTTTCCAACCAGGATTCCAACCCATCTCATTGTCTGACTCGGTTTCATCCCTGGTAGATTCTCCCTGTGGCTTTCGCTCACAGCTCCCATAAGGAACATAAGAGCAAAGCCTTTTCCTTCAGTGTTATTCACATTCACCCCAAAGTTCAGATTTATCTGCGCTCACTAGGGATACTGCTGAACAAAAAATAATCAAAAGCTCTGCTTTTCAGACTTGCACCAACTGAAGATTCAAACTGGCCGCGCCTCCGACTTCTGGCCTGTATAAATTCCTGGCACTCCCTCCCTCACCTGACTTGTGCCTTTGTCTGCAAGGGGCTCACACCCCACCCCTATCAGAGAGCTCAACCCAGTATTACTTCGGTCTCCCAATGACCCAAGAAGGGCATAACAGTTATTGTCACTCCAGATGAGAAAGATGATGCAAGAGAAATTAAGAAATCTTAATTTAATCAAGGTTCACAGTTAATAAGAATTGAAGGGAAAAAAAAATCCAAATGCCCAGGTACTCTGATTTAGGATCTTTTCTGATACAGCTTTAACAAGGGATAGGGTCTGGGTGCTGATTCTGGGATTTGGAGCTCTGTGAAAGAGAAGAGAAAGATCACAGGAAATAGAGAAAGCATCAGCAAAAGGCAACTTGTCTGACTTCACAATATCACCTTACTTCAGTTTTGTTCTTCAACCATATTGGTGACACTCCATGGCACAAGTGAAAAAGCTTGGGTAGTTTTCTCCTTCCTTATTAATTGGTTATTAATTAATTATTATGGAGCAATAAAACAAAGAGGAAATATTACTGTTCTAGTAGTTGTCTCTATTTTCCATACAGAGCCCTGAGGAAAGAACCTGTGTTTAATGATGAACTCCCAGCTTGCATTCTATGTGGCATCGTGTCCATTAGGCCTAATGTGAGAGAATTCACTGAGACTTCAGCCATTTTTGAGGATGGGACGGTGTTTGAGGCCATCGATTATGTCATTTTTGCAACAGTCTATAGTTATGACTACCCCTTCCTTGATGAGTCCATCATTAAGAACAAAAACAATGAGGTCACCTTGTTTAAAGGCATTTTCCCTCCCAAACTGGAGAAGCCAACCATGGCAGTGATTGGTTTTGTCCAGTCCCTTGGGGCTGCCATTCCCACAGCTGACCTGCAAGCCCGCTGGGCAGTACAAGTAATAAAAGGTAAGCAGACTGAGAAGGTCATTGAAGGGGTAGAGGGATGCCAATAAGAATGCCTTTGAGTCTTTGTGAAAACGATAATCCTAATAACGAGGGGAAAATCCTAGGTCCCATCCAGTTTTGAATCTATGACTCTGTATTTTTGGCACTATTTTTTATAAGCATTTAAACATATCATGTTGGATTGTCATATGCAATAGCACAAGATATTATTCAAGAAGTATTTTGTGATTTATCACTCCTTAGAGCTGTCAACTTTTATTAAACTTGAGAACACTACAGCTTCTGGTCTTAAATGCATGACAATTTTAGAAAAGTATGATTTCAAAACTCAGTAGAATGACTTTGTTTGAAAGGTTAAGAAGAGAGTATGTTTCCGACCCAATATCCAGCCAACTTTAAATATTCAGTCATGGAAAAAAATTATGATTGCTGGAAAGGCAGTGTCATTTCTGTTCTATCTTCTTCCCTGTCATGTGTCAGATAAGAACAAGCAGTGGATTATTAGAAGCAGAATGTACTAGGAGTAGTAGATGATCAGTCTTTAAGGTAAAAGAATACTGAGTTCCTGTATGAAAAATAAATAACAACAACAACAAACTCGATTGGGGTCAGGCGAGGAAAATGGGCAGCATCCTCCAACAGAAGTTATGAGGCTCAGATTCATATTAAGGTTCGAACGCAGTTGTGTGAAGTTTCAGATCATAAGACCAAAAGTCCATGGTTATAGAAAAAAAAAAAAGGTGTCAAAGTTTAATGTGCAAAGTTTGTTTGGTCCTAGTGGTATAAAACTTCTGGAAAAGGGAGCTTAGCAGGTCTACTTCCTTTGAAGACATATGTAAGGCTTCCCCCGTCCTACCTGACTTACTGGGATTTAAATGTTCTTTTATATGGGAGGTTGGAAACTGCCACTATGTATACTGAGATACCTTTCATCACCAGGCTGTCATCAGCATCATGACAGTAGCATACATCAGTGATCCCTTTCAATCTCCTTCACTCTTTCTTCCAACACAGAGATGTGTTGCACCATGGAGCAACAGCCAGGCAGATGGTGGCATGAAACCACTCAGAAAGAAGTGAACTTAGGTTTCAGGCTCAGGGACACTGGCATTAGAGGGTCGCACACCTACTCTGTTAGGATAAGTTGTAACCTGGGCTCTGACTATAGGAAACAATGCAGAGACCCAATCAATAGAGAATTGATAGGCAAGGCAAAGACTCAGCCTTAGGGGAAATGAGTGATAAGGCAAATAATCCAATTTGGGGAATCCAAATACCAGGACAGAGGGGCCAGTTACAGGCAATCCAATGGTAGTAGCTGGTGGACTAGTGAGCATAATCACGTCCTTCTTGATCTCTCTTTCTGCCCAGGGACAGGGCAAGTTCCAAGGCTTAGAACAAGGCCATGACTACAAAGGTTGTTCAAGTGACCCTGCCTGCAAAGATTGCAGGAACAAGGAGTTAGGCAATCATTGTATGTCTTGAGCAATCGGATCTGGGATTTCTAGTCTTGTTCAAGGTGATCCCAAAATTGCCAAAGAAACCACCCTAAATGTTAAGTATCTCTGGGCTCAAAGGCATGTTTGGCATGGATTTCAGAGAAGTCTGTAAATCTATTCCAGAATGAGCCTGCAATCCTGGACAGTCCCAACCTGGATCTGGTCTCTTGGAGCTCCCCCGAGTCCTCAGTGACCTGTTCATGGTTCATATTTTCAGTCCCATCCAGAAAATGTTGGCTCTTCAGAGAGAAAATTGGGACTTTAGACTAGACTCTACAGCTTACGCATTGGAAATTCCTTTTCCTGACAAAGCAGGATAATTTAATATGAAGGTTTTTTCCTTAAATCTAAAAAAAGAGATGCTGATGTACCTTTGGCTATAAACTATTAGATAACATTTTAAAAACATAGCTGAGAGACTAGAATATAATCCTTAAAACTGATTTTAAACATTCGCTAACTGATTTAAGAGCAAAGATACAAATATAAAGAGCTATTTGCTTCCTGGTTTTTAATTATGTCGCATTTCAATTCTGAGAAAACTGGAAATGACTTGTACGTCTGTCTCAATATGATCACCTGTAGATTTGCTCAAGATTTTACTTTGCTAGGCAATGACCCGAAAAAAATGGAAATACTAATGTGATACATAAATAGTTATTAAGAAGGAAAAATTGCAGGCTGATCTTATGCCAGACTAATTTAACTATTATCATGTCTTCCCTCCCACCCTCCTTTTTTTTTTAGGAACTTGCACTTTGCCTTCTGTAACAGACATGATGAATGACATTGATAAGAAAAGGGGGAAAAAGCTCAAATGGTAAGAGCACCTATTGTAAAGAGGGTCTAGGGTTTCCATAGAAAAATCAGAATCCGTGAATACTTGTACTATTTTAGTCTTAAATGGTCCAGAGTGGGGTCATTAGGGTGACAGCTATGAGCTAAATTCATCCATTCAACAAGTATTTGTGGAGGATTTACTTTGCATCTGACACAGCGCTCAGTCCTGTTTCACCCCCCATGGCTCCTGCAATGTAATACAGAAAGAAGACCCACGAAGGACTGGAAATCAGAGGAGTTTGGCAGTGCATGAATGGGGACTTCTATTTTCCAGCCCATAAATCCTCTAAGATACAGACGATGCCTGCAAACATGCTCCAACGAGCATGACTCAGCAAATGAGAATGGTCAGAACAGAGCTCTAGTCCTACCTCTGTCACTGATTAGCTCAGTGGCCATGAACAAACTTCTTGAGTAAGAGACAATTTCCACCTGTGAATGGGGTTGCAAATGCCTTACTCAGCTGCCATGCAGTATTGGGGAATGTCCAGATGAGATCAGTATGCAGGTCTCTTGGAAAAAGCTACAAAGTGCAGAATACATAGTCCCTTACCAACACAAGGGATTGGCGTTGATTCCCTCTGATAAAAAGCTGTGAGGCATTTTCCCTGTTCTTGTTCCTGTAAGACATGTGCACAGAGCTTCGGTATCCACAGTGCTGTTTCCTCTCCCAACTCTAGGTTTGGCACCAGCGAGACCGTACAGACGGATTATATTACTTATATGAATGAACTTGCCTCCTTCATTGGGGCAAAGCCCAACATCCCATGGCTGTTTCTCACAGATCCCAAATTGGCTGTGGAGGTTTTCTTTGGCCCTTGCAGCCCATATCAGTTTAGGCTGGTGGGCCCAGGGAAGTGGCCAGGAGCCAGAAATGCCATCCTGACCCAGTGGGACCGGACCCTGAAACCCATGAAGACAAGAGCTGTCGGGAACCCTCAGAAGCCTTGCTTGCTTTGCGGTTGGGTCAGGCTGTTCATTCTCCCTGTTCTGTTCATTGCTGTTTTCTTTGCATTGATCTAATTATCATTCTCCCCAGGCTTCTGAAAGTTACTGACAATACCCAGGAAGGAACTTTTCTATTTAAAAATTAAGAATCTCACACCTCCTACTTTCCAATTCAGCAGGCATTAGTCAGTAAAACTACTATTCCCAGGCTTTTAAATAAGCCTTTTTAAGAATCATGTGATGATCTGAAGAGAGCACTAATCATTTCTCTTTAGGTTTCCACTAACATTTCATCATCAGAATTATGCTCTTCACTTCCAACCTCAATTGTCTCCTAAAACATTTTGACATGATTCCTTTCTCCTTCAGTCAAGGTTTGAAATACATACTTCAAATCTAAAGAAAGAGCAAATTCAACAGAATAGTTATATATTCTCTGGCCACCTCTCCAAACCTTTTGCAGGAGGATCAAGTAGAGAATTTGGCTATTAAATCTATTTTTGTTTTATACCAAATCCTCCAGGCAATGAGTCCTGATCCCTGGCCAAAAAAGTCTAGCATGGAGTCCTGGTCTATAAGGAAAGTTAACAGGAAGTAACTCATCGTATCTATATTCTCAATAAGGACACAAACTTTTCAACATGTAGTAGCAAAATAATGTCAACAACGATGAGTAGAACACTAAATATACATTTTAGCTGAACGGAATGTCTTTAAAAAAATAAACATTTAACCAAAGCCAGGACCAAAATCGAATGTTACCTTTATTACATGAACTTCTGGGGTACCAGCATAAATCTAAAGTTTTATTTTTGAAAGTATTATCACATTGTATAGTTAAAATTTTGATAGTTACCATTTTTAAAGTTTGGCATTATAGAGCAGATAAAATAATCTGTCCATGTCATCAGTCATCAGAGGGCTCTATAGGTGGTTACTTCATGTATTTCTTATTACACCAGCAAGATACATATATGGGAAGGGGCAGAAGATGACATTTTTCTGTAATACTTTCTTCTTCTTCTTTTTAATTCTCTTTATATTTTTGTCTTTGGAGCTAAGATCTACCATGGATGTTGTTGTACACAATTTTAAATATTTCCCTTTCCCTAATTGTTTAATGTAGCAAAGTAACATTCTGCTTCTAAGGTCTTCTCACAGGATGTGAAATATTCCCAAATGTTCTCAAGTGAAACAGAATTTTTCTTGAAACTCCGTGTCCTCGATGGAATCAAATAATGAAAAATTAGTGACGGCCCATAGAGTTTATTGTTTGATGTTATCAATCCTAGTACATGAAATAAACTGCAGATAAAATTGATATAATCCGATTTCTGTTGTTTTTCCTCATATGATTATTTAAGTTTTTGTAACATTAATCCTAAATGATATCATATTCTTCCTAAACTAATGTAGTTAACACATTCTCTTAATGGTCCTATTAATGTCAATCTATTTCCATGCTAAATTGAACTATTGCCAATGTCTTAATTACTCCTGCACATAGCAGGAATGATTTTCAAACATTCATTTTTGCATGTTTTGCTGGTAAAATTAAATGTATATTTATACCTCAACAGACATATAATTTGAACATATGAAGCACAGAATATCTTTTCACTCCCAATTTCATCTCATAATTCTTATCAGGACTTAAAAGTATATAGTCAGATATTAAAAATACAACCAAATAAAAATTGTCGTGCTCGCTTCGGCAGCACATATACTAAAATTGGAACAATACAGAGAAGATTAGCATGGCCCCTGCGCAAGGATGACACGCAAATTCGTGAAGCGTTCCATACTTTTGGAACGGGATAGGCTGGTGATGGGTAGTAGGGTGGGCGCGTGTTGCATGGTGCACTGAGTGCTATGTGCAAGTAATGAGTCAGGGAACTTTACATCAAGAACTAGGGATGTACTGTATGGTGACTAACATAATATAATAAAAAATATTATTATTAAAAAAATTGTCTTTGTGCAGTGGACACAGCTACGCTGATTAGATCCAAAGCAGACCTGCATGCACGGAGTTGTTGACTGCACCCTGTTTCCAGGATGGGAAGCAGGAGCTTGAAGCAGGAAGTGAGAGACTCTAAGTTCCTTCGTTGAACTTTTGTTCATCCTGGTAATGAGACTTCTAAATGTACAGTTGCTCAAGCCGGACACCCAGGCATAATCCTTGATCTCTTTCTTTGCCTCGTGTGTTAGTTTGCCAGCAGTGCTGTAACGGAATACCCCAGCCTGAGCGCCCTCAACAACAGAAAAGTATTTTCTCACAATTCTGGAGGCTGCAGGCCCAGTATGTAGGTGTGAGCAGGGTTGTTTTCTTCTTGTCAATGATGACTTTTTCCTCCCTGTGTCTTCACATGGTCCTTCCTCTGTGTGTGGCTGTGTTCAAATTCCCTCTCCTTATAAGGACACCAGTCCTATTCGACTGGGCCTACCCTAAGACCTCATTTTAATGTAATCATCTCTTTGAAGGCCTGATTTCCAAATACAGTCACAATATGAGGTATGGGGCTTAGAACGTCAACATTGGAAACCGGGGAGGACACAGTGCAGCCCCTGACACCTCACCGCCTGCCTCTCCAGAATGTCCGCGAAGGTTTTCACTTCCCTCTACCTCCACAGCCTCTACCCTGGTCCAGGCACCATGAATTCCCCACCGTGGTTCTCAGAGCCTCCTGTGTCCAGTCTCTGCTTCGGTTCCTGCATCTTCTACTTTCTATGCAGCAGCAGGAGTGATCTTTCTCAAGCATGAACGGGATCTTGTCCCTGCCAGGCCTCAACCCTTACAATGGTTAACCATTGCAATTAATATGAACCCCAAGTCCCATCATGACCGCCAAGATCCCACTCTACCTTCAACCACATTTGATACCTTTCTCCTCCTTTTCTATATTCCCATGAGACTGGCCTTCTTTCACACCGCGGTCATTCCCAGTTGAGAGCATTCGTTCTCTCTCTCTGCCTGAAATGCTTTATCCCGAGATCTCTGCATAACTAGCACTTTTTTATATCCAGATTTCAATTCGCATAGGATAATCCCAAAAATGAGATGCCTTCCCTGGCCACCCGGTTTGCATCAGCACAACCCTCTTTCAAATCATCCTATTTTGTGTCCTTCTTGGCACTTTTATTTCTGAAATCATCTCATTCGTTTTTTTTTTTTTTTTTACTTGTTTGGTTTTTTCCTCTTTTTTAAATTTAAATTCAATTAATTAACATACAGTGTATCATTACTTTCAGAGGTAGAGTTCAATGATTCATCATTTGTATATAATACCCAGTGCTCATTACATCACGTGCCCTCCTTAATGCCCATCACCCAGTTACCCCATCCCCCCACCCACCTCCCCTCCAGCAACCCTCAGTTTGTTTCCTATAGTTAAGAATCTCTTACGGTTCGTCCCCCTCTCTGGTTTTGTCTTGTTTTATTTTTCCTTCCCTTCCCCTATGATCCCCTGTTTTGCTTCTTAAAATCCACGTATGAGTGAGACCATATGATAACTGTCTTTCTCTGATTGACTTATTTTGCTTAGCATAACTATCTATCATTCCCTTTCTCACTTGCAACTAGGATCTAAACATAAATATCGCTGGCTCTATTCTTCGCAATATCCTCAGTGCCTTCAATGTGCCTTGCAGGTAGTAGACAGTGAATAATTATTAAAGTAATCAATAAATCTGCATATACATTGACTACACACATTTAATGTACATTCATAATACATATTAATTTAAATAAAATTATTTAATATGTTCCTTTTAAAGTCATTTTTATTTGGTAAAATAAATAATATTGTTCATTACTTAGCCTCAAATTGTCATATATTCATTACATAAAATGATACATCCATTGACATTTGGGTAATACAGTATAAATTTACATTTATTGCTCCTAAGTATTACAGTTGTCTTTCTTCAAGGAGACTAGTATCAAAATCAACCCATCATAACAAATTATGTCAATAATTAATATTAAATCAATAAATCTTATGCATTTTTTTAAGTATCTTCTCCTAATATCCAATCTACTATCCTTGAAAAGAGGTTTGAAACATGTAAAGTGATAGACCAGGCTGAAGTCAAATTTGCACTCTGTTTGATACGCTCACATTTATAAAAGTAATTGGGAATACTTAAAAGACGTAAGAAATTATATTCTTGAAAATAGTCCCTTTTCTTTACAGTTATTCCAACTGAAGACATTACTCATTTTTGAAACTATTTGAGGGTTAAAAGTCCACTAATGAAAAGAAACCCATGTTACTAAGTCATGTGGCAGGTCGGCTTGCTGCATGAAGTCCAGAGCTACGTGGTTAACCTGCTTCACTATTCGCACCATCGCTAACAGATAACATTACCGTTCTCCAAGTGCCTTCATGTTGACTGTTGTCTTTTTTTAACAAGAGAATGTGAGCTGGCCAGGACATGCTCCCTACCCATATCACAGATGAGGAAATACCGACACAAAGAGGTAGTGGTATAACCAGGGATCTTCCAGTCCCCTGGTAAGCTGCAGGCTAATCCTTATGACAAAGCATAGGAGGGAAGGACCTATAATCTAGAAAACCATCTATCTGTTGACAGTTTCCTCGGGTTGAGATCACACTGTTTAAGGGTGCCCGGGTGGCTCAGTCAGTTAAGCCTGCGCCTTCAGCTCAGGTCATGATCTCAGGGTCCTGGCATCGAGCCCCACATCGGGCTCCCTGCTCAGCGGGGAGTCTGCTCCTCCCTCTCCCTCTGCCTTTCCCCCATTTGCGCTCTTTCTCTCTCTCTCAAATAAATTTTTTAAATCTTTTTAAAAAAAAGACAACATTCTTTAATAAAGAAAATTATGACTATAATTTCTAATCCTTAGATGGGGCCTACACTGCTCAAACCTTTTCCTATGCACTTTTGTTTCTCCTCTATTCACAACTTCTCACAGACTCAGTTATCAGTTTAAGTATGGTTGAAGCCCTGAAGATAAAGAGCTTGCTAAATTGGAAACATAAGCTGGTCAGGATAATCGCCCATTTCGGACTGCCAGAAGGATTAAGCTGTAATACTATAACCCGTGCAGAAATCTATAGCCTCCTGCATGTTGTGTAACCAGGTGGGTGTCTGACAAATGGAGATTTCAATTCTGGTTGAGTCCACAACACAGGTATGTGGAAAGCCCACAGCACCCCCCGACATTGGAAAAAACTATGGCGGTAATGAGGCTTTACTTTGAAGTTACTGGCTTGCCCTTTGCCTTTTGGGCTGCTTAGAATATTTTCCGTGTCACTCAAATATCCACTGCTTTCATATTTCTTCTGCTTTCACATTAATCCCAATAAATATCTGTAATTCACTTTTAATAAGGATTGTTGAAAACATAACCCGTCCTAGGGAGAGTATATTTCAAAATCACTTTTAGGTTATTGGTACTCTAACACAGGAAGCTAGGACATCAGCTATAGGCTGGTGTGAAGGGAACAAAGCACCAAAGCACGCAGGCTGCAGGCTTATGTAACTAACCTGCTCGTTCTAGGACTAACACCACAGAAATGTGGCCAGAGGCAAAAATTCCAGTTTCCAACTTAGATCAACTCATAGTTGATATCCAAGAGGAGGACAAGTTGATTTTTTGGTCTTAGCAATAACAATGACAAGATGGTGAATTTCCAGGTGGTAGCAATAGTCAAATTCTTGCAGATAGTTCTGGAAGAGCATTGTGATTCTAGATGGCCCACCCATTTAAATAAGAGTCCCACCAGAAGCAAATGGCACATAGGAAAGATTCAGCATCTAATTGAAGAGGAGAGAATATTGCTAAGAACCAGACAATATCAGAGTCCCGATCAAGTAGCCTAGGGATCAGAATAGAAGTTCAGTTCTGATTTAAAAGACAAAGAGAGTAAAAGTCCAGTCATAGAGAATGAGGGTGTTAGTCCAGGGTTCTTCCAGAAGGATATGTCAAGAAGGACAAACAGGGCCAGGATTTTATTAGGAGAAAGCTGTGAGAGGTAACGGGGAGAGAGCAGGGAGACAGGAACAGCTGTCAGATAGGGAGGTAGGTCTGAACAAAGCAAAGAGGGGAGGAAAGCTGGGTGAAGAGTCCTAGACTGCTGAACAGTCTAAGAACGGTGTGTCAAGGCCAGGCCCTAGGAGAACTGCAGATCCAAAGTTGGGCATCAGACGAGTCCTGTGTCTATAAGGAATAGACCTGCTTAGTGTCCCTGCCGCTCTCAATCACCAGCTGGGAGCAGCCCAGACGAGCATGGATGACCTCAGTTTAAAGGCAATGAGCAGTGAGCAGCTTGGGTCCTCGGTCAGTTATGATTCCTGTAGTTGGAAAACCATGCCTTCTCATGGCTGCCAGAGAGGCCAGTGCAATAGGATGTATCAAAAGGTTTGGTGAGGGGACAAGTGAAGAGCTTCTATCAGATACTAACATTACTAAAGCGAGACTCATCCCAGACCCTGTGCTGGCCAGTGTGCCCTTTCCACCCAGAGGGTAGATTGGCTCGAGGATTGGCTCAAAGACTGGCAGCAAAGTCAACAGGTTGAAACTTCTCTGTGTACAGGTGAACAGGTGCCTCTCCGTGAAGACATACTGGAAATTATTAATCCTCCTTTCCCAAATGTATATAAATTAAGGAGAGGCTCTAAGCTATCAATTTAAGACCTAGAGCTTTCAAATAAGAAAACTATAACTTCTTCAAAATTGTCCAACAAGATAATGGCAAACTCCTATCTCAACATCACTGTGCCACTTGCATCCTCAGATAACGCTATTCCTATGCAGTGTTTCATGTTATTCCCCTGACCTCTTCTCAATCGGTCTTCCTCCTGCAGAACAATCAACAGGTAATACTGGAGGCAACATAATCTGCTTCTTTCTCAGACTGCTGTTCTGCTGCAAATAGCATTTCAATGCCAATGCTTCCAGCTCCAAAACCATTATCATGCTTTCCAGTCTAAAAGTTTCAGTAAAAATGATAACACTTAGGATAGGATTCATACTTTCTGTCAACAGTTATTAAATGTTTATTCCATGCTAGAGTCTATCCCAGCCCCTAGGGATCTACCAATGAATCAGATGGAAACGGTCCCTACTGTTAAAAAGCTTACATTCTATTGGGGGAAAACAATCAAATATACAAATTAATTTTTTAAATATCATAGAATAATAGAAAATAGAAAATAATACAATAATAGAAAATAATACAATAATTAAAATATTTTATCTTATTCTATCTCATGTTATTACACTTATCATAGTTATCATTATATATTACATTTAATATTCATTAGAGAACAAAAGAAAGACTAGAAAGAAAGAATAAAGGGCCAAAAAAGTGATCTGGTCCAGTCCTCTAGCTTTAGACCAAAGCGACCCAGGAAATATGCAACGTTCATGGTGACCAACCCCAACGACCCCGCCACAGTAATGCGTGTACTTGTCTCAATCTCCCCACTCCACCGCCATTCCCCTCTGCACGGACATGTCCATGAGAGATGATCCATGCATGCTGGAACAGGAGTGCCTCCTTTGTCTCCACATCTCCTGTGACTCCTCAATAGCTCATTATCAATTTATTCACACTGAACCCCCAGTGCCCACAACTGGACCTGGCACATAGTAGGCACATATATTTTAACAAATGACGAAATGAGTTTGTGAATGAATTTAACTGAATTGAATAGCAGTCTGGGGAAATGAGGCTTGGCTGACACCAGGGGTTTTCGAATATGGGAATGCCTTGTTGAAGTAGTAAGCCATCTTTGTGGAGTGACTCAAACTCAGGAAACTTCTCAGCATCTAACTCCTCGCCTTCCCCACTGCTCCCTCAACCATGTCAGAAGGAAGACGTTTGCCAAAACCCCATGGATGTAAGTGGATCCATAACCCGAAACTAGTTTCACATTGCATAACAAATGTAGTGAATGTGTTTTGCAACCAATTCTAATGACAAAAAAAATTTTATTTGGCATAGACTTGCCTGAAAAGATAAACATAGCATATTATATTCAAAACAAAGGAAGAACGGCCCCAAGCATTCCTGTGGAAAGACATAAGTCTGTTCCAAATCCTGTGGTACAGATAGTACCCCGGCAGATAAAGTTAATCACTGTTCTGTGTCACTAATAAGGAAACACTTAGAAAGGGGTCATCAGGTTAAATCCACATTCACTTATGGAACTCCTGTTGAATACCCAGCTCTCCACTAAGCGTTGAGGAAGATTAAAAGTATACATGAGAGGAAATACAAAATCTCTCTACAGAGGTCATTAACATTCATGAGACACTTAGCAGACAATCCCTGGAAGTCTGCAATGCTAAGTAGTGTGGGACACAGTGTTTGATCTCTGGGAGCTCAGCAGCAACGAGTGCAGGTGCTAGGAAGCCTTCTTGGGGACAGTGGAGTTCGTTCCGGGTCTTGACCCACCAATAGGACTTGTATGGACAAAATGAAAGTGGAAGGGCCTCCACCGCCAGCATCTGAAAGACAAGAAGGACTGTGGTATGCGTGGTGGGCATTCAGGTGCTAGACGTCCTGGCAGGCAGGGTATGTGCAGAGAAGTGATGAGAGCAGTGTGAATGCCAGTGGGGCACAGCTGTCGACCCCTAAAGAGGGTCTCAACATAACCGGTGGATTAGGAAGATTAATTTCCCTGACATGATTTTAAGTCCCAACTTGAGAAGAACAATCCCTGAGAAGGAGAAAGAAACTCATTGCTATGAGCGAAAGATCTCCACGACAAGAATCAAGTTGAGCTTAAGTTCACCGGATGAGCAGCGTGGTATCAAGAAGAGGAAGTAGTCACTGGACAAAGGAAAAGGGGTCCTGCCCTTCTGGCCCTTAAGCCTTCCTCCCGTGGCCCAGGGGATCATCCTGGCCAACACGAGAGGTCACTGCAAGGTGATGCACCGCCATATCTGGTTATTGAAGGAAACTTCAAGAAAGGGAAGGCTAAATCTTTGTCTCTGTCTCCATCCTTCTATCCTTGGGATAAGACAGAACCAATGAGGCATGGGCCCAGACAAGGGTGTGCAGGAGTATGTCTGTGGTAAGAACAGTTCTGGAGATGTGATAGAATGAAGCCAGGCATCCAGAAATCATAAGAAATCAAGATCCCTGCATACAGTTGTAGATCCTCGAAAACTCCCTTAGATTCAGCAAAATACAATAATGAGAATAACAAGGTATAACATGATCTGGAAAATCTCCCCAGATCCTCACGCATTCTGCAATAATCAGCTTGTCTGGCGAGCACCAGGCTTCCCACACTTTACCATGAGGTCCAAAGTAAATTCCCTCATGTCCTCCAAACTCTTCGTCTGTTACCCGGGGAAGCCAAATAACAGGCACACTGTGTAAACCACTCCTGCTCAGTCTGGTATTCAAACCACAAACTACTTATGGAATTTGAAAACTGGGGAACCAAAGTCTATAAAAAAATCCAAGAGCCTGGCCAGGTAGTTGCTGCTGTCCCATCATCTTGTAACACACGTAGTCACTTTGAAGGGAGGGACGGATTTTACAACCCTCTTAAAGTCCTTGCAGCCCCTTCAAGAGATGGAACTCTGTATTTCCAAAACACACTATAATCCCTGAGTAGCTGAACAATCATTTAATAAAAACATACTTACTGAACACCTGCTATGTGCTTAGCGGTGCCCTAGGTAGAGGGATAGGAAGATGAGTAAGGCATGGTTTTTGAGGTAAAGAAGCTCACCACCTAATGGTTCAAATAGTGCACAGGTGAAGAGTAGTTTAGAAAGAAAACATACAAAGACCAACAGTTACTGGAAAGATGCTCAACATTACCAGTCATCGAAGAAATGCAAATCAAAACCACAGTAAGACTCATCTCACACCTGTCAGAATGGTTTATGAAAAAGACAAATAATAAGTATTGGCAAGGAATAGAGAAAAGGGAGCCCCTGGGCACTGTTGGTGGGCATGTAAATTGATATGGCCACTCTGGAAAACAGTATGGAGATTCCTCAAAAAATTAAAAATAGAACTACCATACGATCTAGCAATTGCACTTCTGGATATTTACCCAAGGAAAATAAAAACAATAATTCGAAAAGATATGCACCCCATGTTCATTGCAGCATTATTTACAATAGCCAAGGTATGCAAACAACCTAAGGCCCACTGATGAATGAATGGATAAAGAAAATGTGCCGTGTGTGTGTGTGTGTGTGTGTGTGTGTGTGTACACACACAATGGAATATTATTCAGCCATAAAAAAGAATGAAATTTTGCCATTTGTGAGAACTTGGATCAAACATGAGGGCATTATGCAAAGTGAAATAAGTCATATAGAGGAAGACCAATACCATGATCTCATTTATATGCGGAAACTTAAAGAACAAAAACAAACAACCAAACAAATTAAAAAAAAAAAAAAAACCCAAGCTCATAGACACAGAGAACAGATTGGTGGTTGCCAGAGGTGAGGAATAAGCAGCAGGGAAAATGGGTGAAGGGGTCAAAAGGTACAAATTTCCAGTTATAAGATAAATAAGCTGTAAGTATGTAATACACAGCATGGTGACTTTGGCTAATAATACTATATCGTATATGTGAAAATTGCCGAGAGTAAATCTTAAAAGCTCTCATTATAAGAAAAGATTTTTGAAACTATGTGTGGTGACAGATGTTAACTAGACTTACTGTGGTGATCATTTTGCAATATACAAAAATATTAAATCATATCTATACCTGAAGCCAATATGTTATACTTCAATTATGCATCAATTAAAAAAATGTATACTTCTTACAGTAAAATAATAATAATAATTTAGAATGCTGTCAAACTGACTAGAAAAAGATTCAGAGGTCAGAAAAGAGAGAGCCTGGCGGAACCTGGAATTTTGGGGAAAACTACTCACAGTACGTCAGCACCCACATGAGTGCAAAACCCCTAAACACGCTGGGAAACAAGCCCGACTGGAAACATTTGCTCTGAGTCAGAGCCTTGGGGAAACAATTAAGGAAAGGTGTGTTTGCATCATTGAAGAAAATGGTTCTCCTTGGTAGACTTGTCTTCTTATAACGGAGAACAACTCAATAAGTAAAAATGAGTCTTACAGAAGATTATTTTGCACTTATACTATAAGAAGTTTCCAGGAAACAGACTCTACTCCAGGACAGTAGCCACCAGAAAGCGAGTCAGCAGTGTCTGTAGAGGCCTCTGGGATGAAACCTGAACTAGGGTAAGAGCATCTCTTATAATAAGTAAGGTGGCCGTACCATTTTTCAATTAAACCAGACCACGTTTGTGAGTGAGAGCATGAGAGAGGGCACTGTTAATAAGGATGCCAGCACAGCAGTTCCAAGACTTTGTGGAGTAAACCAGGATGCATGGCCACCCTGCTTATGGAAAAGTACCCTCTCCACCAACCTGACCTTTCTCTAATGCTCAAAGTTCCATTAGAAAGACATTCCTTTTGGTTTAAGACATTGCTGTCTCTTAAAAGTCTCCCTTTCATGAGTTGCCATATTAACCCTTTCTTAGTCATTCACCACTTAGTGTGACTCTTATTCAGATCCCTTGCAAAGAGACATCATTACCTGGAGAGAAGCTTTGAAAGGTTCCAGTGGGAGAGACACCTCCCTCTGACTCACACATTCCTGGGCACTCTCCCAGGTGGGTGCACTGCTCCTGTGGTCCCCAAGGCTGACAGGGCTTTTCCTCTCTCTCTCACTACATTTTTTTTTCCTCGCCCTTCAAGACTTAACTCAAACATTGATGCAACTGCAAATCTTTCTCTAGTCCCTTCCCACGGGGTAAACTCTTTACCTTTCTGAGTTCGGAAGACCCTTGCACAAGCCTCTGTTATTGTGCTGGCCATCATCAAACTTGTATCGGCAACAGCAATGTGTGTGGTTTAGTCCCATCTTTATGTTCTACCACAGTCCCTGGCACCCAATACACAGTCCGTGCGCGTTCATTCCTTCCCCCCACCTTTGTTCCCCTTGAGGGGAGCCGGCAAAGCGTCACAGCCCCGTCGCCTGTCAGCTATGCGACCCTGTGCAGCTTAACCTCTCTAAATCTCCATTTTTCCTCTAAAAATGGAGACAGTAATATACCTGACTCCCCAAGTCCTTAAAAAATAAATGACATAATGTATCTAAAATGCTTAGCTCACTGCCTGGTACACAGTGAGTGAACAGTCAACACAAACAATAGTGGTTATTATTAGTGGCAAACCCCAATGCCACCCCGTCATTTCCTGAGGGCCAGGCACAGTGGGAAACATTTTATGCGCTGTATCCTGGAGTCTGCAACAGAACAATGCATTCCCAGGGGCCGGTACTCTGTCCTCTTTTTGTGGTTGTTGCATCGCAATGCCTCAAACAGTGCCTGGCACGTTGTAAGTGCTCAATTAATATTTGTCCGACAACCCTCTGAAGTGTTACCTTTTCCGTGCTTTCTAAAGTAGTTATTCTCATTCCACTCATTTCATAAGCTATTGGAAAAGACACACCATAAAGTCATAAACCTTTGCTGGTTTAATTAACTTGAACAGCTCAGTTTCTTCATTAGCAAATTGAGAATCATGGTAATAATTATCTTACAAGGAAGGGTGTTCCGAGATAACAAATGGAAAGAAAACACTTTCTAAATAGTTGCTAGTATTCCACAAGTACTCCTTAATCTCAGTCTGATCTTCATCCTGATCTTGGAAATCTAGTGTGAACCTCGGGGTCCTGTCAGCCTCAGTGGTTTGAGCTACAGAAAAAGAGCGGGGTACTTTGAGGACAGGGAGAGCTGGGATCAACCAGGAGACAGACTCCCCACTCACGGGGAGGTAGAGGAGCCCTGGAATACCTTCTCCCTGGTCTTAACACTTTTCTGCTTCCTGGTCCTCCATAGTGCCCAGGGTCAGAGCTCAAGAGGCATTTCCAGGGCACTTTGAAAAATGCGCTCCCGTTGCTTCTCAGTCCTGCTCAACTTAATCTATTAGGTAACTCTGGGGACATTATCACTCATCTCATTAAACCTGGAGTACCCCTACTTATGTCCCTAAAGATGCTGTCAAACTGCGGGAGCTTAGAGGGGAAAGATCCCCAAGCTCACGACTTCCCTGATCAGTTTTGGGCAATAGACATTTCTTCAGTCTTGTTAAGTCACAACCACACTCTTAATTCAGAAAATGGAAGATCCAGTCTCTCCTGTAATAATCGAAAACTTGGACTTCATTTAAAGTGCTAATGCTTTCTCTAGTACCTCCACCTGGCCCTGCTGCCGGAGAAAACCAAGGTTCTGGAAGAGGGCACGAAGCTTTTCTTTACCACTTTATGCTTCCACTCTTCCTCCCCATGACGCCGATGGGGAGATTTCTGAGGCTTCCAGAAAGGCCCGGAAGGGAGTAGAAGGAGGGAAGGGAAAGAGAGGTTAATAAAGGCCAAGCAGGGGGCAGGGTGGGGTGGGGTGGAGCTCTAGATTCATTGGTATTATCATATTGCCGTTACCAGGTCTCTGGGCAGGTCGATGTTTAAAACTAGTTCTTACTTGCATGGATGTCTTGGCTTATACTTCAGGGGCCCCCAAACAAGGATGACCTCTCCCCAGTAGTTCTCTTGACGGGGAAGAATGGACCCTATCCTGGCAGACACTTCTGTAGCCCTATTAGACAGGACCTAATATGGCCCCATATTTGCTCTTTCTTGGTGAATCACATTTGGCCCCCAGGAAACCCTTATACATGCTTTGTCTCGATAAACTCTGGGAGTGCTGGCCCAACACAACATAAACGCAACTCCCTGCTGCAGTTAGCCAGCCCAAATCCCATCCTCTCGATTTCCCAGGCAAGATCAGGTAGACGAAAATTCCACGGAGCCCCAAAACTGCTCTCCAAGTGTTGGGATTGAGCTCCTCGCCTTCTGTTTGTCTCAACAAGCAGGTCTTTTGATTCCACTTCTTCGATGGGAAAAGGACACACCGCACACCGACAGCTCTTTCCAAAGAGATCTACTCCAAAGATTCTCTCTCATGCTCCCCATTTTTGACTCTCTTATACTCTCAGTTCTATTAGCTGAAACTTCCTATTGAACGAGTGGCTCTCAGCAGCAAATCAAATCAACTTTTGGACAATTGGATATGTCAAACCAGAAAGGTCCTCTTTAGCGATTTAAATGCATTTGTGTCATCTTTGGCTTATATTTTCTATTTTTGAAAAGGTTTACTGAAGCTTATTCAGTAAATTAAAAGATTTGTGGAATGTTGAAAAGACTTTAGTAATTATCTAGTTCAATTTGTTTATCTTACAGAGGAGAGATCAGAAGGCCGGTAAGAATGATCACAAAATATACAACCAAAAGAATAAATCACTGAGGATTTATTATATTACTATTAGAGAAGAACAGAGTAGATTGAAGTATTCTAAGAATACGGGAATGGCTTCCATTTAATACACATAACCCACTGGGCTAGACATTGCCTAGTGACACCCGGCACATCGTCCCTGCCCCCCTTGGGTTCCCTCTTCCATCACAAGGACTGAAAGGCTAAAAACTATATTTCTAAGACTTCCTTGCAGTTAGGGCTTGGATGCAATTTAGGTTTTTCCAGTGAGATAATAGCCACGTGGGCTTGGAAGCAGAGGCTGAGTTTCTGTGACTGTGTTGATCTGTAATCATTTTCCAACAGGTGTGTTTACATCAGCCAAACTCCATATCCCACCCTCTGGAGATGTCTGTAGTGACAACAGCAAGGCCTGTCCATGGGATGGCAGCTCTAGAGGTGTGATCTTACAAGGCCTACGGCAAGCAGACCCCTTGTTTCTGCTCCTCATCAGTCTTTCGGTCCGTTACACCTAACTCCTGTACTAAGTCCCTTTCTTTGTGGTTACTGCTTTCTGCACTAAATCAAGAGCAAATATGCATATAAATCACAACATGAAACCTCAAAGATCGAAGGACCTTCTTTGAGGCATCAAGTCTATAATCAGTCAACAGGTTCCCAAACAGCTACTTCCTAAATATCTCTTATGTCTCTCTATTCTCCATTCCCCTGACACTGCTCTACTTTAGGCCTCAGCATCTCCGTTCTAGACTATTGAAATTACCTCCTGGTACCCCTGATTCTAACCACTTTCCATATGAATCTAGCTGTTTAGCTAGATATCTGTTCTTTCTAGCTTCCATATGAATCTGATCTTTTCTGATCTTGTCACTTCCTTGCTCAGAATTCTTGAATGGGCCATGATAACCTAGCAGATGGCATGCAATCCATTGAGTGCAGCACTTCAATATCCTTCAGAATCTGGGCCCTGCATGTCCAGTTTACCTTCTGCTATCCCCATTACCTGTGGCTTCAGCAACACAGAACTAATTGTAGCTCGCTCTATCAAGTTCTCCTACTTCTCCGTGCATTTGCACATACTTTTCTCTCTGCTTGTTGTGTTGCTCCTTGACTACCTGGCAGGCATCTATTCTTCCTTCAAGACTCAGTTCTCTTCTCACTTCCTCTTGAAACCTCTCATTCTTCTCTTAGGTGCACTCATGTTCCTGCCTGAGTGCTGGCACTCACTGAATCAAACTTCCATTGCGACATCGATCATCTCTCTCCATTAGACTCTTTGCTTCTGGATGGACAGCACTGAGTCTTTTCATCTTTGAATCCTCAAGAGACTACTATAACACATGACATGTGGTAAGTACTGAGACGGAAGGAAGGGCAGGAGGGAGGAAGAGGGAGAAGGAAATGGAGAGACGCAGGAAAAGGGGGAAGAAGTGAGAGGGAGCCAGAGACAAGTTTCAGTGACTTCACAGTTCACTAGTTTTACAAACTCAACATCTCCAAGTGTTAGCTCAGCTCCTCACATCATGCACTCCTAAGTTTCCAGAAAATTGAGGGTTCTTTTCACTATTAGCCTAACAAACAGTCCAGGTGCACAGCCTTTGTTTATATATTCTATAGTTCCAAACCAAAAATAAAGAACCATTGTTCCTTTAATCTCCCAGAGGTTTCACCTTACAGCTTCAGTGAACAATATCAGTTACTCTCATTTTTTGGAACCAGGACCAGGGACCTCATTCTTGCCCTTCCCCTGTCCCCTTCCTCCTCTGCTTCCCCATCCCTTCCCCTGTTCTGCTATCCCTACCACACTCAGTCCTTCTCTTCCAGGTTTTACCAGGGCTCTACACCATGAAATATACAAGGAAAGAGGAATTTTTACTTTAAGACTAATAACTCCTCCCCCTTCCTCCGTTTTTACATCAAAAGACATTGTCAAACGCCATCTTCTTCTACATTTAAAGAACTGCTGGTTCTCTGGGGGAAAGGAAGGCAGTTCATTGAGACTAAGACCCCATAGAGCCAAGAATTCAAAGTGAGTAGGGATTATTTGGAACAGCGGATTTCATGCAGAAGCCCTGAGTCCTGGTTCCAACTTCTTTACTTGTCAGCTGTGAGATGTAGAAGAAGTCATTTCTAAGCTTCTTGGGGTGACTATTATTACATTTGTTATTGAGAACATTAGATTGATGAACTTCAAGGTCCTTCCTGCTCCAATAGTCACTGACTCTGCTATTTTGGGTGTCTTGAATAACCAGGAGAAGAAGCCAGATTTATTATCTTACTATAGCAAAAGTGGTAAAAATAATAAGCATAACTTGCTAATGTGCATCTATGTCTTCTTGTATTAAGGTGAGGAACCGACGCACAAACCTGGGTTGATTCTTCTTACTGAAAAATCCCAAGTATTCAGGGACACTCTTCTGAAGGAGCTCTCTGCAGACCTTCTTTCTGGCGACCATGGGGAAGAGAGTGGCCATTGTCGGAGCTGGTGTCAGCGGCTTGGCCTCCATCCGATGCTGCCTGGAAGAGGGGCTGGAGCCCACCTGCTTTGAGAGGAGCAATGATGTTGGAGGCCTCTGGAAATTCTCGGTGAGTGGGACGTTATTGGGATACAAACAGAAGGGAGATGGGTTGCTCTGTAAATCAAGTCTGATCAGTTCTCTTCAGACTGGGGAGGTAGGTCACCAAAGCTCCAGGTCTGGAAAGTAAAATTCGATCTCTCCCATCATGCTATTGTCCAGTCACTCAAAACTACTTCACACCAGCTCATGAAACACTGTTACCTGCGTAACAGAGCCCAGATCTTGAGGCTATAAAGGGTGCTAATGTCAGGAATTTATAACAAAAACAAAAACGTATCACTGCCTTCCCCCTGTAACTGAAAGGATTCTATCCCCATTCACTATGGCTCAGAAAACCTAGCAACATGGGGGGGAGGAGAAAGAGAAAAAATTAGACCAAAGTCAGAAGCTCTGAGTTATAGTCTCAACCTTAGGTTTCCTGGGAAAATTAATTTTAGGCAAGTCATTTTTTTCTTTCTGGACTTCAAATGCTCATTTGTCAAATGCCTAGGTTGGAGATTAGGTTTCCTCTAATACGCCTTCCAAATGTAATGGGATGTGATGCTATAATTCACTCATGTCTATTGCAAAGACATTGTAAGTTATGATAAATGATGATTGTGCATGTTGTGTGTGTGGTTATTGAATACTCTGCGAACTCCAAAACCAGAGAGAAAAATGATTGTCCTTACCATTCAGACTCATTGTTGGACAAATGATATAATCAGAAACTATTCACTATAAAACAATTTTTAAATTTTGAAAGCCAGGTTGGGGAAACTTCTATTTTTTCTGTCCTGAATTTCCCAGCCATTGTGATTGGATGTAAATGATACATATTTGACGTGAAGACATTATATCCACACCATTTGCCTTGTAACCAAATTCTGTCTTGGGCTCAGTGCTTGCCCAGACCTCAACAACACGCTGCTCTAATAGAATATATCAGTACTAACTTAAGACGTATTTGTATTCATCTCAAGAGGCTTTTTTTTTTAAGTGAGAGGTCCTATCATCCTGAATGTATCATACGAGATATAAGATCATTTCCATTAGGAAATAATCAAGAGCTATTTTTTTAAGGATGCGATTTTCTTTATTTACATTTGTTCAGGGAGATGTAGCCAGCTTAGGCTAAATCATGAAATGGTTCTCTATGATCTTATCAGCAACAATTAAATGCTGCCTGAACATCTATTTTGGCAGAGTTTTGTGCCAGGTCCTGAGATGAAAAATATGTGACATAATTACTCTACAGAAACGTTTTCAAATCCACTTGGTGAAGTAAGCCATAATACAGGTTCACAATCCTTTGATGGAAAATGGGCAAAAATTCGTTTGATGTCTAAATCTTTCCCGAAGTCATATGGTTAGAAAACATGAGTTGAATTTGACATTAGGCTACTTATAATCTTTATTTGTGCCAGTTTGTGTTTCACTGCAGAAATTTTCTTGTATTTGATTATAGGGTGCTGTCCCAGATCTCACTAGAAGCGTTATGGAGAAAAATCCAAAAATCTACAAATTCCAAAATATATCTAGCCCTAAGAATTTCAAATAAGAGGTTATAAAACTGTGCAACAGTGAGATAGCCCTTGGTGATTGTCAACTTAATGAATGAGTGCCTGGAGATTTAGAAGGGGGTGAGGGGAGGGGGGCTGCTACTAAAATGTTAGCAGGTGAAGGGAAATTTCCTGCAAGGAGAGCTCTTAGCTGAGACTCAAAGGGTGTTCTCAGACAACAAAAGTAAAGGATTATTACGTGACACAGCTCCAGAGAGTGACATTCCCACTGTAGTCTGTGAATGACACCCCATAGATAGTCACCCACAGCGTGCAGGACCAGGTGGGAGAGGTTTCTAGGTAGGAATGACCAGCATGAAAGGCACAGAGGAGGCAGTAAACAGGGAATACCCAGGGATCTTTAAGTTAACTCATGCAGCCAGATCACGGAGTTTATTGAAGGAGGCAAGAGATGACAGATCAATAAAATGCAAAGGCAGGTCTGGGTTATCCACAAGACGGGGTATCTCTTCCCCATAAGGTCACTGGTTATAAGCAGAATCTTACTTCACAGCCCTATGGGCATGTAAGCACATAAAAACACCCTAAACTTTAGTCCCTTCCATACACTGTACCGCTTTCTTCTTTTCTAAGGAAAGTTGCTTGGTGCATACAATCCATTCTCAGAAAGGGATTTTTGAAAAACGTGTTACATAAGCTTTTATCTTGCAAGTCCTGTTAGGCAGAAAGTATCCCGAAAGAAAGAAACCTGATAATTCTGAACTTTTGACCGTGAGATTGTTCTGCAAAATGGAAACCAAATGAGGTTTAAACACTAGCAGGCTGAATGTGAGCATGTTTTAAGTTTCCTATCCTCCAGCATGAAGGCCTCATCTCCTCAAAAGGCTTTCATGCTTCTGCTACACAAAAGGGCAGAACAATGGAACCAGAACTATCTGGCCCTTTGTTCCACTCACCCATTCATTTACTCACTCCACAAATACACTGGGAGTACACTACGCATAGGAGACAATGTAAGGGTGTGGCTGCAGATAAGATAGGGCGGGCAGCCAGCGTTTTAAAATCAGAGAAAACAAGTCTTAGACTAACTATAATACAAGTGAGTATGGGATTAGGGCAGTAAAGACAATCAGGGCTTGGTGGAGGTAGAGACAGGATGACTTCCGGTTGGTAAGAAAGAGGCAAGGAAAGGCGTGACAGAGGGGGCAACTTTTGAGCTGGTCCTTGAGGGTATATTTGGACAAGTAGAAATGGGATTGACAAGCAGAGATGGAATCTGGAAGAAGATCAAGGCAGACTGCTGACATGCAGGCACAACATTCTCGAATTAGCCTCTGACCTCGCCCTCCGGTTGCTGACGTTCTAGTGGGGAAGATGAGACATGAACACAGCGATAACCCAAGACAGGCCACGATAATGTGACCGCGACTGCTTGGATCTCTGGGTCTAGGGCAAGAGCTCTCAGCCAGAGGCAGAGTCTGAGCTGAACTTCCTCCTTACCCATTCAAGCCACACCACATGCTGAAATTGAAAATATGAGCTCTCTGAAGTAATGGCCTGTTGTTATATAACACATCTGTTTTCCTTTGTGTGTCGAACAGCCCTTTAGGGAAAATTCCAAGGAGCTATAGGGTACATATTCTTCCTCCTCCTGTTATAATTGGCTGGGGTCAAGAGGCAGAAGAGCCGAGATTCATTCATGATGGAAATAATCCAAGGCCTTACCCTCTCTGTTTCCCGGAGCAGTCTTACATTTCTTTAACCAGTCCCCTGGCTGAAGCTCAGGCCTCCCTCCCTTCAGTGCACCGCTGAGAGCCCTCCCTCCCACTTCTCCTTCTCACAAACACCCACCAAAGGTATGGCTTTGAGCGAATGGGAAAGACTCAAGTCTGAAAATCTGCCCGGCACGAGCCATCACCCTTTTTCTCACCTTAGCAGAAATTTCAAAGTGAGGCTTACAAAAGTTAAAATCTCTGAGCCTGGCTAATTATGAGAAACACAGCAACCGTGACTAGAGGAAGTTTTGTTTTCAAACGGAGGCCTCAAGCCTCCCCACCCCAGGCGCAAGCCTGTCGGTCCTTTCCGGCACCTTTGTCTGACCTCTTGCCGAGGTCAGTATGGGGCTGGAGGGAGATAGATATCTTGAAACCAGCAGGAACATGTCATTCCAACCCTTCCCCGCGTTTCAAAGAGGTTCTTTTGGGTTTGGGGGAAACAGAGGCTGCCAGCTTTTTAATGTACTTTCAAGGCAGCACATTATGTGAACTTTCATCCTGTCCTTAAAACAGAAAGGAGATGTTTGGTTTCCATTGAGCCTTCAACTACTTCTCGAAAAGAGGCCAAAATGACACAGTGGCTTCATGATGGAGTAGCAAGGTTTAAGACAAGTTCCGAGGCTTCTGGTGTCCTGTGTCTGTTTGGTGAGGGGTGAGTACCCCTAACTGGCGACGGAGGAACTCCTCAAGCACAGAGTTCGTTTCGAATAGAGCAGTGGCTCTGAAAGCGCAGCTCCTGGACCAGCAGCATCAGCACTGCCTGGAACTGTGGGAAATGCAGATTCTCAGGCCCCAGCCTAGAACACTGAATCAGAAATTCTGCAGGTGGGGCCTATGCATCTGTGCTCTAAGGGGCCCTGCAGCTGATTCTCACTAGACCAAATAAACAAACCCTCCACTTCAAGAGAAGGTTCTGTTGCTGGTGAGTGTTCACTGAATGCCATAGAGCTGAGCAAATAGACTAAAAATGCTGCCTCCTTTGGACCATTTAGGTTTTTGTGTTGTTGTTTTTATTTTTAACATGAGCCTGACATCAGAACAGTTGCTGTGATTGGAAAAAGAAAGAAAACTCTATGGGACTATGAACACAGAGCTAACATGGGGGTAATTCAAGTAAGAGAACCCCAGCTCTGTGCCAGGTGCTGTGCTAAGGGCTTTCTTTTCCACATCTTACAGAGAGCTCTGAATTGTTTTAATGTCTTTTTTTTTTTTTTTTTTTTTTTTTTTTTTTTTTTTTTTTTACGTATTAGAAAGGTTTCGGTCAAACTAAAATTGAATACTCACTGAGGGGAACGTCATTCTTGGCTTCCTTTTTAAGCTTTATTCTTCTTCCTAGAACCATGCAGAAGAAGGCAGAGCCAGCATTTACCAGTCTGTATTCACCAACTCTTCCAAAGAGATGATGTGCTTTCCAGACTTCCCTTATCCTGATGATTACCCCAACTATATGCACCACAGCAAACTCCAGGAATACATAAGGACATTTGCTCAAAAGAAGAATCTTTTAAGATACATACAGTTTGAGGTAAGGGCCTTATAACTGGTGCTGTTGATCTCAGTATGTTTATCGATTGGGGGTGAAGCAAGGATATAGTATTATTCTGTTCTAGAAATGAGAGCCAAATATTTGGAGACCTCACCAATCAAATGTTGGTTTGGTTTATAACGTATTCATGTATTGGGGTTTTTTTTCTCCCTAAACATGTTCTCCACTAGTCTCTGAGAGCTTTTAGCATACAATAGAAAATATTAGAAAAGACTCTACCATCATAGTACATTCCACCCTCATACTGTTGTGTTTTAGAGACATTCCCAAATTGTCTAGTCCATAATTAGACTTCTTGGGTTCAATGCCAATGAACTGTGGTTCAAGAAGCCATGGCATTCTTTAGAAGTTGTGCCATTATGAGGAGAGTAAACATTGAAATGAATGACGAACATAGTCATTGCTCTCATCCTTCACCCACTTAGTTCCTTAGACTAGCTGTTTATAACAGAGATGCCTTGGCTCCTTAAGTAACAATAATACTTTGCATTTGTTTAGAATTCTTAATCTCAATTCATTACTGTTAAATGCAAAGCATATATATGTAGTGAGAAAAATAATCAACAAAGTTATGAATTGGGATTATATTTAATATAATTTCATTTATTTATTATTTTATTTTTATATTTAATATAATTTTACATATATTTACATAATAGTCATGCTATGGAAGTGACTAATATTTCCAAGTGACTAATATTCCAAGTGACTAATAATACAGAGAGTATCTGTACATTGCAAAGGAGAAATAAGGACTGATAACCCTGAGACATCCCCATATTTATGGAATTGATAGAAAATGTGGTCAGAGAGAAAGAAGCCACGAATGTCGGTTGAGGGTGGCAGTAAGCAAATGACATGGCATCTTTCACAAGAATATTCAGTGTAATTTACCCCAGATCTACTAACTAGATGTCAAAAAAGTAAATATGCTCCACTGAGTAATTTTCCTTGGGAGATTTGAAGAATCACTATGACTCCTTATTTTAATGGTTTCCCTTATATTTCTCAATGATCAGGTGAGCTCATGACAATTATTTCCTCTACAGAAACACTGTGAGAAAATTAAAACCCATAGAATTGTAAATAGAAGGAATTTCTTTCTGTTTTCTTTAAGACCCTGGTTTCTAGTATAAAGAAATGTCCCAACTTCTTAGTCACTGGACAATGGGAAGTTGTTTCAGAAAAGGATGGGAAAGAGGAATCTGCTATTTTTGATGCTGTAATGATTTGTTCAGGACATCATGTATACCCCAATCTACCAATTGATTCCTTTCCTGGTAAGTGTGGAAAATATACAATAGTCTGGGGACTTATACACAAACATCAAGGGTTGAGAGAGATCTTTCCATAGATTGTATGTAATAATTATCCTTAAGTTTCCAAAAATTTCAAAACAAAATTTTAAAGTGTGATGATATGTGAAATACAGTAATAATTGGCCTCCTAAACCCTTATGCTAAAATTTTGAATCAAGGACCTGCAAGTCAGAGATCAGATGAAGACCTGCAGAGGAAGTGCTTGTATAGAGGAAGGGCTGTTAGTAGTCATCTATAGGCACGTTTTGCAAATTTCGGTGTGTGTGTGTGTGTGTGTGTGTGTGTGTGTGTGTGTGTGTGTGTAGTGGCATACTCCATTACTATACAAAAGCGCCAGAGGTCAAGTAAATACAATACACGAGCAAACTTCCTGTCCCCTTCCTTCCTTCCTTCCTTCTTTCCTTGCAACAGGAACACATGTCCACTGTAAAATCTGCAGGCATGCTGTTCATAGGCCAAGATAATTAAAAGAGTAAGACTCAGGAAGAAGAGAAGATTAAAAGCATGAAGGTCAAGAGGCAGTATATTTGGGGGCTCTGAGTGTAGCCTTAGAACACTCGGCCTCAACCTCTTATTCCACTAGTTCCTTACCGTGTGACCTAAGATGAGTCAGCTTAATTTCTTTGTCTTGATTTCCTTGTCTTTTAAAATGGAGATACTAGTATCAGCCACTCAGAGATGTTATCAAGATTAAATGGTTAAACTGTAAATCCTTTAGCAGAGGGCCTAGCCCACAGTAAGTACTCAATAAATATTAGCTATTATTACTATCAAACTGTAAGTTCCCATACTGTAAGTTTTTTAAAGCACTGTAAATACTTAGTTTGGGGGTTAGTGTCAAAAAAACCCAGAACATGTCCATTGTGTAAATAGACAAAGGATAAGTGTATTCCAACCAGGAAACTTTTTTAAAAATTAAGACTGATAATAGGAATTTTTTTAAAAATGAGAACAGTGAGTCTTCATCATTTCTTCTGAAAATCAACTCAAACCACTCCTCATGTTCCACTTAGGCCTACAGCAGTTTCAAGGCCACTACCTCCACAGCAGGGACTATAAGGACCCGGAAGCCTTCAAGGGGAAAAGGGTCCTTGTGATCGGCCTGGGGAACTCAGGATCTGACATTGCGGTGGAGCTCAGTCGTCTGGCTGCACAGGTACACTTTGAGAAACAAACCTGGGGTACAGCTGTGCTCTTAAATCAAAGCTTAGGCACCGAGGCTCACGTTAGCCATGTCGTTCAACAAGGGATCCACCTATTGCATGTGCCCATTGAATCAAGGAGGACTTGAGACATTCTCCCTGTGAAGCAAGGTAATGTGGCCCAGGCTAGCAAGGAAGTCCATTCTGCCGGACCCAGAGGTAAGTCTACGTGTGTATATATGTATATATAAGAGTGCATTTTTTTATTTAATTTTGTGTCCTGATCACCTCTAAGCAAACTGTTGCTAGTCAGGATCCACCTTTATTTATTTAAGACTATGTCTTATCACCTACCATACAAAAGGCATTGTGCTTATCATTCTGAAGGTCTGGAAGACACGTACAATTTGGTTCTTACTGTCATTTATCCACTCAACAGCCAGCGCTAAACAAACACTGGGCACATGTTATATGCCAGAACTACGTGTCAGACTAGAAATAAACACAGAAATAAGTCAGACTACTTCTTGACTTCCAGGAGCAGTCAGTGGGTGGAGGTGAGATGACAGGCACTAAAGAAGGTAATAAAATTTCAGTGACATTAGGTGTGGCAATGGCAGCACCATAAAAAGAGAACCTAGCTTAGCATGGATTAAGTCGAGGAAGGCTTCCCGAAAGACTCTAAGCTAAATCATCCATGACCAACAGACCTTGAAGAACCTAACCTATTTTTAAGGAAACATGTGCTCAATAAACAAATTGTTAAGTGTATGTAAATAAAACCTAAGGAATTCTTTGAAGTTCAATTCCCTTGGGTTGTCACAGAAGTGGCATTATAGACAAGCAGCTGGGCTTGTCTCAGAGCCCAGACAGCTGCCATGATTTGGGTGCCTAGCAGAGGTTGCAGAGTGGGTGTGAAAGAAGGACTGGAAGAGGAGACTTTAGACTGAGAACTGAATTAACTCTTTGGCATCTCTCCAGCCTAATTTCAGATAGAGATTTAGCTACATTTCTCCCACCCAATCCGGCAACTACCACCACCCGCCACCACTGAGGCTCTGGACCGGCTGGTCCCCACCAGTCCTACCATAGATGTCTCTGACTCTGAAGATTAGGCCCGTCACAATTGAATACACAGCCCTCTTGTTCCAAGATGACAAGTTCTCATTATTTCAACAACTGTGCACTAGCACTCTGGGGTATAGAGAGGCAGAGTAGTTCTGTCTCTACCTAGTTTCAATCATGGATTATTCATCTTGACCCAACTCTTTAAAAATGCTCCTGCCTGGATATTGAGGGAAATGTATGGAGATGTCGCCAGAACATGTCCATCGTGTAATATCTACTTCTTTCTTACAGAGTGACATTGAAATCCATGTTGCCTTCCCCAACAGGTCATTATCAGCAGCAGAAGTGGTTCCTGGGTCATGAGCCGGGTTTGGAATGATGGCTATCCTTGGGACATGGTATACGTGACCCGTTTTGCAACCTTCCTCCGGAATGCCCTTCCTTCATTTGTCTCTGACTGGTTGTATGTCAAGAAGATGAACACGTGGTTTAAGCATGAGAACTACGGCCTGATGCCTTTAAATGGGTACTACGAGTAACTCCTGTTGTATCATCCAAAAAAGTGGGGCACTAGCTTCATTTGAAGTTGTTCTCTCTAGGTCTAACTTTAGTCATCTCGCTGAGGTTATTGGGATTAAACTGAGGACTGCATAAGTGACACAGCATACTCGGAGATCATGCATGGGGTGAAAATCTTACTGAAATGACTCTAGTGGGGAAAGGTATTTGGGAAGATACAAAATGGCAGAGGAGCAGGCAGCTAGCTAGATCCCCTGACACGCAAGATTCATTTGTGGTAGCTACGAGCTATAGCATAGACTTTTGAGGGCTGAACCGATTCATGAATTGTCTTTTTGAGGAGTATCTTACCCATGCTATGGATGAATGGGGATAACAATGATAATATCTATCCTGGAGACTGTTGTGGTATGCGGTAAGATAAAAAATCAAGGCACTTTATAAACTATAAAGCTTTACAAATATTGGTTCTTATGAATCTCAAATTTTCCAATATGCTTCTAAAGAGCAATGAACAAAGCAGTGTTAATCACATGTCTCAGAAAGCAGAAAATCTCAAAATGAAAGTGCTCACTTCCTCGACCACAGAGTCTGGGATTGCAGCAGGACAATCGGGACGCATGGAACGTGTAAAACAGTGCAGATTCACAAAACTGATGTAGCCTGTAAAATTAATATTTGTTTATATACTTCTCTATAGAGGCAGAGCCCAACAACTACTGATGAGAAAGGCATTCTAGGGGCACCGGGGTGGCTCAGTCGGTAGAGCATGCAACTCTTGATCTCAGGGTTATGAGTTCAAGCCCCATGTTGGGTGTAGAGGTTATGTAAAAATAAAATCTTTTAAAAAATGTTCATTGTGTTTAGAGAATCAGACAAGGAAAAGTAAGAGGAAACTGTAAATTGAAATAGCAAATGCCAGGTTCAGGAGCCCCTCACCCCACGACATTTATCCTACCTAGTCTGGCGGACGGTTACATCCCTAAAGAAAAAAAGATATTGATTTCATGCATTTAAAATTATGTTTAATATAACAGAAGCTCCAAAGCCTGAGCTAATTAAGATTTTTGTCTTCTAAGAGCAACTGCAAATCATATTTGGCTTTGCCCTTTAGACAGTTGAAACATAGATTTGGAAATCCATTCATTCCAAGAATGAAGCTCCCTCTTAGAAAAGGTTCCAGTTACCTTAAGGTATTGATGCCACCTTCTCACTCCTCCCTTGGGTAGGGGGCAGGGGGAAAAAACAGGTTTTACTGTGACCTACTTCTTGTCACCTTATAAGGCAAAAGAAGAGGTTGCAGAATGATTGATGTCGAGCATGGTGTGGAAGCATCTAGACAGATTCTAAGATTTATAAAATTTCTGAGTGTTTGAGATACTTGGAGTAAATTCCAAAATCCCTGAATCCTAGAATGTTGGCAACCAACGTAAAGCAGGCAATGGCAATAAAGCAGCTCACCAAGCAAATCTGATTTTCTGATAGAAGGCCTCATTTATAATACTAGTTCACTTATAACAATGATGCTTGCAAGTGGCAGGCACTGTTTTAAATCCTTTACAGGTAATGTTCATTTAATTCTCACAACAGTATGAGGTAGATTCTATCACTATCCCCATCTCCCACACAAGGAAACGAATACAGAGAAGTAGCCACTCGTGAGAAACAGAGGTAGATTATAAACCTGGGCCATCTGGTTCCAGCTTCTTCACCCTAAAGCACTGCTTATGGCTAGGAACTAGTTTTATTCTCACCTATTCGGTGAATCACCAAATCATATAAGCACCCAGAAGGAAATCCAAGCTTCAAAGGGCCAGAAGACGCAGCTCAGACAGAAATTCTTTTTTTTTTTTTTAAGATTTTATTTACTTATTTGAGAGAGAGAGCATGAGCAGGGGGAAGGGCAGAGGGAGAAGCTAACTCCCTGCTGTGCAAGGAGCCTGGTGCGGGACTCGATCCCAGGACCCCAGGATCGTGACCTGAGCTGAAGTCAGACGTCCCTCAGACAGAATTTCTTAAGGATTGTTGCAGGCAATAGGAAAAAAACTGCCACAAAAGGAGAGCTCAGCTGTTCTCATGCTCAAGTTTAACCCCTCAGATTTGGTTCCAGTGCTATGAACTGTTGCAGATATTTCTTGGACTTGAGGTATGTTACAGCAAGAGCCTTTGTCTCTTGTTTCTGAACAGCCCCCTGAGGAAAGAGCCTGTGTTCAATGACGAGCTCCCATCCCGCATCTTGTGTGGCACTGTGTCCATCAAGCCCAGCGTGAAGGAGTTTACGGAGACCTCGGCTGTGTTTGAGGATGGCACCGTGTTTGAGGCCATCGACTCCATCATCTTCGCAACGGGCTATGGTTACGCCTACCCCTTCCTTGATGACTCCATCATCAAAAGCAGAAACCATGAGGTCACCTTGTTTAAAGGCATCTTCCCCCCCAAAATGGAGAAGCCAACCTTGGCTGTGATTGGCCTTGTCCAGTCCCTTGGGGCTGCCATCCCCACAGCTGACCTGCAGGCTCGCTGGGCTGCTAAAGTGTTTGCAAGTAGGTGGACCATTCTGTCTTTTATCCATTTAGTCAATGAACATTTATTGAGTACCTACTATATGCCAAGTACTGGGCTAGGTGCTAGGAATACAAAAGGAACAAGACATACTCCTTGACGTTACACAGTCTAAAATAGAGCCAGGGGCATGTTACAATAGGGGAAGTCTTAGGGTGTTCTGTAAGGGAATATAAAACAGAGGCAAGAAGCATAAGAAATAGAGAAAGGGACTAAAGTATGGAGGGCCTTAGGAGCTGTGTTGTAGAGCTTCGATGTCTCATAGGGAAATTGGAGGGACTCTGCAAGGCTTTAAGCAAGAGAAAGACAGCAGTAGGTAAAGGCAATGTCAAGATACATTGTGAAGGTTAGAAGGGCCCTGGAGGGGGGGCGCCTGGGTGGCACAGCGGTTAAGGGTCTGCCTTCGGCTCAGGGCGTGATCCCGGCGTTATGGGATCGAGCCCCACATCAGGCTCCTCCGCTAGGAGCCTGCTTCTTCCTCTCCCACTCCCCCTGCTTGTGTTCCCTCTCTCGCTGGCTGTCTCTTTCTCTGTCAAATAAATAAATATAATCTTTAAAAAAAAAAAAAAAAAAAAAAAAAGAAGGGCCCTGGAGGATGTTGCGGACAATGCTAGGGATCTTACTGGCGTCCAACAGCCAGAATAACGAAGTCGGGCCACACCTACTCTATTGACCATCTTCTCCTCCTCCCTCCACCCTAGACCCCATGGTCTCCAGTGGCTACAAGTGTACTTTTGTGAGGAAATCAAGAATATGAGGATTGCCTGAAGAAAGGCAATGTTTTAAATATATTGATTTAATTTACATCAATCATACTGATCAACATTATTACTTAAAGTGTCTTTTTATTCAAGGGTTCAAAAACCTTGGTCAATATAGGTATACCTCACCTAACATACTGTCCATAAAAACTTAGACTATAGGGGCGCCTGGGTGGCTCAGTCGTTAAGCGTCTGCCTTCAGCTCAGGGCATGATCCCAGCATTCTGGGATTGAGCCCCGCATCAGGCTCCTCTGCTGGGAGCCTGCTTCGTCCTCTCTCACTCCTCCTGCTTGTGCTCCCTCTCTCGCTGGCTGTTTCTGTGTCAAATAAATAAATAAAAATCTAAAAAAATTAAATAAATAAAAACTTAGACTCTAGGTAATGAAGAAAATGTTACAATCATAGACTGTATGCTTTCTCAAAATGTCGTGGATAAATAAGCTATTTCAAGTGTACCACGAAGGATCATTATTTAAATAAACCCTGGCATGAAATCTTTTATAAGGGTGCTTTCCGTAAAATAGTTCCATTGCGTTTTTCTCTTAAAGGCACAACAGTGCCAAACACCTGGGGTTTTACAAAAAAGTTGGCTACAGTTCATAAACCCAAGAAATTTACATGAAACAAAATGTATCACTTAGTCATTCAGCAAATATTTATGGAGCACTACTATGTACCACACTCTGTCTTGGCACTTGGGACACAACATCAAAGGAAGCAGACAAAAATTCTAGCGCACATCTGACCACAAGGTACTAGCAGGCTAGGTAATATTCTGACTAGGACGTTTCTCCACCATGAATGTCATAACAGCTTTCTGCCACTGTTACAAAAGCAAAAGGGCTACCCTCAGCAACCAGATGACCCCCCACTGATAAGGTATTGCAAAACACTAAAAATTTTCCAATGCCCCTTAATATCCCCTCTGGCTGCAAGCTGATGCTGGCAAGCCCATGCTTCCTTCCATTGTTCCATTTTAATTGCCATGTACCTCAGAGTGAACTGTTTTAGCAGATTATTTCTTGAAAGAATTATTAATAAGAGGATGCAAATAAGAAATACAAAGAAACTGTTAAGCTATTATGTGTATAAGGTATATCTCAGGCATGTTGAGGATTAGGCCTTATATGACGTCACAGCAATATGAGATTGGGTGATTTGAAGCCATAAACTTCTCTGCTCTCACTATCTCACTGCCGGCCAACTTTGCTATTCACAGAGGGGGTTCATTGCCATCCCAAGTCTTAATTTCTGTAAATTGTTATTCTACCAAAGATACCAAAGATAGCTCCTCTTGATACAAAATCTTTTAGGGACATAGTTCATAAGTACTAAGAAAAACTCACCATGTGTCATTATATATTTCTGATTTTTTCATCTTTTTCAATATTTCTTTCTCATTTCTTTTCTAGAATCATGTACCTTGCCAACCACAAGTGAAATGATGGATGATATTGATGAGAAAATGGGGAAGAAACTCAAGTGGTAAGAGATTACACTTGCTAATGAAACAAATCCTAAGTTTTTCCTTTATATGTAGGAAAATATTTATCTATTTTATAATATGTTTAGTAGTCAAAGTTCACGTTTTTGGAACACTTGCTATGATCAAGCAGTATTCGATAGGAAAATTATAGTCATTACACGTCACCTGTCGTGTTAAAGCACACTACACTCCAGAGTATGGTTTCTCAAATGGGGGTGATTTCGATCCCCAGGGGACATTTGGCAAATTCCAGAGACATTTTTGGTTATTGAAGTATAGAGGGTATACTATTGGCATCTAATGTGTAGAAAGTGAGGATACTGCTAAAGACCCTACATTGCAGAGGACAGGCCCCCTAAACAAAGAATTATCCAGCTCAAACATCTCCAGGAAGTCCTTTCCATCAGCCACATGTCCGCCAGCAAGCTAACTAGTGGGGAACTGAGCACTGTAATAGGAAAACCAAATGAAGAACTAAACTGAATTCACCTGCCCTGGTATTTTTTTCTAAAAGAATATTCATTTCTGATTCATCCAAACATAGGTTCTCAAGTACACCATAAATGGGATTTGTAGAAAGTCATTTAAGTGGCTGGACATCAGATATTGAAATGTAATTTTTATGTTAATTCCTTCTATATAAGTATATCCTTTTCAAATTATATATTAAAACCTGTTGAAAGAATAATTAAATAATGAATCCCACCAAATGAAGAGCTGACTGTAGAAGAAGTTTCTTTCCTCTTTCAAGCTCTAACACATCATTCACTGGGTGCTGCCAGGTAGTTGCTGGTGAAGGTTCTAGAGAAGAGAAGACCTGGAACCTTCCGACTTAACAAAATCTCTCCTGCATCTCATCCAGTTCACAGGACAGCTCTGAGAAGCGGGCACCCCTGTGTGCTAGCAGTTCACGCAACTCTCTACTTACCACCCTTTATAATACAGGCCACTAGGAATAAGGAGGAGGAAGAAGAGAAGCCCCAAAGTCAACCTCATTTCTTAAATGGTAGCCCGTTCTTCAGGGCTTGTAAAAGTAAATGAGACCATGCCCCAAAATCTAACATTGGGGCAGATCGCAAACGATGTTATGTAAAGAATAACCATGTGTTAAAGAGTAAACTAAGTTAATCAGTCATCTGGACACACGAAGGTCAGTTCGCTCCAGGCCAGAGGCAGAAGACCGAAATAACATCAAACTTAGAGATTAGGAAGGAGAAAAGAAAATCAATTCATTTATAGCCAAAGAACAAATGATAAAGTCAATGCTGTGGAGAAAGAGGAGTAGGATAACCCTGGAGGTGCTAACTCAAATGCTACTTTTCGGAGGTAGTAAGAAATCAGTGCTTGGTTTACAACTGTGCTCATTCCACTATGTTCTTTTCTTTCCTCAGGTTTGGCCAGAGCCAGACTTTGCAGACAGATTACATCACATACATGGACGAGCTGTGCTCCTTCATAGGGGCCAAGCCTAACATACCGTGGCTTTTCCTGACTGATCCCCAGCTGGCTCTGGAGGTGTTCTTTGGTCCTTGCAGCCCATACCAGTTTCGACTGATGGGACCAGGGAAGTGGGATGGGGCCAGAAATGCCATCCTGACCCAGTGGGACAGGACAGTAAAGCCAACCAGGACAAGAGCTGTCAGTGAAGCTCAGAGACCCCAACACTTTCACAATTTGCTCAAAATGCTTTCATGCCCACTGCTTTTGCTGGCTGTTTGGCTTACGTTTTATTAATGAGGAAGTCCCTTAGGTCTCAGAGTTTGGTCTAGAAGTTTTATTGTGGATATGTAGGTAGTTAAATTCTAGATAAATACACATACCCATACATAAAATCTCCTAGCTACTCTTTCCCTTCCTGCAGATGTAAAAATGAATTCTGGCGTATTTAACTCAAAGTCTAAATAAAATGGAAAATACTCGGCCTTTCCCTTTCTGATGAGAATCTATACTCTAAAAAGACTTCTCACTTCCTGAATTGGCAAGGTTGGAGGTGCTTGAGATAAGGATGAAGGAGGATGAGCACAAATTTTCAGGATGAACAAAGTTTAGTAAATTTCTTAAGGGTGTTTTATCATGGGGAGAAATGACATCAGAACTATGCTGAATCTTCCAACCCATGACATGAACTCATTTACTTAGATCTTTAATTGCTCTCGGCAGTGTTTTGTAGTTTTCCGTGTAGAGTTCTTACCCATCTTCTGTCAGATTTATTCTATGTCATACTTTTTAACTACAAATGGTAGTTAAACATTTTTTAATTTCCTATTGTTTACTGCTAATATTTAGAAATTCAGTCATTTGTTCTAGTAACTTTTTTGTAAATTCCATAACACTTTCTACATAAATAATCATGTTGTCTAAAATAAAGATAGCTTTACTTCGATTTCGATTTGAATGTCTTTTATCTCTTTTTCTTGCCTTATTGCATTGAAACTCTAGTATAACGTTGAATAGAAGTGGTGACATCAGATTTCCTTGCCTTGTTCCTAATCTTAGGAATAAAGCATTGAGTCTTTTACCAGTAAGAATGCTGTTACCTATAGATATTTCATAAATACGCTTTATCAAGTTGAGGACGTTTTCTTCTATTCCTAGTGAGCTGACAGTTTTGATCAGGAATGGAGGTTGGCTTTTGTCAGATGGTTTGTTTTTTTTTTTGTTTTTTTTTTGCAACTATTGAGATGATCATATAGTTTGGGTTAAAATATGGTGAATTACATTGACTATAAACCCAGCTTTGCACAGTTGATATAAACCCCATCTGGTCATGACATTATTACCTGTTTTATACTCTGTAGGATTATATTTGTTACCATTTGTTAAGGATTTTTGCATGTATGTTTATGATGGATATTGATCAGTATTTTTTTGTGTGTGTGATATTTTGTCTTTGTTTTGGTATCAATGTAACAATGGTCCCATAGAATGAGTTAGAGAGTATTCTGTCCTTTTAAATTTTCCGGAAGAGCTTGTCTGTAATTGGCATTATTGTTTCCTTAAATGTTTGGTAGAATTCATCAGTGATACCATTTTGGTCTCTAGTTCTTTATGGAAAAGTTTTTAAACTACAAATTCAAGTTCTTTAAAAGATACAGGACTACTTAGGTTACGTGTTTCTTCGAGAGAGTTTTGGCAGTATGTATTTTTTAAGCAATTCGTTCGCTTTACCTAAGGGAATTCAGTGGCGCTATGACAGTCTTTTCAATAAATGGTACTAGAGCAATTGGATATTTACATGATATGAAGAAAACTCAATGAATACTTTGCACCATATACAAAAATTAGCTCAAAATGGATCATAGAACTAAATGTAAAAACTGAGTATAAAACTTCTAGAAGAAAACATAAAAGAAAGTCTTTCAATCAGGCAAAGATGTCTTAGATATAATGTCAAATGCACAATCCATAAAAAAATTTATAAATTAGGCTTTATCAAAATTAAGAACCTCCACTCTTGAAAAGACAATGTTAAGAGAATGAAAAGATAGACTACAGATGGGGAGAAAACATTTGCAAATAATATATCTCATAGAGGATGTGTATTCAGAATATATAAAGAAAGCTCAAAATTCAATAATAAGACACACAACCCAATTTAAAAATGGGTAGGATTGAAACAGATCCTTAACCAAAGAAGATATACAGGTGTTAAATAATCATATGAAAAGATATTAAACATCAAGTCACTAAGAAAATGTAAAATAAAATGTTAATACACAGCTTCCCTGACCATACCAAGTGTTATCTAAGAAGTGAAGTAACTAGAGCGCATATGCTGCTGATGGAAATGTGAAATGGTATAACCACTTTAGAAAACAGTGTATTTGCCTTAAAAGTTAAACATATATCTTTCATATGATTTAATAATTCAACTCAGATATTTATTAACCCAGGAAAAATAAAAATATATGTCTATGTAAAAATTGGTACATAGGGGTGCCTGGGTGGCTCAGTCGTTAAGCGTCTGCCTTCGGCTCAGGGCGTGATCGCGGCGTTCTGGGATTGAGCCCCACATCAGGCTCCTCTGCTGGGAGCCTGCTTCTTCCTCTCCCACTCCCCCTGCTTGTGTTCCTTCTCTTGCTGGCTGTCTCTATCTTTATCAAATAAATAAATAAAATATTTTTTTTAAAAACTGGTACATAAATATTCACAGCAGCTCTGGTTGCAGTATCCAAAAGCTATACACAAGCTAATGTAATCAAAACGTTAATAGATAGGGGTACCTGCGTGCCTCAGTTGGTTGAGCAAATGACTCTTGACTTCAGCTCAGGTCATGATCTCAGGGTCCCCAGATCAAGTCCCTGAGCTGGGCTCCCCACTCAGCGGGGAGTCTGCTTGTCTCCCTCTTTCTCTGCTCTTCCCCCTGCTTGCCTGTGCACATGCATTGTCTGTCTCTAGAAGAAATAAATCTTTAAAAAAATGTTAATGGATCAAGTGTGGAACATTCACACAATGTAATACTACTCAGCAATAAAAATGAAAGAACTGCTGTTACCCACAGCAATGTAAATGAACCTCAAAATCACCATACTGAGGGAAAAAGCCAGTTAAAAATAAATACATAATGTATTCTAATTATATAAGATTCTAGAAAGTTCAAATCAATCTAGAGTGAAAGAAATCAAATCAGTGCTTTCCTAGGGATGGTGGGAAGCTGGGAGCTAGGGAAATGTAGGCAGGGGGGATTACCAAGGGGTAGAGGAAATTCTGAGGGGTGATGGATACATTTGTTATATTGATTGTGGTGATAGTTTCACAGATGTATGCACATGCCAAAACTTATCTAATTGTACATTTAAATTTACATAGCTTACTACATGTCTATTGTACCTCAATAAAGCTCTTTTAAAAATATAATGGATACTGGGGGTGGGAGGGATGGGGTGGCTGGTGATGGACATTGGGGAGGGGATGTGCTATGGTGAGCGCCGTGAGTTGTGTAAGACTGATGAATCACAGACCTGTACCCCTGAAACAAATAATACATTATATGTTAATAAAAATAAAATAAAATTTAATTAATCAAATAAGTATAATGGATACTTGCTTTGGAAGACATAAACACAGAGGATTATATGATATTGCTTATATTTCTTGGCTGCCTTTTCATTGTGTACAGCTCTTCAGAGCTCTTTTCTATCTGCTAGATGGGATGCTGCCCAATTCATGAATCATTAAATAAAACCAATTAGATCTTTAACAGATTAAATGGACTACATTACTTTTCATTAACTAAATTTGATGGAATGTTACTTACAAATGCTATATACTTGGTCTTATGTAATAAATACACATACATAAGTCCCTTCCCATCATCTTTACTAATTATGCAAAATTAAATGGGCAAGCCATCTGGTTGGCTCAGTCCATTGAGTATCCACCTCTTGATTTTGGCTAAGTTCATGATCTCCAGGTTTTGGGATTGAGCCCCACATCAAGCTCCATGTTCAGTGGGAGGTCTGCTTGAGGATTCTCTCTCTCCCTTTGCCCCTCCCTCTCTTTGTTCCTCCCTCCTCTCTCTCTCTCTCTCTCTCTCTCTCTCGCTTGCTCTAAAATAAATAAATAAATCTTTTTTTTTTTTTCAAAATGGGTAACAAAGGACTAGGGAGCATGCTGACTCAAAGGGCACTTGATTTTTCTGAATGGGACTTAGCCAGATCATCCTTAAAATTTCTCTGTGTGTGTGTGTGTGTGTGTGTGTGTGTGTGTGTGTGTGTGTTAAGGTGTATATGTGGGTGTGTTTGTAATTGAATCTAGTGTAAGGACTATAGCAGGCAAACTTATTAACAAATTGAATAAATAAAACCTTTTTTTTACCAGTTCATTATCAATGATCATCACTGATTTTTAAACCAGACTGATAGAAAGATTAAGAGACAGCTCTGTTTCATGCCATCAGACACAAAAGAAACTATATATTTAACATTCTACTTAGCCTCTAAAATTCTAGCATAGAGTAATAAACTAAATGCAGTAATATATTTAGCACCGTGATTACAAGAACTCATCAACATTGATTCTCTTCTCTCATGTTTGTCTATTGTGTCATATCTGAATCTTTTAGAAACTTTATTAATATTTGTGACATTTCCTCTAATTATTAACATCAACTTGCCCTATTTTACAATAAGGAAAAAGAAAAAAAAACAAGAAATAGAAACTTTGAGGTAACATGGGGATTAAGAGCAAAACTAAGCCTCTTATTCCCCAATCCAGAGTTCTCTCTAAGATCTATTTGACCAGTTCCTACCATTTCTTCTAAACAGCACATGAGGGCATCAAGAACAGAAAGGACATATTTATATTACCACCCATGAAGTAGTCTTCATATATGGGGATACTCCTCAGAAATATGATTAAATGCATTGTTCATTTTATATGAGTGTGTAATGCATACAAGTATACATAAATACATATGTATACGTGCATATATACAATGTGTACATGCATACATACGTGTGTGTATACAGGCACAGTGCATTTGGTCATATTTCTGAAGACTACTACCTACTTTATACGTGACATGTGTCTATAGAGAGAGAGGGGGGTGCATATATGTGTACACGGTAAGATATGATCAAGATAATAAAGAAATAGAGATATGAAGGGACTATGGGGATATGGGGAAGAGAAATTTTTCTGGGGCATTTTTAGAAAAGTTTCTCCGAGGAAGTGTCATTTGATGTGGACTATATTCTTCATGTCACAGGAGGGAATAAAAGGAACCATTCCTACTGAGAGACCCCCCTCTGCAAAGTTTGGGAGATACAAAGAAGCAGGGCACATTTGAAGAAACGCTGGAAATTCTTCATGACTTCAGGAAGAGTTGGAGGGGGAAAGACAAAGGATGAGCCTAGGGAAGAAAACAGGACCCAGCAGTGGAAGGGAGATTCTCTTTCTGAAGACTTAGCAAGTATCTGGGCTTTGAGTAGAAGATCTAGAACAAAGAGACCAAGTTACCAGGCTGCTATGGGGATCAAAGACAGCCCCTTGGGCATAACACCTGGGCTGTGTCTACCAATTTCTTTAAAGAGATAAGACCACAACCTGGTAATATAATACCTCGATAATCAACAAAGATGTATCTGGATGCGTATTCAAATATGGCTTTTAGTAAAAAAATAGTTGGAGGCAAAATGAATACTAGGGGGAAAGTTTTTTAAAGCCACAAGGAAGTGATAACTGAAATTCCTGTGCAATTTAAATATTTACATCTTACATTATGAGCTCATTCAATGGTCCTCTGCTTAGATTTAATAAGGTTTAGCTTCACTGACTACCTTTTCTTATCTTATATAAAAGAAGTGTAACCAGAGCCTTAATGTCTATGCTTGTTAATCACTCCTACCTGCAGGGGGGAAAAAAAAAGTCATCTTCAGGCATTTGAAGCATTAATTCACGGCAGGGCCTTCACTAAACCACACTGCTAAGTATCTGATGAGTTTCGTACCTAAGGGACTGACTCATACTACAAACCTGCCTTAATGCATTACAGAAACCCTTAAACATCCCAGCCTGGATGCCTTCAGGGACTAGACTCATAAATAAATGAGTGAAGCAGGCAAATTGCATATCAATCATTCTACAGGCAAAGTAAACATAGGGAAGTTAATGTCCTGCCACCCCGTCTACCATCCACACAGATGCAAGTGTGGTATGGCGAGTCCATCCTCAAAACCCTTCCCAACACCTTCAAAAGCTTCCCATCACCCTTTGGACAATGTCCAAGCTCGAGCGCATACAAGGGCCTCCATGAACTGGCCTTCATCTCTCTCATTCTTATTTCTCCCTGCTTCCCTCTTTATACTCACGGTATCAGCCTAGTCCTATTTCTTAAACTCATACCATTATAATTCTCTCTTCCCTGCTTTGGCCCATGCTGTTCCCTTTGTCACAGATATCCTTCACCCCACACACATCTCCACTACCACCTCCTTGGATAACTCCTGCTTTTTTGTTATTTATTCTTTCTCCACAGTGACTTTCTCTGAAGGCCATCATCCTCACTCCTTTTTCCATAGACTCCCATAGACATACGCCTCCTTAGAAAAAACCTGCTTTCAAGAAAACAGATCTGACAAATTAATTTACACTCAGTTTTTTTTAAGATATATATTTATTTATTTATTTATTTATTTATTTATTTATTTGAGAGAGAGCATAAGCAGGGTGGGGTGGAGAGGGAGAAGCAGACTCCCTGCTGAGCAGGGAGCCTGGTGCACGGCTCGATCCCAGGCCCCTGGGATTGTGACCTGAGCCAAAGGCAGATGCTTCACCGTCTGAGCCACCCAGGTGCCCCTACACTCGGTTTTAAATGACTAATGACCTTTTCCAGACAAAGTTGCCAGACTTAGCAAATATAAATACAGGACAACCAACCAATTTTAAAATTCAGATAAACAATAAATAATGTTTTAGGGGCGCCTGGGTGGCACAGCGGTTAAGCGTCTGCCTTTGGCTCAGGGCGTGATCCCGGCATTATGGGATCGAGCCCACATCAGGCTCCTCTGCTATGAGCCTGCTTCTTCCTCTCCCACTCCCCCTGCTTGTGTTCCCTCTCTCGCTGGCTGTCTCTCTGTCGAATAAATAAATAAAATCTTAAAAAAAAAAAAAAACAATAAATAATGTTTTAGAGTAAGTGCAGCCTGTGCAGCATTTGTATTTTATCTGGCATCCCTAACCCCTGGGTTTCTGGATTTTATCAGGATTTAGCAACAAGCCTGTGAGGCCCTGTGCTTATGCCACCGGAGGGACAGAAGTATCAAAGTGTCAGCTAAATGAAACGGATAAAGACTCCAACATGGGACTTCACATACCAGTCAGCAGATGGAGAAGCATTTGTCTGGCCAGAGCTTCCCACCGCTCCTGAATCACGTTCTGCAAGAAGGACCTTCTCCTACACCTGACCTCCATCTGTTCAAATGTTCATTCTGCTGTGAGCATCTTCTCTCTGCCATAACTCTCAGCTCTGTTCTTATGGCCCCACATCTAGTCTTTAGTCCTTGCTCTCACTATTGCTTAGATCCAGCCCTCATATTCTGCTGCCTCGGGTGTCCTCGCACCACTTCTAAGACTGGATTCCAAATAGGCCGTTCCAAGAAGGCTCTTGTTCCTGGTACAGGATGGTCCATAAAGCTTAACATCTTACAAATAATCTGTATTATCTCTGTCTCCTTAGCTATTTGCAGCTATGAAGTCACCAAGTTCTGAAAACAGAAACATCCAGAGGAATCGGAGAAAGAAGATCAAGCCACAGAATACCCATGTTCATCCTGCACGCGTCCCTCCACGCACGTACGCAAATCTGAACGTGAGTACATCGTACGGCCTTAAAGGAAATAAATTAATTCTCTGTTCTTGTTCCCACTATTCCTTAAAAATAAATCTAATTCTCTGAAGTGTTAGCCAAATAATTCAGATGTTTCTGTGGGAAGACAAAGAAATATTCTTGACACTGTAAGGCGAAACTTAATTAAAAATCTGCATTAGACATCTCTGTTTTCTCTCAAAGTTCCTCTTTGATGACATGTCACCCTCACCCTCTTCTCAACTCTTCCCACAGCTGCTCCATCCCCTGGTTCCAAACTAACTGCCTCCCTTGTCTTCTCCCCACCAACTTTCTACTCTTGATTATTAGAACAATTCTATTCTCTCTGGCTTCTCCAGCCCAGCATCCTCACACCTATCATCTCGGTCAACAAATAAAGGATCCTCCACTGAAAACAACTACCTTCATGTGTCATAACTGTGCCCTGCCAGGGGAAATCAAAGGCAACCTCGAAAGGTTAAAGGAGCCCCAGAGCAGCATTTCGCAACTAAGAGGAATAGCACAGCAAAGAGGAAATCATAGTCCCTTTGCTTTCTCCAGAACTCACTGTCGGGAAGGCTGTCGTTCAACGCTTGGGTTTTGTTCTGAAATTTAGGGATTTTCTCCCCATTTCTTTTCTGGATATGTTATAATTCTGGCCTCTATTTATTTTAAAACTCAACTTATGCAGGTGTTTGCAGTCCTTTTAAATATCTGGTAGTGACAGAGCTTATTGTTGATTGGATCTCACTGTTTCACTTACATATATTGTAACATTCTTTAGTTCTGTGAATATGTTACACTCGACAAAATGTGATTGATCTAAAAAGAATTTTAACATCATTAGGTTTTGATGTCGTGTTCCGTGATTCATTGTTTGCGTATAACACCCTGTGCGCCATGCACTACGTGCCCTCCTTAATACCCATCACCTGGCTACTGTATGATGACTAACATAACATGATTAAAAAAAAAAAAAAAGCAGCAGCAGAAACACTCAGCCAAGCCAAACTTGTTGTAAAAACCTAGTATCATACTTGTGAGCATAATAAATGTTTAATGTAAAAAATAATAATAATAAAGATTTTAACAAATATTGAAAGACTCAAAAAAACTTAATAGAAAACTAATGGGGAGTTTTAAGCAGGGAAGTGGTATAAATTAAATTAACAATATAAGAAAATAATCTGGCTTCAGGGTGGAGAACTTACTCTAAGTGGGCAACAGTAGAAACAAGTAGGTCAGTCAGAAGCCCATTGCAATAATCTAGGCCTTATTTTCAACCGTTCAGAAGTTGTGATTATTCCAAAAATAAATAAAAAATAAAGTCCCTTTATTTTATCTATAAAAACAGAATTCCATGAACTTTGATACTGTAAACAAAATCTAAGAGACAGCTTTAACTATTAGAAAATACAAAATATTTTTAAATATTTTGGAAGCAATCATGTTCCCATGACAACGTGCTAGTTACAAACAATTACTTATTTTTTAAAGGACATTCTTGACAGACTTTGCGCAACAATTTGTCCGGGAGTACAAGTTTGTGCAACACCTGGCACACACTATGTACTGAATAAATATTTCCGAAGTAGTCCTATTCATCAACTTTTTAAAAAATAGCCCCTCATTCAGGGGCACCTGGTTAGTTCAGTTGGTTAAGCAACCGACTTGATTTCTGCTCAGGTCATGATGAAGTCCCGCAACGGGCTCTGCACTCAGTAGGGAATCTGCTTGAGATGCTCTCTCTTCCTCTCCCTCTGCCCCTCTCCCCTCTCTCTCAAATAAATAAACAAATCTTTTTAAAAAATGAAATTACAGAGAACTAAAAATAAAATTAAAATAGCCCTTCATTCAGATGTTATACTCGTTGACTGACTTTAGCCCCCCATCTTAATTTCTATGAATTAAGTCTTCTACGCAGGAAATATTCTCATAGAATAAAGTACGATCCCAGCATGTATTTTAGAATATTTAAGAATAGACCAAAAATTACCTTTGACTTATAAAGTTAAACTATATAATTTTAAATTACACAAAGTATAGTAGGATTAGAGGTTACGGATGTGTCTGCAGAGAAGCTAACCACTAAAATTCAAGTTGTTTGTTTTCCTGTTAGAGGTATTGTGGTTAACGCAAAGAATTCAGTTAAACATAAGGAAGAACTTCCTGATAGTGAGCACGGCCAAAAGAAGAATGAGCACCAAGGAGAATTCTGCATCTGCTGCTCTGAGAGGCTTCATAAAGACAATAGTGCTCCATAAGTCTCACTAAATCTCCACATAAAATGCGCAATGTCATGGAGAGCACGAGCTAACATTGACTTTTCCCAACCATGACTTTTGTTTTTAAGTTTGAAAAGCAAATGAATCAAGCGAACACTATTTCAATGAGGGTTACTTAACCTAATTAAGAAAACGAACTAACCAGTTGCTATTGCAACATAAAACCACAAAAAATAAGAAGTATAGCGATTATAAATGATGATTTCTTTGCAAAGAAATACCTCCACGTATGAAAGTAATCATACTGCATTTATTTAAAAATTAATCGTTATTCTAACTTTTCATTAGTTTTCACTGATACTACTGAAAGGTAAATACTAGTCAGTCTCTTTGCCTTAAATTTAAAACTAGGAGGAATATAACAATAATCCTCAAGGCATCTTAGTAGGTAAGGGACCATTTCATTGACCCTGAATAAGAGAATCATTTAGCAACGAGTACACGCAAAGCATTGTGCTAGTAGGGAAAAAATAACTAGATCCTCTCTCCCCAGAACTTATTATCTAAATGAATATATATACACCGGCACAATATAAGCAAAACTTCTGGAGTAGCTGAACAGAGTGATGCTTGTATAGTGACCCATCCCCCAGGATCTCGTCATCAAATGATTTGAAACAACTAGAAAGAAAAAGTAATTTCTACACCAAAATATGCCCTCAATATAACTTAAAGACAGAGAGTGTCAAAACTGCAAAATAACTGGAGTTAAAGAGAAAAGTCACCGAATTACAGGGTAAGGTCTCTCACTTTTCCAACCCCCCCCCCATATTCCTATTGCAAGGCTGTGTAGAGGCAGACCAAGAAAAACCACATGGAAGAAAGGAGAGGGAAACTAGTGAAAGGGCCTACATACACTAGAAAATACTAAAAAAGCATCTAGGCAGTTCAGAGCACAGACTACTGGGAAGAATTTCAAATCTAGGAGTTTGAAGAACTAGATACCGTTTAAAGGGATTGATACAATCTGAATGGACAGCCTGGTGTAAACATAGACTGCATTTAATGAGACAGTATTTGAAATGCATAGCTCTAGGAGGAGAAAAGAAAGACACAAGAAAAGAAGATAGGCCCTTTGGAAATTTGTTGGTAAGCAAAAAAGAAGGAAAAAAGAAAAGGAAAAGTGTAGAGTCCTGCAAGACAAAAAGAACCACAAAATTTGGAGAATTCCTAACCCCTCCACCATAATTAAACAAACTGCTAAATACATAAACTTTCTATTCTTTCAGAAGAAGACACCATTAATTGAGGAATCTAATAAAACATCCTAATATCACAAAAATAAAGATGAAGGTTATGTTATGTCTTGATAAATGTATGGGTAGATAGCTAGATAGGAAGGAAGGAAGGAAGGAAGGAAGGAAGGGAGGGAGGGAGGGAGGGAGGAAGGAAGGAAGGAAGGAAGGAAGGAAGGAAGGAAGGAAGGAAGGAAGGGTGTGGGAGGGAAGAAGGAGAGAAAAAAGGAAGGGAGGGACAAAGGAAAGGCAACCAAATCCTTTCCCAGAGATCCACTGGAAGAGTTCTATTTATGTTTCCTTGGCCAGAACTGAAATTGTGTGGTGACTTCTAAGTGAGAGGGCATCTGAAATAATCAACTAGGAAGCTCTCGGATAACCAATGAACAGTGTATGTCACATCTCTCATATGTCTATCTTCACACTTGATCAGTAAGTAGTTCAGCTATATCTAAAATTATAAGCTAAAAATCAAATAATCTTAGACTTGAAGTCATTGTCTCATTACCTTCCAGCATCCATGTTACCGAAAGTCCATTGTCATGTCCATTCTCTGTCCTTTATACATGACTTGTATTTCTTTTTCTGGAAGGTCACAGTACTTTCTTTTTATCCCTGCAGTAAATTTCATGGTGAAGTGCCTTGGTTTGGAGTCTCTTCAAATCTCTAGATCTGGAACTTCATCAATTCAATTTCTACAAAGATCAAACCTCCAGTATTCATCCGGGATGGAAGAAGGTCCCTCTCGCGGTTGGGCAGGATGGAGGTGAGAAATACCTGTTCCTTAAACAAACTTTCAACCACTCATGTTGTGTTTTTTTACTAACGCCTTTGCAGCTCTCAATGCCTCCAACCCCTGAGGCCCCCAACTTCATAAATTCACCGTTAGGTGCTAGCATCCGCCTTGCAGGCCCTCAGAGTTAGCTCTCTCATTTCTGATGGCTCATCAACTCACTTCCCATCTTCAGAAAATGTGTTGACATTTCCATTTCTTGTTTTTGGTATCCTTTAGGCTTATGGCTTTTTCTCATCTTAGTGGGAATACAGAGGGAAGCAGAGAGAAATATATGTTCAGTCCTGGAGTCTAACCTGGAGTCTTCTCAATTACACCTACAGTGTGAAGAATGAATGGGGAGAGGGGGGTTGCTAAGTTGGTTGATAGTGATGGGCTACCACTGAGAGTAGGGAGACAAGAGAGACTTCCGGTTCAAAGAAATGATGATCCTACCTATGATGGTAGCAGGAATAAGGAAGAGGACAAGTCTGAGAGAAACTAAATTGACAGAAAGAGCCACAGTGATTAGTTGTAAAGGAGAGGTCTAATACGTACTGTATATCAGATTGTGCAAGTTACAATTCAACAGTAGCAAGTGTAAGTTCTAACTTCTTGCTGGGGAGATCAGCAAAGACCCCCACAGACAGGTAGGAGTTTCATAGGCGGAGGTGGAGGCAAGACATTCTAAACAAGGTGACTAATCATTACCATTTATTTTTAACAAGTGTTCTGCAAAGACTAGACCTTAGAATATTTTGAAACTGAGAAAACTGCCGTTTTGACAGATACAATCATTTTCTATCTTGCTGAACTGGGACTTATCATTTGCCTCTTAAAGCAGACCTTCTCACTGTTCCCTTTGTCCTTTAGTTCATAGCCCTAGCCTTTCATTTATTTATTTCTTGAGAGACAGAGAGAGAGGGAACAAGTGGGGAGAGGGACAGAGGGAGAGAGAGAATCTTCAGCAGGCTCCACGCTCAGCGGGGGAGCGCCACACCCACTGTATCTCACAACCCTGAGATCCTGACCTAAGCGAAATCAAGAGTTGCCTGCTAGACCAAGTGAGCCCCCGAGGCATCCCCATTGTCCTGTCGTTTCAGCAATGGCAATGCAGGACAAGTGTTCACACCTCTCTTAGGCAAGCCTGCAGGAAGTAACCCAGATGAAGATGTTGTTTTGATCATGGACTAATAATAAGTGTTAAGCTTATGTGTGTGCTTGTTTTGTTATAATAATTACATATTTTCATGATTCAAAAACTCTAAAATAAAGGTGAAAAATCCTACTTTCACTCCTGACCTCTATCTGCCCAGGTCCTGATCCCCTTCTTTTTAGTCCCCACCCTCTCTCTGGTCCCCTCAGGTATTCACTTTTATTAATGTCCCGAATAATTGTTCAGAGTTTACTTATGCAAATATGAGAAAATTAAAATGTACTTTTATTTCCCCTTGTCTTACACAAAGTACAGCAAAATATATACACTGTTCCATACCTTGCTTTTTTTATTTAATAATATACCTTGGCCATAAGCGTACAGAGAACTTTCCCATTCTTTTAAAAGCTGCGTATGATTCAACTGCGTTCAGGCACTGTGATTTATTAAATCGGTCTCCTAATGACGGACATTTTGTTGTTTCCAGCGTTCTGGCATTTTTCTTCAATGAATAATCTGTACACAGATCAGTTCTCATACTATTCAACTCTCTTTGTAGGATTAAATGTTTTGTTTAGAGATAGAAATTAGGTGTTTTAGCAAAGCTATGATCCTTCAGAGCTAGTGAAATGTTTGGCCTTGGTTTTTTTGCTTTGTTTTGATTTTTCATAAATCTGGAGCTAGACCAACCCAGGCTTAACACCAGTTGTTGCGAGATGTATGTGAGCTTCTGCTTATTTATGACTTGGCTTCCAGCATACAAAAGTAGAAATGAGAACATAGCGAAAAGGACATTCAGGCAGTCCTTCCCTGAGACGATAAAGTGAGATAGAAGACTATCCAACTGTCGGGGCTGCCCACGTGGCGTTGACGCTCCATAACTCCAGCTTGAGGTAGATTTACTGTCATTCTAACAGTATGTCATTATTCGGTCATACTCTCATTCTAGAATTGTGGTTTGTCCAGATCGTGGAGATAGAAGGTCATGAATCTTCCCTGAAGAATATGAAGTTCTTATTGTCAATTATACTGAGAATGGGGTAATTCTCAGGAAGAAACTGAGGTGGGCAATGGCGATGTTTCTCTCTGGGTTTTGAAGCAGCTGGGCTTGGACTCTGAGGTTAGCCTCTGCCAGAAGCCAAGCAAAAAGTCAACCTGGTGAGGAACTCTGAGATCTGATTTGGGCAAATGGGTTCTAAGAGAAAATAACTCTAGTATCAGCTATAACTTATTCTTTATACTATACTATAAATATAAAGGGGACAGTGAGGCATGTATCCTGGAGAAATTCTGACACAGGTGCACAAGTGAACAAGCAAAAGAATATTTAGGGTACCATTGTTTGTCATAGAAAAAAAACTGAAAGAATATAAATATTCATCCGTGGAGAACTAAATGAATTGCAGTATATTTATATAAAGGAACTCTCCACATAACGAAAATAAATGAAATTAAGTTGCTTATATTTAGAAAATGTGGATTTCACAAAGATGACATTGAGCAAAAATGCAACTTGCACAAGAGTGTATATGGCTTGACCATTTTTCTGATAATGTACAATGTTTGAGTCATGCATATGTAGCAAAAGTATAAAGAAACGCACAAAAAAAGAAACAATAAGTTCAAATGCTGGGTACATTTGACAGGCGCGGAAAGGGATAAAATCAGGGAGGGTACAAGGAGGGCCTTAACGGGGAAGTACATGAGTGTACTCATAGTATACCTTTTATGTATCTTAAATATTTTGTAATGTATTTATCAGTGTTAAAAAAAATTACATCTCCATCTTTGTAGTGCAATAAGGATTTACAGAGAAGTGGTCTTAGAGTGAGGGTTTACACAAAGTTGAACAATGAGGAAGAGCTATGCCAAGAAGACACTGTCTCACAAGCCCTTCAGCAATAGAATGTCGGCAAGATGAAAAGAGCAGAAGAAACAGAATGATTTTTATTCTGGATTTGTATGAGATAGAAATCTGGGAAACTATTAGAAAGAGCTGAAAAAAAATGAAGTCTTCCAGCTATGACTGGTTAGCTTATATTAGGCCAGCCCGTCCACTGACAATTACTAGAAAAACAGTATAAAACATTTTTTAATAATTTGTTTAAAGTATCAGGCAGTTACCAAGGCAGCAAGAACCAAGATCTAGAAAGAAGGAAAGCTCACTGAGGGTGAGCCAGTCAGCTTCAAGGTTTGTTTGAGGCGTGTACATTTAGAAAGCAGAAACTGAGAAGCTGGGTTTTTTAAAACCCTGAGGAACTCAGGAGGTAAAAATTGAAGTTCCAAAGGAAAGGGAGCCTGGAAAATACCCCAGGTTTTTGTCTGGGACTCATCAAAAGCTTTTAGTCAGCGAAACCAGCCGAACTGCTTTCTACAGCACCCCCGGAGAGATCGTCCACAGACCTGGCAGTAAAACTGTTGAAAACCAAATACAAAGAGAATATTTTAAGATCTTCAACGGGAGAATCAAAAGGAAACTTCTCCATCAAAATTATGGAATTCAGAAAGCAATAGAATAATTTTTTCTAAGTGCTGGGACGGTGGGTGTACTGCCAATCCAGAATTCTATGCCTTTTGAAAATGTCCCTCAAAAATGAAAGTAAAATAACTGATTTAAAAAAAAAAAAAAAAAAGGAAAGAAACTAAGATAGTTACCAGCGGACCCACACTGAAGGAAAATCAAAGTTCTCTGGGCAAATGAAAATGATCCCAAATGGAAGCATGGAAATACTAAAGAATGAATAGGTAAATATGTGTGTAGGAATATTGATGGCATGAAGCAAAAACCTAATGTTTAATAAGGTAGTAAACCTATGAAGAAGCAAATATACATGTCAACGGTCCCAAAAAAGGTATGAGGGAAGTAAATAAATTCAAAGTATCATATAGAGCTTTTATTGTCTTGGAAATGTAAGAATGCAAATATATTTTAGACTTTAAGAATTCAAAGATGCATACTGTGATCCCTAAAGAAACTCCTAAGAATAGTAAAAGACAACAAATGAGTTAATGGAGGAGGAGGGATGTATTTCATTAATTCAAGAGTAAGCACAGGAAAAAAGAAAAGTAGAACAGGTGAGACAGATAGATATAAATGGTAAAATTGTGGGCAGGGAGTTTAAATGAAAGGGATAAAGTATTCCAACTAAAGACAAAAATTGTCAGTCCACATTTTTCAAACAGGACTCACCAAAAGGAGTTTGAGGAAATGGCAAAAAGTTATTTGGGGGGGCACCTGGGCGGCTCAGTCGTTAAGCGTCTGCCTTCGGCTCAGGGAGTGATCCCAGAGTCCTGGGATCGAGCCCCACATCAGGCTCCTCCGCTATGAGCCTGCTTCTTCCTCTCCCACTCCCCCTGCTTGTGTTCCCTCTCTCACTGGCTGTCTCTTTCTCCGTCAAATAAATAAATAAAATCTTTTTTTTTAAAGTTATTTGGGAATGAAGTCTAGGAAGAATGCTGGGATATGATAGACTGTGAGAATAAAAATACTCTTCTAAAGACTTTGAAGTTTGTTCTGTCAATTAGAATTAATCCTGGAGCAAATACTGCTGGTCCCAGTCTCTGTGCTGGAAGGTGATGGGTAGAAACCTGAAGAACCAGCTCAGGTGTTACGCAGGTTCTCATTTAATTAATTACCTTGATCAATGTCCCACAATCTCCCCCACACCTGCCACAATGGAGTTTAGGGCTTGTAGTTTGGTGCAGTGATTAAAAGTGGACTTAGTTGGCCTGGATTCAGAGCCCTCCTTGTTATGTGATTTGCAGCATTTCAGTTAATTCTGTGTATTGGCTTTCTCTCTCAAAATGCAGGTAACAAGATTTATTCTCTCATAGGATTGTTGTAACAATGAAGCATTGCTTGACAATGCTTGGTAATTAATAAGCACTGCATAAATAATAGGTATGATGCTGCCTGTCATAGCCTTCATTGCTAAGGATACCTCCCATCCCTGTTCCACCCTTCTCCCATATGTCTGGGCTTCTGCACTTTTTTGTTGAAATGATCCCATCCTAATTCCACCTTCCAGAAGTTTCATCAAAATCTGGTCCGGAGATAGGCAAAGTCTTGCACACGAATACATACAGCAGCATTATTCATGATAGCCAACACGTAAAAACAACCTAAATGTCCATCAACTGGTGAATGGAGTATCTATAAAATGAAGTATTATTCACCAATAAAAGGAAATACGGGCACATGTTATAAATGGATAAACCTTGAAAACATTGTGCTAAGCGAAAAAAGAGCCAGTCTCTCTCTCACACACACACACACACACACACACACAAAACATATATTATATGATTCCATTTTTATGGAATGTTCAGAGTTGGAAAATCTATAGCAACAGAAAGTGAAAACAGAAATTAGTGGTTGTCTGTGATGGGTGATGGTAAATGGGTACAGGAGTTCTTTTAGGGGTGATAAAAATGTTCTAAAATTATTTGTGGTAATGGTTATACAACTCTATGAATACACTAAAAACCATCAAATTGCATATTTTAAATGGGTGAATTATATAGTATATGAATTATATCTCAATGAAACTGTTTTTTAAAAATCTGGTCCATAGAACATTTCCTTATCTGAACTGCATCAGAAAATAGCACATAGAAGTGATGGGACTGTATACATCACACAGGAGATGCAGGTGAATTCATTCAAACAGAAAAAAACGGAGTCACGATGGAGGGACAATAAAACCTATTTACCTTGTCATTTGCCTAAGGTCCAAAGCAACTTAATGAGAGAACTTGTCCTCCCAGCTCAGTAATTCCTGTCCTTAGGAAGTGAGACATGGTTTGGTGTTTGGTTTTGCTTAATGAGTTAAAATAGAACATAACATAAAACTTACCATCTTGGCCATTTTTAAGTGTAGGGTTCAGTGGTATTAAATACATTCATGCTGTTGTGCTGCCATCACTACGATCCATCCCCATAACGCTTTTCACTTTGTAAATCTGAAATTCTCTCTCTATTAGATAATAACTCTCCATTCTCCCCTCCCCCCAGCCCTTAGCAGCCACCATTTAATTTTTGTCTTTACTATTCTAAGTACCTCATGTAAGTGGAGTCATTTAATACGTGTCTATTTCACTTAGTATAACGTCCTCAAGGTTCATCTATATTGTAGCATGTTGCAAAACTTCTTTCCTATTAAGCCTGAATGATACTCCATTGTGTGTGTGTGTGTGTGTGTGTGTGTGTGTGTGTGTGTGTGTGTAATGCATACTGGATATATATATACGGATATATATATAAAATTCTGGATCCTAATCCTTTATCAGATACAGGATTCACAAATATTTTCTCAGTCTGTGGGTTGCCTTTTTACTCTGTGGACAGTGTCTCTTGATATGCAAAATTTTTAATTTTTATGAGGTCCAATTTGTCTATTTTTTTCATTGCCTGTGTCATATCCAAGAAATCATTGCCAAAGCCAATGTCTTGAAGCTTTTGCCTTATGTTTTCATCTGAGAGTTTCATTGTTTTATTTTTATTTATTTATTTTTAAAGCCTTTATTTATTTGACAGAGAGAGAGACACAGCGAGAGAGGAAACACAAGCAGGGGGAGTGGGAGAGGGAGAAGCCGGCCTCCTGCTGAGCAGGGAACCCGATGCGAGGCTAATCCCCACCCTGGGATCATGACCTGAGCTGAAGACAGACACTTAACGACTGATCCACCCAGGCGCCCCAAATGTTTTAGATCTTACATGTAAGTCCTTGATCCATTTTGAGGTAATTGTTGTATATGGTGTTAGGTAAAGATCTACCTTTGCTTTTTTGCATGTGGATATCAAGGCTTCCCAACACCATTTGTTGAAAAGACTTTCCTTTCCCCGCTGAATGGATTTGTTCTTGTCAGAATTCATTTGATTATATATTCAATGGTATATTTCTGGACTCTCTCTTCTATTCCATTGGTCTATATGTCTGTCTTCATTCCAATACCATGCTGTTTTCATTACAGTAGCTTTGTAGTAGGTTTTTAAATCAGGACACGTAAGTCCTCCAGTTTTATTCTTTTTCAAGATTGTTTTGGCTACTCAGGGTCCCTTGAATATTCCGTATGAATATGCAATATGGAATATGGGTTTTCTATTTCTGCAAAAAATGTTTATTGGGATTTTGATAGGAATTGCAGTGAATCTGCAATATTGCTTTGGTAATATTGGAATTTAACAATCTAAATCCTCCCAATCCATGAACATGGGATTTGTTTCCATTTATGTCCTCTTTAATTTCTTTTAGCAATGTTTTATAGTTTTCATTGTAGAAGTTTTTCATCTCCTTGGTTAATTTGTAAGTATTTTATTATTTTCGATGCTATTATAAATGAAATTGTTTTTGTCATTTCCTTTCCAGATGGCTCATGGAAGTGCAACTGATTTTTGTGTGTTGACTTTGTATCCTGCTACTTCCTGAATTCATTTATCAGTTCTAACAGCTTCTTTGTTGACTCTCTAGGATTTTTTTTATGTAAGATCATATCATCTACAAACAGAAATAATTTTACTTCTTTCCTATTCAGATGTCTTTTTTTTTCCTTTTCTTGACTAATTGCCCAGGCTAGAACTTCCAGTACTATGTTAAATAGAAGTAATGAAAACAGGCATCCTTGCCTTGTTCCTGATCTTAGAAGAAAAACTTTTGGTCTTCCACAGGTGAGTATTATGTTTGCTACAGGTTTTTCATATATGGCTTTTATCATGTGGAGATAGTTTCCTTTTGTTCCTATGTTTTTGAGTGTTTTTGTCATGAAAGTGTGTGGAATTTTGTCAAATATTTTTTTCTGCATCAACTGAGATGATCATATGTTTTCTTTCCTTCGTTTTTTTTTATGTGATCTATTACACTGATCAATTTGCATATGTTGTACCATACTTGCATTTTGGGAATAAATCCCATCATGGAGTATAATCCTTTTAATATGCTGCTGAATTCTGTTTGCTAGTATTTTATTGAGGATTTTTGCATCAATGTTCATAAAAGATACTGTTCTGTAGTTTTCTTTTTTTGTAGTGTCTTTGTCTGGCTTTGGTATCAGGGTAATTCTGACCTCATAGAATGAGCTATGAAGTGTTCCCTCCTCTTCAGTTTCTTGGGAAAGTTGGAGAAGGATTGGATTCATTCTTTAAGTGGTTGGTAGAATTCACCAGTGAAGCCATCAAGTCCTAGGCTTTTCTTTGTCAGGACATTTTCAATTTCTGATTCAATCTCTTTACCAGTTATTAATCTATTTAGATTGTCTATTTCTTTGTGATTTAGTCTTGGTAGCTTTTTGTTTCTGGGAATGTGTCCATTTCATCTAGGTTATCCAATTTTTTTCGACACAATTGTTCATAGTACTATCTTACAGTTTTTCTTATTTCAGTAGAATATTTAGTAATGCCTCAGTTTCATTTCTAATTTTAGTAATTTGATTCTTCTCCCTTCTTGTCTTTTGTTTTCTCTCTTAGTCGATCGAGCTAAATGTCTGTCAATTTTGTTGATCTTCTCAAAGAACCAACTTTTGTTTTCATTGATTTTCTCTATTGTTTTTATTCTCTTATTTCATATATATTTCCTTTATCTCTGCTCTAATCTTTATTATTTCCTTCCTTCTGCTGGCTGGGTTTAGTTTCTTCTCTTTTCTACTCCCTTAAGTTATAAAGTGAGGTTGTTGATTTGAGATCTTTCTCATTTTTTAATGTGAGCATCGACGGCTATAAATTTCCCCCTTAACGCCACTTTGTTGTGTCTCTTAAGTTTTGGTATGTTGTTTTTATTTTCATTTGTCTCTAAGTATTTTCTAATTTCCCTTGTGATTTCTTCTTTGAGCCATTGGTTGTTTAAAGTGTGTTGATTTCCATAATTTTGTGAATTTTTCAGTTTTATCTATGTTATTGATTTCTAAATTCACCCTATTGTGGTTAGAGAAAATATTTTGTATCATATCTATCTTCTTAAATCTATTGAAACTTAATGTATGCCTAACATATATTCTATTCTGGAAAATGTCCCATGTACACTTGGGAAGAGCATTTATGCTCTTTTCGTTGGATGGAGTGTTTTATACATGTCTGTTAGGTCTGGGTGGCTTACTGTGTTGTTTAAGAGATATGGTCTTAAGAAAAAATTTTCTTTTGAAACAAATAATAGAATGTTAAAATTGAAGGAGTAAGAGATACCACAGTTGATATATACATTGTTCTTACAGGAGTAGCCATAATTAAGGGAGCTTAGACACTTCCAGAAACGGCTCAGGGAAGTGACTGCAGGGCCCATATCACATAGATGGGTGAATAGTGCCAACAGTTTCAAGTATAATTGCAAGTCCAATCTAAAGTTTTTTCAGCAACTTCATAGCTATAATAGAATTGCAACTGATAAAGATAAAATCTCAGGTTTCAGACACTAGAATGTTATACTTAATGATCACTTTATTTCAGTATCATACCTTGCCTGGGTGAATCCTCCTATTATCCTATAACAACTGTTATCTAACTTCTGTTTGAATACTTACAGTGATAGGGAATTCACTACTTTACAAAACAGTCTATTCCATATTTATAAACCGTTATTAGCCAGAAGTTCTTCCTTATATTGAAACAAACTCACCTTTTCTGTAATATTCACATAGTTGGTCCTAGACAGACTTTTATGTCCACCCAAAATAAACTTACACAAACATTTCCATATAACAGCCTTTTGAAGACTGTTATCATGTACATATATTCTCTAGGCTAAACATCAAAAGTTTCTTCGGTGGCTCCTTATGTGACAAGGTTTTATGCTCATTTTATCATCCTGGTTATTCTTAAACTTCCTAGTAGCCCAGCCAAGCCTGTTCCCATATCCATAAAACAAGGATGGATGATAATACCTATGATCCTTTTTTTTTTAAAAAAAAAGATTTTATTTTTTCCTCCTGAACACCTACCACGGCTACTCTACTTGTTTATTTTGTTTTATTAACTGCTTGTCTGACTCCCTCCATCAGAAAGCAAGCTGATGAGGGCAGGGAGTATTATCTCTTTTTGTTCATTGCTGTGTCTGTAGCATTTAGAAAACGTCTGATACCTAGGACATGTTCAATAAATATTTGTTGAATGAATTTATGTTAAAAAAAAATCTCAGGGTCCTTAGACCCACTGGTCTTGTTGAAGAACAGAGTCCTTTATCTTCACCATTTAGACAATATCCAAGGTACACAAAGGTTTTCCAGCCCCTTGATTTAGGCTTCTTAATTAATGTTAGTGCTAATAACTGAGGTTGTAAGCAAAAGGAAGTTATCCAAAATTTTTAAAAAGTTTTAATTATGAAAAATAAGTTAGTCATTTGGCACCCTTAAGTGTCATTCCATTTCTGTTCAGGTGTGAATATGTGTATATACAAATATCTGGAAAGATATACCAAAATGTCCATATTGGTTATAATTATCTCTGTACAGTGGGGTTGGGGATAATTTTAACTTCTTTATATTTATTCATATTTGCAGCTTTGTTGATGAACATTGGTCACATCTGTTATAAAAAGGTTTTTTATACTATGTGTAGGATGTGTGTGAGTGTATAATGGTTTTACTGTAAAGATCATTACCCGGGACCCCAGAATATAAGCCTCTTGCTTAATTTCAGAGCTCCTAAGCAAGGCCCGGGAGTTTCAGGTTGCAAAATGCGGAAGGAGTGGGAAGCTCCTCCCATTTCTCGCAGCCTCCTCCAACGTTTAAAGCACTTCTTACTGCTTCCAAGCCCACACCCAACAGAGAAAACTATTGTGTCAAAGGGACAGCACGAAAAGGCAAAAGGAAGGTAAGGATAATAGCCGGGGATAGCAGCTGAAAAGGAAAAGCTCAGCACTCCAAAAAAATGCGATGAGATGTGGCTCATTTGACACTATGTTATTAAAGGGTTTGGCATTGTTAAATGGGCTGGTTTTAAATGCTAAACCAAGACAACATAAACAAAGTCTGCAGCCAAGTCCGTGAAACAACTTGGCCTCTTCCAAGGAAAGGGATGAGGAGTCTGTGACTTGACTAGTGAGGTGTTTTATTAAGTTAGTGCTGCTTCTCATATTGCCACTGCTACGGTGCTTCAAGCTGATTACTGACCACACCGTGAGGGCTTTCCTGCCTCTTGTCCCAGTGAAGCAGTATTGATTGATCGACTCCTTGACAGAAGACCATGGCAAAGAAGGTGGCGGTGATCGGAGCTGGGGTCAGTGGCCTGGTCTCTCTGAAGTGCTGTGTGGATGAGGGACTGGAGCCCACTTGCTTTGAGCGGACAGAAGATATTGGAGGGCTGTGGAGGTTCAAAGTAAGTAAGATCTTCCTGTTTCTTGAACAGATTGTGCCTACAGATGGGCCTTACTGGGGGATTTCTTAAGCAACTTTGATCAGACTTATCTCATGCAGCCCTACAGGAACTAAAGAAATAGGCTGTCATCTCTCCCAGATCATTACTATCCTAACCCAGATCGCCAACCCGGGCATGCAAAGGACTTTTTCTTATGGATCCTGCAAGTGTCTTGCAGCCCACATTCTTGTGATTCTCAAAGCAAAATACTAATATTGGAGAACACATTACAAAGCAGAAGTGCCAGGAATTCCTTTCAAGATGCCACTTCTATTCCCATCACTGAGCAGATGCTTTTTCAGAGAGTGTATTTTTATTACTACTGACTTCATTTTTCTTTGACAAATAAACCATGTTTGTTTGCTTAGTTTTATTGATGACCCTCTAGGGTAACTGCTGGGAAACTCTTTGAAGATATTATTGGGGTGCCTGTGTGCAGTCCGTTGTGTCCAACTCTGTTTCAGCTCGAGTTGTGATTTCAGGGCTCTGAGATGAAGCCCCATGTCGGGCTCCACACTCAGTGTGGGGTCTGCTTGAGATTCTCTCTTCCTCTGCCCTTCCTGCTTGTGCTCTCTCTCAGATAAATAAGTAAATCATTAAGAAAAATAAAATAAAAAGATATTATTAGATACATTCATTCAATTCATTCTGTTAGCCAAATCTAAATATTGATAATGCTATCCATTCATCAGATTTTGCATAAAAATTAGAAAGATGTGTAGATAGACAGCTGTATAGATTCATAATTATTCTTTCCCACACTCTTTTAAGTACTAGCTTGCCACTCTCTCAATGTGAGGTCTTGGGCTAACTTATCTACACCCCTGTGTCTTAGTCTTCTAAGCGTAACCGGGAAAATAATAGAACGGTACAATTATTTCACAGTGCTGTTTTGAAGATTAAGGGAGATAATTCATGTAAAAAACTTAGAATGCAATAAATGTTAGTTACAATAACCATATTTATATTTTATAGACAAGCAAACAGAAACTGAGGGAAGTTAAGTAACTTGATCATGGTCACACAACTAGAGGAATTGGCATTCAAACCCAGGTCTCTGTGACTTCTGAACAGCTCACCCCCTACTGATAACCATACCCAACTTGCATTTTTGCTCAAAAAGTTTAAACGAAAGTTCCAGCCCAGATCTCCAGAGCTATAACTTTAGGATTGTGTATCAGATTCATCTAAGTGAGGGATCGAACAGGGGAGAACACTCTAGACAAAAGCAAAAGGTTTGAATATGCTAAAAGCAGATTCTGACATCAGCAGAGACCATCCAAAGGGCTCTACGTACAAGCCGACCAATTAGGGGGAAGGACATGTGCTTTGCGAGTTTGAACTGAATTTTATGCCAAAACAGGTTTTTTAAACCTTAGGTTTCTCAAATGTATATGACCATAAGACACACCCAGAGGGTTTTTTAAAGATACTTAACACCAAATTAATTAATTAATTTAAAAAAAAATACTTAACACCAGACCAGACTTACTGAATCAAAATCTTCTGAGGAGAGGAATCTATTTTTAACAGGAGTCCCAAATGAATCCTACGATGAGACAAGTTTGGCAAACAAATTGCACAAAGACCGAATAAAAAATCTATTCATTCAACTACACAAACACAGTCAGAACTAATGATGGAGATGTTGATCCTTATACAGGACAGGTAACTTGCAGAGAGGAAACAAGAAAAACAGCTTGAAGCACATTCATTGCTTACTAACAACTGATCATTGGAAACACTGTAGCTTTTCCGGAGAGGGTAATATAATGAGGTGATCATCCCTGTCTTAACCAAAGATGTATTCTTTGTTGTTGTTCACTCTAGGTTCACAGACAGATTCCATTGGGGTTATTTCCCCCCAGGTAGATTTTTTAACCCAAGGAAGAAATGTGAAGTTATAACAAATTAATATTGAATAATAAATTTGTCACTGTTTTATTACCTGATTTGGGACTTAATATCAACAAGCCAAATGCCCCTTACTTGATTATCATCAACTTGGCAACAGAAGAGGTGAGAGTTATGTTGAATGGTCTGTTAAAAATATGATTTGATGAATTCCAGGAAGATTTCTTTCTACCCTGAAATATTTTTCCTACAATCCTATTCCCAGTTCCCAGTGTCTAATATTTCAGAATTAGAGACACCTTCCTGTGGGTTAGAAAAGAGAAGTTAGATTACAATTTGAATTAATTAAATCTTACTAGATATAAAAAGCTTAAGTATATAATTTCCTGAAACCTGTAACAGTATCACATTTCAAACCTCTCAAAACTGTATATAATAAACATACAATTTTCTCAACCCAAACAAGACAGATAATCTCCCTGCGATGTGGAACATACAGGATGCAAAATTTCGCAGGTGGCCAGTGGAGCCATGTGAAGGTCTTGATTACCAACAGCCTGGGTTGCCAAAGGGAGAAGGTCCTGAAAAGGCCGCTGGGAGCCACCATGCCCACTCCCCTGGGAAGCTTTGCCTCTTCACTACTCTACCATCCAGAATCAATTTTGAAAATAGGTCATCCTTTAATGTCTATATTTACACACAACCTTCTAAGGTCACTTAACCTATTTAGTGCCAACAAGTTAAAACAAAATTTAAAAATCCTTGCCCCATGCCCAGCTCCGAGTGCTGAGTTCTTCCAAAAGGTTCTCCAGCAGCACCTAGTGGCAGCTTTGAAACATGGGCAGGTGGGTAATTAACATATTTTTAGCATTTTTCCAGCAATGGAAAAATACTTGCCATGCATCATCTTCTTTCTTCTTCACAATACTCCTAAAAAGTAGTGTCGGGGAGCAAGAACTCCTGCCCCCTCAAAAGTCCTTCCAGCTGGACTAAGAGTCAAATTAACCTAAGACAGATTAACAGGAGAAAATCAAATTTAGTATGTGTACGCACAGGGAATCCACATAGACGTGTGAATTCCAAAGACAGGCAAAATGAGGTACGTGTGTGATTCTGAACTAAGGAGAAGGGGGCTATGGGACTTCAGAGGGAAGGAATGCACTTCACAGGGCCATAAGAAGAGGAAACACTTGGTAATTAGATACTTGCCCTACCATTCAGATGGGTCACTCGACAAAATTCATCTCTGTTAATAACACTTACTCTGGGAAATACCCCCAATTTAGATTCTTCTGTGTGGTTAAGGGAGTACAAACGTTTCTTTTGAGCCCATAGGGTCTCAAGTGCTTCAGCTCGAAATAATCCACATGCCGAAGTGGCATGTTGGTGAGGAGGGGCCTGCCCTGAACCTTCAGTAGTTACGGTCATCCTCATGGACACATGAAGAGGAAGCTGAGATTTGGAATGAACTTGTCCAGGGGAACACAGGTGGTGGGAAAGCACAAAAATGAAGGTCTGTACGATTCCTGAGCCCGCGTAGTGGATGATCTTACTGAGGTGTTAAGAGAGGAAAGCGTGATCTTCCTTTAGCCACTAAACTTCTCTGCCTTTTTCATTGTTCCTGACACCTGGGTTCACAGGCAAGTTACTGATATACATTGATTTTTTGTTTGATTTTTACATCTGGATATAAATATATCTTTTCCTAGCTACATTTACTCAATTATTTTAATTAATCTTCCTATAATAGTCTCTAAATGTCTCTCCATCTTGATTTCCTTCCTCTAGATTCAATCTGAAATTTCACTTTCTCTCTTAAAATGTGACTCCCACAAGATCCAATATTCCAAACCAACTTATTTTTATAATATACGTATTTTTCAGAACCAAAGAGGTTCTTGGCATTGCTTCAGACAATGGGGAATGAATCAGACACAATTACTGCCCTCAAAGAATTTATAATCAATTGGTCTAACAATTCACTTGGCCTAGATGGTCAAACTTTACTAAAACAAATTGAATGTTGCATTAGCTTTTTCTGCATTTGCAAAATTAAAACTATCATTCATATTATTTTTACATGAATTATCTCATTTTATACTCACAATACTCTCTTACATTATTTACTATTAATTTCAGCATAAGTATAAGAAAACCAAGGTAAGTGGCTTACTCATAGTGACTAATAAATGATAGTTGATAGGTCTTAGAACTAGCCACAATATTGAGATTAAGCATACATAGGTTCTCCATCATGCTTTGTCTCACATAACTCCAATCATTTATACTGAGTTTAGGATCAATTAAAAGTTCTGGATCTTTTTTATTTGAACCACTGATGATCCAGGTCACTATTATTCTATCCTTGTAAAACTGGATTTTTAATCCTCTTTATAGGAAATCACATTTGTGAATGTTAAACAGTATTTAGTTGGTTTTATCCTTGGTCAAGAAATGTTTATTTGAAATTTCAGGTCTGTCCATTCTATTTCAATTCTTTCAATTCTATGCTTTGGGTACAAATTCGATCACCTGTATTTGTCTCCATCAATGTTATTGACTTAAATGTTGAAAATAGGAAGATAAAAATGTGAAACAGACACCTGGAGTATCACCAAATGGAACTTCCCACGTGACACCGTCTCTGCACTGACCTGAACATGGACTCCTGTCTAGCTTTCCCGTGGCTCACGGTCGTCTCTCTTTTGTTTCAGCACCTTCTGTTCCCTTAAAGTTCAACATTATACAGGACTAGTGTAGGGGCAGAAAATTTTTCTCTGGGGCGCCTGGGTGGCACAGCGGTTAAGCGTCTGCCTTCGGCTCAGGGCGTGATCCCAGCGTTCTGGGATCGAGCCCCACATCAGGCTCCTCTGCTATGAGCCTGCTTCTTCCTCTCCCACTCCCCCTGCTTGTGTTCCCTCTCTCGCTGGCTGTCTGTCTCTGTCAAATAAATAAATAAAATCTTTAAAAAAAAAAAAAAAGAAAATTTTTCTCTTCTTCCCTTCTTCAGTTTCTTTGTCTGGTCTAATAATCAAATTGATATAAGACAAAGTAACAGAAGGAAAAGAAACAAACTTTTAATAACATGGATATCTCTTCTGTACATGGGAGAGACCCAGGAAAACTGAGCAACTCCCTGAAGTGTCCATCACCTTAGACGCCATTTTCAGCTAAAGACAAGAGAAGATGTTGAGGGTGGGGAGTCAGTTACAGAAGGTGACCAGGAAAAGCAGTAAGTAAGGGTAAGGTTATTGTGCAGATTTAAGTCATTGCCTTCTCCTTTGGTAAGAGTTTCTAGATATTGACTCATCCCCTTCATCCTGGTACCTCAAGGGAGACATCCTTACAAGTGGAGATTTCCCTTCTACATGTAAATTATCTCTTACAGAAGGGTAACTTCTACTCAGTTTTCAGAATTTCCCCTGTGTCTGCTGTTTCTTAAAAATAACCAATTTAAAGTAATCCCCATGCCAAAAGGGCATATTCTCGGGTGGCAAATTCTGCTCCTCTTCACTGTTTCAGAACAAACAACCATTTGCTCTCCAGAAGAGATAACCGCCTTTCCCTTGTTTTACTTTCAGGCATCCCCTTAGGTAAATTTATCCCAAGAATCTATCACAGCAAATTCAATATAACTTGGGTTTTTGTACCTTGCTGGCCATTTAATGGAACCGAATTTAAGATGTTAGATATTTGTAACTCTTCAAGCAATGAAATATAAAATACTATGCATGGTCCTTAATTAAGCCTGTTCACCAGTAGTTTAAGATGTACATTGGTTAACTTGCCATAATATTTTTTAAAAAGTAACGTTTGTGTGCAAAGGAGAGAAAGAAGTTTATAGCATACTACTAGCAAAACATTTACTTATTCCCACTATGCTACTGAATGTCCATTTTAGTATCGTTAAGCCCTATTTGCAGGAATGAAAAATTGCTTCTTAACATTACATATTCTCTCATTCTTTCAACATATTAAGTGATTTTGTACAATATCCCTGGCATATACTAGGTACTGTTAACCTTAAAAATAAAAACTGCCTGTTATTTTACCAACAAAAGATGGGTTTGCTCAGGAATAAAAGAGAATTGCCATATGGGACAAACAAGCTATGGCAAAACCATAAAAAAAATCCAGGGAACAAGGTAAAGAGATTTTTTTTTTTAAGGAGAAAAGGGGTAAGTTGGGAAGATTGTTATAAACTAAAAGTCCATTGGAGTAAACTGGGAGTTTGAGGTATGGGGGCTTCTCATTGGCTGAGAAGGGGGATGAAGAAAGCATCTCTTCCTCCAGATGGAAGAGGAGAGTAGTATCCATGTGCAAGATAAGTCCATCTCTTCCTGCTGCGTCTGCAACTGACTGGAAGTGTTGGGGCCAAAACCTCCCAACTCCATTTTAGTGAGGTTTTCTGTTACTAAATTTCATAGTACTAAAAATGCAGAACAGCCCCTGTAGTTTCAGGGCTTCTAGTTCAGGAGGTGAAATAATAAAGAAAATCCATATCAGAGCAATTTTATGAGTGTTATGAAAAGCACAGAATCTCAGGTCATACAGAATAGGGCAAGCTTCCTAGAGGGTGTGATGATTTCATTTGTCTTGACAATAAACAGAGATTAGGCATGTGAATATGGAGAAAGAGTGTTCTAGGCAGAGAGAGTGGCATGTGCAAAAGTACAGAATCTTGAGAAACCTGACACGCTTAGAGAAGTTAGTCACGTGATACAGCTAGACTGAAGGATGTAGGCTCGTGAGTGGTAACTGATGAGGCTAGAGAAGATAGCCAGCGTCTCATCATAAGAAATGTGTGTCCCATGCCAAGGGGTATACTCTTTACCCTGAGCAGTAAAGAAAGTGGGCAATACTGGGGTCAGTGAGTTTAATTGGGGATCCAAGCCAGAGATCTAGAGAGATACCAGCCTAATGGAGAGAGAGCAGAATGCAGTGACGGTCTAATGAACATGTTGGTTCCCTGTGTTCGTGTGCGTAAAAATCAGCAGGGAAGCACTTCTAAAATACAGATGGCTGAGTCCAAACCAGACCTACTTGCACTTTATATTTTTTCAGAGCTCCCCTGAATTCTTATAATGCAACTAGTCCACTGAATTGCATTTAGGATCCAAAATTTTGTCCCAGACTGTAGGACAAGAACATAAAAATTGTTTCAGTCTTACTCATTTCAAGCAATGGAGCAGAAAGAGTGAAAATTTGGAATGATAGAATATTTTTAAAGAAATGCAATTTTATTATTTCCAACTGCTTAGAGTAGCCATGGGAACAAAATATTGATTGGTAGAGGTCAATATAATAATTCTTCACAATGAAAATGACTAATTTGAAAGTTTTTATAATTCACATTTGTATTAAGTTGATCTATTTTCACTATATAAGCTTGCTCTCTCTGGTAGATTAAATATTACCCTTATAATCTTTCTTAAACTTAGATTAGTCTTTACAACCTTTTTATTTTCATAGTCAACGATAAACTTCAGTTCAACCTTTGATCAAAAGGTCATAAATTCTAAAGCAGTGCTGTCTGAGCTAATTTGATTTTGCTATATAGTCTTCTGACATTCAGAAAATTCCATATTAGGAAAATACTTTATCATATGATCATTTATTTTAAACAGTTAAATTGCAGTATATTCTGTCTGCTAGGAAATTCAGACTATTTATCAGTATGTGTGCTTAAATATCATTTTTGGGCACTGCTTTTATATATATACATAGAGATAGATAGATGATAGATAGATAGATAGATAGATAGATAGATAGATAGATGATAGATAGATTTTTTTTTTTTAAGTCAGCTCCATGCTGGGTGTGGAGCTCAAGGCAATGTTTGAACTCAAGACCCTGAGATCAAGATCTGAGCTGAAATCAAGATTCAGACACTAAACGAAAAAAAAAAAAAAAAGAGTCAGACACTGAGCCACTTAGTGTAGCTTTTTCAAATCTATGACTGATTCCATAAGATTAACCCTCATGACCTATAATCCTAGCGACAGAGGCAAGCATGTGTTGGGCACTTAAGTCAGGCTTTGTGCTAAGCACCTTATCTGATCTCAGCCTGATAACAATTGTTCAATGTTGTAATTATTAATGAACCCCACTTTACAGGAGAAACTGAGGAAATTGATTGGAGTGACTTGCCCATGGCCATAAAGCCATTAAAAGTGGTAGAATCAGGATATCAATCCCGTCTGACTCCAGGGCTCTCATGTTTAACCCTGCTCCGTACTACTTACAAAATTAACTGGTCTTGAGAAAAAAATTAGTATTTCTTTGCCTCATGAAACACAGATGATCCTTGGACATCACAGGGGTTGGGGTGCTGACCCCCACACAGTTGAAAATCTACATATAACTTTTGGCTCCCCCAGAACATAACTACTAAGAGCCTACTATTGACCAGAAGCCCTACCCATAACATAAATAGTCAATTAACACATACCTTGTATGTTATATGTATTATACACTGTATTCTTACACTAAAGCAAGCTAGAGAAAAGAACTGTTATTAGAAAATCCTAAGTACTGTAAAACACCCGAGTATAAGTGGACCCACGCAGTTCAAAACCATCTTGTTCAAGGGTCAACTGTATTTCCAAGTTTGAGAGTTTGGTTGGATTGGAAAGTCAGACACTTAGTCTTACCAAGGACATTGTATTTGACCTTGTTGAAACATCCAGAATTAGCTTACATATCAGTATGACTCTAGTATTATCAATTGCAATCTCCTCCCTTACACATTCCTTCTATCTCTCTTTTCATTCATTCATCACTCATCCATTCATTCTGCCTACCATAGGCCACGAGCCAAATGCGTTTGTGAGCGTGAACAGGAACTATGCATTTAACTTTACTAGTCCAGAATCAAGGCTCAGATGATACAGATGTTACAGTTTCAGGAGAATCCTTATAAACAAAGACTTATTTAGCACGTACTCTACATACCGCTCTTAAATGACATAATCTGAGCACAACATTGTTTTAGCTTTGGTAACTCATATCGGTACTAAAAATCCTGAACTTCGGACACAGTGGGATCCAATGCATATAAAAAGCTTTGCTGATAGAAGAGGGGGAGATCCCACGGTTTACTCTTTTTTAAGTCTTTGAGATGAGGGTCAGCAAGCTTTCTAGGTGATTAGAGTTCAGTGTGGTGTTAGCTGTTTAAGTGTTTGAATGCTAAGGGAGTTTGCGTTAGAATTTGAAGGGGTTTCCCTCTCTTACACAAGGATACAATGACCCTGAACTCTGGATGAATAAATCATGGTATTCTAATTTTCAAACACAAGCCTCAAATTGCTCAGAAGCATTTATTGAGGACTTCTTGGGTGACGTTATTTAAATTTTCTTATGCAAGCCTCTTTGATAACCTGCTGATTTCAGAAATTTTGAATCACCATACTTGGCTGTTATATAATTTAACATAAAGAATGTTATCTGAATGCAGAGTGCTTAGAGGAAATTATAAACTCAGCCGTATTATGAGCTACCTCCAGTTTTACCAAAGCATACTCGCCAACATTTATATTCAAGTTTAAGATTTGATTGGTACTAATGCTGTTCACTTTTATCACTTGAGGAAGGTTGATTTGCATAAAGCATAAAATGAAGGTGGGGCATTCCAATTAAGATGTGAGAACTACCTGCCCCCAGAGGTATTCTTTTTTTTTTTTTTTTAAGATTTTATTTATTTACTTGAGAGGGAAAGAGACAGAGCATAAGCATGAGCAGGGGGGAGGAGGCAGAAGGAGAAGCAGACTCCCCGCTGAGCAGGAACTCCCCCGCCCCACGCAGGGCTCCATCCCAGGATCCTGAGATCATGACCGAAGGCAGCCGCTTAACTGACTGAGCGAACAAGGCACCCCAGAAGTATTCATTTTAATTGAAATTCTCCATTATGTTTTCTGACCAGTGTCCCAAAGTTTATTGGTTCCTGATGGAAGGTGGGTATAGCCTCCCCAGGGGGATTTTCAGAATGGGCCTAATTGTCACAAAGCCTGGCATTATATAGGTAGAGACCTGGGACACTAAACACCCTGCAATATGCCAAAAGGAGGATTGTCCCCACTCCCAATCCCACCAATGGTAATAGTCCCTCCAGTGAGCAACACTGGAGAGCCCCAGCTGGGCCCTGTCTCATGGGATGATGGAGCACACATGCTGTACCCCATCACCCAGACACTGCCATCGCTCTGCAACAATGAAAGAGGATCACATCTCCCAAGGGTTAGATTTGGAAGAAGTGTAAAACACTAAGGGACTGTTTTAAATGCAACATGATTATCACTCTTTTTTATTTGATTCTTCAGGAAAATGTTGAAGATGGCCGAGCGAGTATCTATCAGTCTGTCATCACCAACACCAGCAAAGAAATGTCTTGTTTCAGTGACTTCCCAATGCCTGAAGACTTTCCAAACTTCCTGCACAATTCTAAGCTCCTGGAATATTTCAGGATTTTTGCCAGAAAGTTCGATCTTCTAAAATATATTCAGTTCCAGGTATTATATTTTGGGGAGAATGGTTTTCTCTACATGGGTTCAGCTCACATTTAAATGGAGAAGTTACTCTGGTAATGAAAGAAATTGTGAATAAAACAAAGTATTCCAATCCAATTCTTTCCTGGAAGAGAAGAGCATGATAGAAGACCTAAAAGATAGTGACGTTATAGTTTACGTACACATTAGCAGGAGAGGAAAATCACCTGTTAAAACTAAGGGTTTGAATAATGATGATATTGATGATGAAACTGCAGTTAAGCTAATATCTAAAACCACTGCAGACTCCTAGCCTCACTTCCCTTGAAAGGACAGAAGAAAAAAATCAAACTACTATTTCATTTTCTGATCATCTCTGTAGAAATGGAATTTCTAAGAGAAAAAAAATGTACTAAATAAGCTCACAGTCCTCCATTCATTTCATAAGTCTATAGAAACTATTTTTGGTATGGAGGGGGCGTGGTGCACTCCTAGCAACATAAGGAGGGATAGATCATTTTGAAATACAATTAGAACTACCTTTCCTATGCTCTCTCAAAAACAAATAATCAACAAGAAGAAAACAATATTCTCACTAAACATGCTGAATTTTTATCAATAACCTACACTCTAAAAACTAGTAACTGTGCTGAGTTAATAAAACTAAATTATATCTCTGAATAAATAACTGTTAGTGAGATAAATTTATTTTCTTTTTTTAATTTCAACTTAGTCCAGGGGTAGAATTTAGTGATTCATCAGTTGCATGTAACACCCAGTGCTCATTACATCAAGTGCCCTCCTTAATTCCCATCACCCTATTACCCCATATCCCTACCCACCTTCCCTCCAGTAACCTTCAGTTTGTTCCGTATGGTTAAGAGTCTCTTATGGTTTGCCTCCCTCTCTGTTTTTATCTTATTTTATTTTTCCTTCCCTCCCTCAATGTTCATCTGTTTTGTTTCTTAAACTCCACATATGAATGAAATCATATGGTATTTGTCTTTCTCGGACTGATTTATTTCACTTAGCATAATACCCTCTAGTTCCATCCATGTCAGTGCAAAAGGCAAGATTTCATTCTTTTTGATGGCTGAGTAATATTCCATTATATGTACATAACTACATCTTCTTTATCCATTCATCTGTCGATGGACATCTGGGCTCTTTCCACAGTTTGGGTATTGTGGACACTGATGCTATAAACATTGGGGTGCATGTGCTCCTTCAAATCACTATGTTTGTATCCCTTGGGTAAATACCTAGTAGTGCAATTGCTGGGTCATAGGGTAGTTCTATTTTTAACTTTTGAGGAAACTCCATACTGTTTTCCAGAGTGGCTGCACCAGCTTGCATTCCCACCAACAGTGTAAGAGGATTCCCCTTTCTCCACATCCTCTCCAACATCTGTTGTTTCCTGAGTTGTTAATTTTAGCCATTCTGACCCCTGTGAGGTGGTATCTCACTGTGGTTTTGATTTTTATTTCCCTGATGATGAGTGATGTTGAGCATTTTTTCATGTGTCTATTGGTCATTGTGTGTCTTCTTGGAAAAATGTCTGTTCATGTCTTCTGCCCATTTCTTGACTGGAGTTTTTGGGTTTTGGGTGTTGAGTTTGATAAGTTCTTTATAGATTTTGGATACTAGCCCTTTGTGTCATTTGCAAATAACTTCTCCCATTCTATTGGTTACCGTTTAGTTTTGTTGATTATTGCCTTTGCTGTACAAAAGCTTTTTACTCTGATGAAGTCCTAATAGTTCATTTTTGCTTTTGTTTCCCTTGCCTCTGGAGACATGTCTAGCAAGAAATTGCTGTGGCCAAGGTTAAAGAGATTATTGCCTGAGTTCTCCTCTAAGATTTTGATGGATTCCTGTCTCACATGTAGATCTTTCAGTGAACTAATTTTTTTGTAACACTTCTCATTTTCTCAGTAATTTCAGTTTTATTCCAGGTTCATATTATATTAATTTACAAGAGCTGATTGTGGTGGAAATCTATATTTGTAAATGCCATTAAAATGTATCTATTGTACTACATTAGAAAACTATTACCCATTTCCTGGTGGACCCATCCTATGAATAACAAATTTTTTTATACCAGAAGCTTTTATAGGTCTTTGTCCATTTGACTATGAATTTATTTAACAGCTATATTGCCCTTTTATGGTATGTACTTTTTATTATCTTTTCTTTGAAAGATCAGGTTAAAGTTGCAAGAGAGCTATTTCTCTTATTTATTGTATTACTGCTGTTGGGTTTCCTGTAGGTTAGAGAGGGGTTAGGGACACATTTCCATTATTGGTCTCTAAGTTGGTATAAGTCATAAGATGTTAGGCTGTAAAAGGCTCTGTTGCATTTCTAATAACTCATGAGTGAATACTGAAGATGTTGGGTCTCAAACCACATTTTGAATAGCAATAATCCATAGTTAACTTTAGCTAATCTACTACCCTAAACTGCAAATCTGAAATCTTTAATCTCAGCCAAAAATGCCCAGACATTTTATAGTCCTTTGCAAGCTTTATGCTAATAGTCTCTATATAGTTTTTAATTGAAACAGCTTCAAAAATTGCCAGCCCAGCACTTTTTTAAATATCTGAAAATTGAAAAGCATGTATATGGGACTCAAAAACTTATAAGCAAGAGAAGTGAGAAAAACTTTGCTTCCACTCGACATTGTCTCTTAAGTATCAAAGACGTAAAACCTTTATGGACACTTTTTAAAAAATTCATAGACTTCCAGACACTGAACTACATAAAAAAATTAATGAACATAAATTATTTCATCCAAATGAGATCATGAACTATATTGCTAACATGATATACTCTGTTTGAAAAATAATAATATGAACAACTATCATTCACAGGATGCTGACAATGTGCCAGACATGATGCAAGGTGCTTCCCATGAAATATCTTCTCTAATATAGAGTCTGCACAGAATTGGACACATAAAAGACTCTTAATAAATACTGACTGTGTGATCATTTAAATGATGGACATGTGTTCTATATCTTGCCCAGACTTTGTGTTTCTTTTATGTCTGTCTCTCAAGTCCTTATTCAGTCCTTAAGAGACTGGTTCTCGTGGCTGAGTCTTGCACCAAGTACCATATCCTTGGTAGCTCCCTGCCCAAGAAGAATGAGAAGGGGACACTTAGCAATCTTTGCTTTAAGTGGTTTGAACTGGATTCAAATGGAACCTAAATGGATTCACACATTGTGCTATACCCATTCCCACTCCCAGGGTGCTGTGTGAAGCCTCTGTTATGCCAGAGTAATGTTCAATGATGCCTTCTCTATTTATTCAAGACAACTGTCCTCAGTGTGAAAAAACGCTTGGATTTCTCATCCTCTGGCCAATGGGAGGTTGTTACTGAGAGCAACAACAAGAAGCAAAGTGCTGTCTTTGATGCAGTTATGGTTTGCAGTGGCCATCACATCCTCCCTCACATCCCACTGGAGTCATTTCCAGGTGAGGCCTGCATGGATTCCCAGCTTTTCAGAGAGGGTGTCGTTGGGGAGGAATAATTTTTCCTTACCTTTCAACATTCCTTGGGCTTAGTTTAAGGGTTAAATTGACATGAGACAGATTAATAGGGAAAAAATAAAATGTGATTATGCATATAGAGACTCCATAAGAATATGAGGTCCACAGGCAGTCGGGCAATTGTGGCTTATGTACCATTCTGAGCTAAAGAGAAGGCTGTGGGAGCTGGGGACCATAAGGGGAAGGACAACAATTCACAGGAACATGAAAAAGGACAAATGTTTGGTAAACTGTTTGCTGCTCAGAAACAGTGGGACACAGAGAGGAATGTCTTGAGAGACAGACACCTCACCTAGTTCATATTATACTATAATTATTTTTGGTGACAGCTCCCTTCCTGGAGCAGGTCCTCTATCCAAATTCTATTAGGCAGTTGGGGAGGGAAGTCAAATGTTTTTCTAAGCCTTCTGTTTCTTAAAAATTATTAGCCTAAAATAATCCACATGCCAAGGAGACACATTTTGAGGTGACAGATTTTGCTCCCCTACAGTGTCCAGGTATTTTATATGGAGGTTGGATTGACAAGCAGAATTAGCTACTGCCATATTGGGCGTAATATTAAGATCTGAATAGAGCTAGAAAGATGAAAGCCTCCACATACCATCTTTGTTTCTATTGGCCTCTTTGGGTCTTCATGACACAAGGACTTTAGCAACTTCCTCCAAAGTCAATAAGTCTTCCCCAGAATTTCAGAGAATTTTCACCCAAGTTGGTTCTCTGTTGGAGAGGCCCTTAGAGCCATGTGCCTACCTTGGCCTTTATCTATCCTGCCAAACACTGTGACTTTTTTTATGTCCTGTCCTTGGAGACTTTTCCTCAGAGTCGTGCCTTCAGACAGGGTTATTAAGGAGATTCGCTGGAAACAAGTGCTCCTACAGGACAGTGATGGGCACAAAGAGAGTGAAGGAGAGGAGTACAGACAATGGAACCCCGCAGCCATCTGTCGTGGTACCTCCCAGGTCCTTCCCTCAGAGAGCGTACTTCCTTCTGAAGGCCCTCGGGAAACATCTAATACAGTGGTTCATAGTCCAGGCTTCACATTCAAACCATCTGTGGAACTTCTAACATCCTTATGACCTCCAAAGTTCAATTAGTATAGGGTAGGCTTAGATCAATTAAGGGTTACTTAAGTGCTTTTAATATGCAGCCAGGCGAGGGGCACCTGGGTGACACAGTTGGTTAAGCCTCTGACTCTTGGTTTCAGCTCAGGTCACGATCTCAGGGTCATGAGTTCGAGCCCCATCCCCACCCCCTGCTCCCCAATGGGGCTCCATGCTCAGTGCAGAGCCTGCTTGAGAATTTTGCTCCCTTTCCCTCTGCCCCTCCCCCAAGCACCACACCCACTCATGCTCTCTCTCAAATAAATAGAACTTTTTAAAAAAAATATGCAGCTAAGTGTGAGATCTTCTACCCTAAAGCATTGATTCTCAAAAAGAATCACCTAAAGGGCTTTTAAAGATTTTCTTTATTTATTTGACAAAGAGACACAGCAAGAGAGGGAACACAGCAAAGGAGTGTGAGAGGAGGAAGCAGGCTTCCCGCCAAGCAGGGAGCCTGATGCGGGGCTCAATCCCAGGACCCTGGGATCATGACCTGAGCCGAAGGCAGACGCTTAAATGCTGAGTCACCCAGACACCCCTGAAGGGCTTTTAAAAACAATTTGCAAGGCTCCACCTCTGGCATTTCCAACTCAGTGGATATAGCATCATTAAGGGGAGGCTTTGCGTTTCCAACAAGTTCCCAGGTTCCAGCTAATAATGCTAGTCAAAGGACCACACTTTGAGAACTAATGATCTAAAGGTTCTTTCAAGAAACCCACCATCCAAGATAAGTATTTAACAAAGTCATATTTTCCTGGGAAAGATACAGAGAGCCTTGTCTTCAAAATGGCTTATCCAGTAAGTTACTGACTTATACTGCAATGTGGAAACCATTCTTCAATTTCTATGTGCCTGGTTTTTAGTTTATTTTAGTTTTTGTTTGCTTTTGCAAAATAAGAATGATAAATATTATCCTAATTATTACACAAACACAATAATAGCACTTCATAATATGTTCAAAGACATATTTATGAGCATATTAAAAGAATACATTTGCTATGTGATATTAAAGTATTACTGTACAGTCCAAAATAAGATAATGGGTAGTCAGAAGTCAGCATCTGACTCTACTCTATTCATCAAAACCATTTGTTTATTCTCTAATAAATACGTAAGCTGCAGCCTCTGAAATCAACTCTTTTGGTCCTGTTCCATATGCATAAGCTAACATCTCTCATATACTTTATGCTTTGAGTTTGCCAGTCGGCCTTGCCATTGTAACTCCTCTAAGAAGTGAGGAGGCAAAACAAATAATTGACTCCAGAAAAGAAAATCTGACAGTGCACTTTTATTGAAATTGACATAATTCATGGACATGTCTCCTCTTCCCCCTGAAGGTATCGAGAGGTTCAAAGGCCAGTATTTCCATAGCCGCCAATACAAGCACCCAGAGGGACTTGAAGGGAAACATATCCTGGTGATTGGACTAGGAAACTCGGCCTCAGATATTGCCGTTGAGCTGAGTAAGAAGGCTGCTCAGGTATGATGCTCTCTACTTATCTTGTACCGTGGAGGAGAGAAAGGAGGAAGGGCATATTGGAAAACCCCAACCATATAACCAAAGCTCCATTAATCATTAATTAGTTGGTTGGTTGATGGGTTGGTTGGTCGGTTGGTTACTACCGTGTGGTTTCATAAAAAATCTGTAAGTCAGGAAGCCAAGGTTTACCTCCCAGCCCTGCCACTAATCATCCACGTCATGCAGACCCAGTCTTTTACTTCTCTGAGCCATACATGTAATATATCAACTACACAGTAGATTCCTTCCAGCAGGGACAATGCTCTGATTTAAACAGCATTCCTTTTTGCTTGCCAGGTATTTATCAGCACCAGACACGGTTCCTGGGTCATGGGCCGTATCTCTGAAGATGGCTATCCCTGGGACATGGTGTTCCATACGCGGTTTAGGTCCATGCTCCGAAATGTCCTGCCACAAGTGATTCGAAAATGGATGATGGAACAGCAGATGAACCAGTGGTTCAACCACGAAAATTATGGCCTTGAGCCTCAAAACAAGTAGAGTTATTTTGCTTTTTAATGGTATATTCATTGGTAAGCACGGTTGTCAGAGGCACCTCTTTATAAAGAGTCAAATTGCTAATGTGGTATTTCAAACTACAGCCTAAGAGTATGAGTATCATAGACACCCTGGCATTGAATTCCAAATTTGTTCTCTATACCTTTGAAAAAGTAAATACTTAAGAAGATGAAGTAGAGATATTATGAACTTTTTTATGGCTGAGTAATATTCCATTGTGTATATACACCACCTCTTTTGTATCCATCCATCAATGGAAAATTAGGTTGCTTCCATAGTTTGACTATTGTAAATAATGCTGCAATGAACATGGAGGTGCATATGTCTTTTCAAATACCCAGTAGTGGAACTAATGGGTCATATAATTCTATTTTTAATTTTTTGAGGAACCTGCACATTGTTTCCCACAGTGGCTGACCAATTTGCATTCCCACAAGCAGGGCATTAGGGTTCCTTTTTCTCCACATCCTCACCAACAATTGTTATTTCTTATGTTTTGGCTTTAGCCATTCTGACAGGTGTAAAATGGATATCTCATTGTGCATTTAATTTGTCTTTCCCTGATGATTAATGATGTTAAGCATCTTTTCATGTGTCTGTTGGCCATCTATAAGCTTTTCTTTGGAAAAAAAACATCTCTTCAGGTCTTCTGCCCATTTTTAATTGGATTATTCAGTCATTAAAAGAATGAAATCTTCTCATCTGCAAAAACATGAATGGACCTAGAGGGGATAATGCTAGGTGAAATAAGTCAGTCAGAAAAAGACAAATACCATATGATTTGACTCATGTGTGGAACTTAAAACACAAAAGAAACAAAAAAAAACAGATTCTTGAATACAGAGAACAAACTGGTAGTTCCAGAGAGGAGATGAGTGGGGGGATAGATGTAATAGACAAAAGGAATTAAGAGTACACTTATCTTGATGAGCACTGAGAAATGCATAGAATTCTTGAATCATTACATAATACATTTGAAACTAATATAACACTCTATGTTAATTATACATGAATAAAAAATAAATTAAAAAAAATATTATGAGCTGCTCTAGAAAACAGAATTAGAATCATGGGAAGAATTTCTTAATGCCCAAAGCTGTCCAGTATTGGAAAAGGCTGCTTTAAGAGATCGTGGCCTTCCTTTCAGAGGGGTGTGGTGGGAAATGTGTCCCAAATTCTCCATGTGATAACTCATGCTTTGCTAATTCTGTACACCATAAGGTTTCTTCCCATGAGCAGCTTTCGAGAACATACTCACCATCTCTTTGCCAAAAAATAAATCTCTACTGAGCTCAAAGTTATATATCACTGATCTTATAAACACAAGCAAACAGTATGAATGTTTATTTTTCTTTAGTTGATAATAGGCTCCTTCCCTTTAAAAAAAGTACAGAAACAGAAGAACTTTCAACAAATGCCATGTGACTGCTCAGTTCTGAGATCTGATACATGTGGCATGTATTGTCTAATTTAAAAAAAAAAAAAACATGGTTCTCTAATCTACAAAAAGGGAAACTCGAGAAATACAACCCGACTTTATCACTTTATCACTTTATCATACAGAGACTCCATGGATATTTGGGATCAACAAATATCCCCAGACTTCATTTTATACATTAGTTTTTGTGCTGATCTCTTAATAAAAGTTTCAAAACTAGAGGGGATTTAACAAAATTTTCCTTTCTTACTTATGATCAGAGAGAGATTAAATAGACCAGCAAGATAATTAAAGGTAGATATCATAAAACAATATCAAGACATCGATGGGGTAACAATGACTGGAATATTCAGGGGTTGACCATAGGCACTGGTATGTTGTTTAAGCCCTTGGGGATGCCTCCTTTTCTGAAATGTCTTTTACCCACATCACCTACAGGTTTCTCTACTTTGTTGAGGGGAGAGATTTGTGACATGAGAATGAAGTCAAGTAGTAAGGTTTAGGGTAGGCCGACTAGTCAAGTTAGGAAGTTTGATGGATATTTGAGAAACCTTTTTATTCGAAGAGCCAGCCCCATAAAATATCAATATGAGAGTTTCAAGACTCATCATTAAATATTCCTTCTAAGTGTTTTCTTCCTGGTGTTTCAGATATCTTATGAAAGAGCCTGTACTAAATGATGATCTTCCAAGTCGTATACTCTACGGAGCCATCAAGGTGAAACCGAGAGTGAAAGAGCTCACAGAAACTTCTGCCATCTTTGAAGACGGAACAGTGGAGGAGAAGATTGATGTCATTGTCTTTGCAACAGGATATACTTTCTCTTTTCCATTTCTTGAAGATTCACTTATTAAAGTAGAGGATAAGATGGTCTCACTGTATAAATACATGTTCCCTCCTCACCTGGAGAAGTCCACTCTGGCGTGCATTGGTCTCATCCAGCCCCTAGGTTCCATTTTCCCAACTGTCGAACTTCAAGCTCGTTGGGCAACCAGGGTTTTCAAAGGTATGTGAGTGGGAAAGTGAGGGGCTGAGGGTTCTATACCTGATGGATTTTGCTCAATAACAAGTTTAGATAAGGAGGTTGCCAGGAAGAAGTTGGCCAACCTTAGGCAGCTCTCACGACATGAACATCTTAAAAAGTTAGTGGAGAATTTGCAAAATAACAAATACAGAGATAAAATAATAATCATAAAGATCTGTAATCATCCCTTTAAAATATTAGAAATTCCAGAGAATTTCAATTTTCATAAAGCTAAGTACATATTATCCTTTCCTGGAATAGTGAAAGAAAAGTTGAAAAGGAAAAGATCTCTGAGTCCTGGTGTTGCCTATATGATGTTTGTAATTTCGTCTGAATATGTACAAATCCAGAGACCCAGGGCCTCTACATTAACTCCAGATTAGCTCTTAATACAGTAAGAAGCTCAACCTCACAGATCCTTACAAAGTTATAAAGTTACTGAAAGGTTTCTGTCTAAGTACCTGTATAACACTTCACATTCCTCAGGAGGCTCTTATCTCCCTGACCCCAGGGCTCAATTCTGCTCAACCAAACTCACTGAATATCTAGCCTTCTGCTAGAACCTGGTGGGATGGAGAGCAACTTAAACAGATCATTTCCACATACTAAGATAAATGCTTTGGTAGAGGGATGCATGGAGTGCATGGGAAGAAGAGAAAGGGTGCTTTGCAGCATGTTGGGGTAAAGGAGGGCATGTGGTCAAGGAAAACTTGCTAGGTGACCAAGTTTCTCAGGTGCAGAAAGGGGAATCACTTAGGCCAAAGCACAGAGGCATGATGAATATGAAAAATTACAAGCTTTTGACGTTCCTAGAACATGACAGGTAAGGCAGAGAGGGGTGAGAGATTATTAAAGAATAAGCTTTCAGAAGAAGGGCCAGGACACAAGAGCCTTGTAAGTCATACTAAAAGGCTTTCAATATAAAATGTAGATCAGTTCTTTCCCAATCTAGCCACACATAAAAATCATCTGGATCCTTAGGGACCCTGATTAAGTCTGACCTGAGGAGCTAGAACTCCATTTTAGAAAGCTCTTCAGTCAGAAAACCCAATGAAAGGTCATAAGCAAGGAATAGACATTACCAGACTTACATTTTCAATAGATTATTTCAGCATTAGTGTGGAAGATAGATTTGAAAGGAGAAAAGAATGGGGTCTTTGAGACCAGCGAGAAAGCCACTGCAAGTCTCTGCTGAAACATGATGTAGCTGAGCCAAGTGGAGAAGACAATAGAAATGTGAGAAATCGTTAGGGGTAAAATCCACAGGACATAATGATCAGCTGAATGTGGAAAATCAGAGAGAGAGAGAGAGGAACCACAGATGACTTGCAGATCTCTGGCCATGGGAACTGGAGGGACAGCAGGGCTAACAGTAGAGAGAAGACATGTGGAAGGAGATGCAAGTCTGACCAGGAGGGCTTCAATGATGGGCTCCGTTTTGGACTCATTGACTGATATTTCTGATGACTGGCTATATCCAGGGGAAACCGACCATTTCACCATGTCTGAGAACACCCGTACACAGGGATGGAATCACAAGCACACAGTGATAACTCCTGCATCAATCTACCTTCTCTGTCCCCACTGCTCAACTTTACTCCCACCAAGTTTACTTCAACAGCCTCTCTACTGATCTTGCTAGCTTTAGACTCACTTTCCTTGAGCCCATTTCCCAAAATTCACCAGCTAGGAGGATCTTTCTAAGAGGTAAATCTGATCTTGTCGCCACCTGCCGAAAACCCTCCCATGGCTTCCCTTCACCTTCAAAATAGGGCTCAAGCCACCTGATATGATTTCTGGCTCTTCAGGCTCACCTTCCTTCTCCAGCCTCTTCTTCTTCTTACACGTTCCACCTCAGAGTTCACACTGTAACCTGTGCTCCCCTTAAGGAGCATAAAATTCAACCCACCCAGGAGTTCAACAACACAGCAGCCCTGATTGGCATGACATGGGTAAATGGCCAAGTTTAATGGAAGGAATCTACTACTAGATAAAGCAATGATATTGAATCAAACCCACTACTCAGACTAGCCTTTTATTTCTAGGCTTGTGTACCTTGCCCTCGGAGAGGACTATGGTGGCAGACATTATCAAGAGGAATGAAGAAAGAATAGATCTGTAAGAATGTTTTTTAAATTCTTTACATAAAGCAATGTTTCTCAGGATATAGTGACCTAACTACCCACAAGAACCACCTACCTGTTTCTTAAAAATGCAAATTCCTGGGTCACAACCCAGACCAACTGAATTGGAACCGCAAGATGAAACTGGAAATTTGTATTTTTAGAAAATACAAATGATTCTTATACATACTAGTTTAAGAACCAACTACATGGGGCACCTGGGTGGCTCAGTTGGTTAAGCATCTGCCTTCAGCTCAGGTCATGATTCCCACATCGGGCTCCCTGCTCAGCAAGGAGTCTGCTTCTCCCTCTTTCTCTACCCCTCCCCTTGCTCCTGCTCTCTCTCACTTTCTTTCTCAAATAAATAAATAAAATCTTTAAAAAAAAAAAAAGAACCAACTACATAAAGATAGAAATTTAACCAAATCAGGACATTTTTCCTGGACTTAATTTTATTTCAATTTTGTATGATGTCCGTGTTAGAGTCCTTATCTTCTCAGGCTGCCCACTCTCTGTGGTGAGAGAGGAAATGAGATGGGAGCAGCAGTAGTGACAGTGGCCAGGTGTCTCTGAAAAGTTAGCTGGGGAATGTCCTATCAAAGTAAATTAGAAGGAGTTGGTGTGAAGTGAAAGTAGTTGTATGCTTTGTGATAGGGTAAAGTGGGGTTTGACAGTGATCAAGCACCTTGGAGAGGAGACTTGGGGGCTGACATCACATGTAGGGGTTGTCTCATGGTCAAATTCTAATTAATCTAACATTTATTGAGTACCTATTATATGCTAGCCAGAGTACCAACTACTTTAATAATTTAACAAGCAAATATTAAGCATCTCCTCTGCGCAAGACACTGAGCTAGGCTTTCATCTGTGTTAGCTCATGACTCTTTGCGGCAATCCTGACTAATCTGTATTTGCCTGGAGAACTGAAGCCACTTACTAAATATCAAATAGTAATCATGGTTATAAACCTTGTCACATTCCTAAAACTTCCATGAATTCGGGGCTATTGATTTTACAGCCTACTCTCAATCTGAGATCTGGGCCTTCTGCGGGGATAAGCTCATACCTTCCACCAGAGATTCACTCAAACCTCACTTACTCACTCACTCATCCCTATTTTGTGCATCTGCCCTTTTTTACTTTCTTCATGAAGGTTTGGAAAGAGCCAGAGCCAAACGCTGCAGTCCAATTACATCGACTACTTGGACGAGCTCGCCTTAGAGATAGGTGCGAAGCCAGACATCCTGTCTCTCTTGCTGAAAGACCCCAAACTGGCTGTGAAGCTCTATTTCGGACCCTGCAACTCCTACCAGTACCGCCTCACTGGGCCCGGGCAGTGGAAGGGAGCCAAGAATGCCATCCTCACCCAGAAACAACGGATACTGAAGCCTTTGAAGACACGGGTACTAAAAGCTTCATCTGATTTCCCAGTTTCCTTCCTGTTGAAAATCCTAGGGCTTCTTGCTCTTGCTGTGGCCCTTTTTTTTCAGCTTCAGTGGTTCTAATCTGTCAGCATAAAGCTTTTGACTTTAGTGTCAGTTCCTCTTAAAAAAAAAAAAAGAAAAAATATGAAATCTAGATTCTATATTTCAGGGTTGAAAGGAACAGAGAGAGGTGGTCGCAGAGAAGAGCAGAATTAGGTCCATGTAAAAACACCAAAATGGTGTCATGAAATTTCTTTGCCACTCCACCCTTCCCTCAAGTCCTTCAGACTCTCCAAAAGGACAACTAAATAGCACTGGCTAAATAGTGCTGCAGGCCCCACAGAAGAGGGTTGTGTGGAAAAAACGGAAATACACAGAATGACAAGCAAGCCCCAGGGTTTAAAACATTGGAAAATGTCAATGGTGGGTAAATATTTAAATGCCTGCACGATGTTCTCGATAGGCTTCTTATCCGGACTGTATTTGGTAACAAAGTTCTCAAGTGTTACGTCATGCTTCATTTGCTTGGCAGGGAATCACTCAAAAATCCTGGAGGAAAAAATGAGAGGCTAGACTCAGAAAGCAATGGCGATGATCAGACAGACTCCTTGGGCCTCGTGGTGAAAGCAAAGCCAATAGGCACATTTCTTACATTTTGACAGAAACACCGTTGTAAAAATAAAAATAAACCTGCAGTAACAGCTATATACACATTCAGTGCTTATCATAGACCAGACATTGTGCTCAGGGCACATCGTACATATAACTTCATTGAAATTTCACAACAAATCTGTGAGATGGATGCGGCCATTCTACCCATTCTACAGATGATGAAACGGAGACTCAGAGCAGTTGGGTAACATACCCAAGACCATACAGCTGGTCTTGTCGTGGAGCCGGGATTGGAACCCAGTTTTGCTGGATTCTGGAACTGTGGATCATAACCTTTCCCCAGAATATCCTTACTTACAAAACCCCCATTGCTGACAAAGTGCTTGCTAACAGTTTATGCTATTTATAATCATATATATGTTGCTTTTGGAGGAACTTAACACAGGTGACAGCACTCTTCTTGCAAATATGATCAATTAATTTTATTCATAATATTTAGTGTATAGTCCAGCCAGATCTAAAGAGCATTTGAAGGAATTTACAATGAAAGACACCTATACAAGAATATTTAAGGTAATCATTGACATTTTGAAAAAGCAAGCACTGTGGCACAAGTATATGTCCCAAGTAGATGGAAAGCATTATAATGATTGAGCCTTGTATTTAGCTCTAAACTTAGAGGTAAACGAAGCAAAAAGTGAAACACTATGTAATCTCTGTCATCTGATAAAAGGAAGCATACCAGTTGGTTAGGAGGCACATTTTCTTGGAACTGAAATCCAAAAAAAACATACAAGCAATTCAATGTCAAAAGATATTGAGCAACAGAATAAACATCTGGTTTATTAATCCATTACAGCCATTCTCTCCATGAACTGTGCTTTGGGAGATAAGCTATGCCCTAAGCCCAGACCAAGGCCTATTGAAGAGGGAAAAGGTCAAAGATTAAAGATTTAGGCAAATTTCTCCTCTTACTCTTCCAAAGTCTGTGTGGACACTGATCTTCACTTTGGCCTGGATTTGTCCCTGAAGCACCCAGAGCAATGCAATGGCGATCTCTGTCAGTGGAAGCTTTATTTCTTTAAAGTCCATTGAAATGACACCAGCGTTTAAATGCAATGTATTTTTTTCATTGTTCCTATGAGTGGTTTCCCTTGAAAAAAAAATTCAGATGGTATATATACTTCTTGATTAAAAACTGATTACTTTGCTAATTATTAAAGATTGTTTGCAAAGCATTATATTATTATTAATCATAGTAGAGTTTATCAAGCCTGTATGGCAAGAATAGGTGAACTATTGCCTGCGGGTTAGAGAACATTTTATTGGAACACAGCCACAACACACATTTATGGTCTATGGCTGCCTGCGAGCTATAATGGCAGAGTTGAGTAGTTGCAACAGAAGCAGTATGACTCACAAAGCCTAAAATATTTACTCTCTGACCCTTTACGGAGAAAGTCTACCAATCCCTGCTTTGTAATATCCAAAGCATTGTCCTAATTATTTTTCATAACTTGCTTCCTTCATCATTACCACTACCCTAGGAAGTAACTATGGTCCTTATCCCACTTCTCCAGTGGACTAGATCAGGAAACAAGTGTCAGATTGATACTGAATCAGTGGGGGAAAAGTAGCTCCATTAGGACAGAATTATTATTGAATGTATGACCTTGAAAATCTTCGGAAGAACTTGATCTCTTGAAATCTTTCCAAATATTCTGCTATCTTTTTAAAAACATAAATAGTTCATTTCCAGAGTCTGAGATTGCCTAAGGAAGTCTCACCCAAGTTTATTCTTCTGCCTCGATACACCCTGAAACAGGAAACTATCCCGGACAAAGCACCTGGGATAGTTGGTTCCAAACGACATCCCACAAGCTACCTGCGTCCGAATATCTCAGGGAGCCTACAGAAGTGCAGATTTTTTAATACAAATACAGTAATAATTCAGACCTGCTGAATGAGAGTCTGTGCTGGAATCTCCAGTCTTGACAAGCTCTCTAGAAGATTCCTCTGCACATTAAATTTAAAAACCATTGGTTTGAGGGGCCTCTAAAAAAGCTGCTTTCAGAGATTGGTCTGTGCCTTTCTCCACTCCTCAGGGCCAAATTCCCCCTTTGGTTCAGCCTCGATGTTTCTTGCTGCAGTTTACAACGTTCTTCTTCTGTAAAGGATGTTAACCGGTTATCACCCTCTTCCCAAGTATCTCCCTGTGAGGTTCCCTTTACTAACCTTTTATAGTAACTACCCTTCTCTCTATGATAGCTACTCAGTTTTTCTTACCAAAAGCTAAATGGGTCCCATTCGCTCTTTGCAGAAAAATTAAGATATTTTAAAAATAAAACTCTTGGACTGCGACACGTAACAAAATTTCTAATAATAAAGGTTTCAAAAGCTTAACCCGGAAAGAATCCAGTGTTCCTATTACAGTGAGGATGGTGAAGGAAGGTCCTTCCTTATAATTGGTCCTTCGTCCTGGGAGACGCTGCTGCTGACACACAGCCCCGGGTGCAGAGCTCTTGGCCATTTCTTGAGGGAGATTGTGTTTGCACAGAACATAACTCACTTTCTTGTCCGGTCTGCCTTATGACCAAATTATGGATCAACGAGGCTTAAAAAAAAAGTCTCCTGGGATTAGATTCTTGTAATCCAGGTCAGATGCCAAAATGAGATTGAACATGCAAGGCTTTATTAAGGAAAATGCCTGTATGAGGGGGAAATAGGGAAAGTGCAGGAAGAGGCCAGAAGAGTTGTCAGAGAGCAGTGCAAGTCCGCCTCTGAATGAAGGAGAGACAGAAGAAGGTTTGGGTAGAAACATCCCGGACAGCTGTGCAGGCCAAGGAAGGTGCAGCAGAGCCACTGGGGAGTCCTCAGGCCATCAAGGAACCCTGACTCTCCCGTGTGATGGGCTTCAGCCTCCCTGCCATACTCAATCTGGCCGGCGGCAGCTCCTGGGAAGGGGACCTGAGCACAAGCACAGCAATGTATCTCGGGCACAACAGCTAAAGCCGCTGGTCAATGATGCAACCTGTGGTTAGCGATCCAAGAAGCACATTCTCAGGCTTGTAACGTCATTTTTGTACTTTTTAACTAATTGAATTACAGGTTTTAAATTAATTTACCTACTTAGTCATCCATTGCTTCCACAGCTAATTCTAAGACAGAGGCGTGCCTTCCCCTCAATCCAAAGCTTCCAGTTCCCTAGAAGCCCAGACCTGACGGTGTTTGAGAAGGCACTGACAAAGAGGTGCTGCGGGGTCTTCTTTTCCCTCTCCTTTTCTCGGAAACTTTCAGCGGCTCCTCATCACCGCCTTTGTCATTGAGGATTCTCCACACTAGCTGTAACCTTCCTTTCCAGCCCTACCTCCTGCCATTTTGCCCCCATACCTGCCCACTGCCTCACCATTCTAAAAAGTGGGGCACTTAGGCTTGCTTCACGCTACGTACTATGGCCTCCCAGCCCCCAGTGGCTGAGATCCGTCGGTTCCTGCAATGCTAGGTCACAGGGTATTCTCCAGTCCCTCCTCAGTCCCTCCAGCCAAAAGTCCTCTCCTCTGCCTCTCTATTACCAAACCACGTTGTCTTCATTCTGCAATAATGTTTACACTCTTGTCTTTTTGCTGGCACTAACAGCAAAAATGACAGTTTTGTGCCTCGGAGCCACCAAATCCAACTTCTAGAAAATAGAGCTTAAGACACTTTGTCACTCTTCAGGGTCATGCAATAATAGGATTTACACTTTGGAACCAAAGGGTCACTGCAAGTTCCTGGGTCATTTTAGAGATGGAAGAGATAAGCAGAATGCTCCCAGATAAGAAAACTAGGCACTGTTCAGGGCCACATACCCAGTCATGTCCCTGATGTTTCTTCCACTAACAGGACAAACACACCGTGGTAAGAACTGGCTGCTTTTCACCCTTGTGGAGGGGTATCTAAAACATGTTTTCTTACACCTAGCTGTCCATCTATATGTGCAACATACTCTGGAAGAGGGATTTTAATTACAGCTATTAAAAGGAGTTTTATTGCTAGACATTCCTATACTATGTGTTGCTGGACAGTAGAAAGTAATTGATGTCAATTTCTCTTGGTGTTGAACTACTTCTAATAACCCAAGTAACCTGGATAAAATAATAAAAAGCCATCACTTACTCATCATTTATTATGTTGTAGATGCTATAAAGAATTCAATTTCATTTCTTTAATCTTCAAACCCATTTTACACATCAGGAGATTGAGACTCAGAGAGGTTAAATACCTTCCCAAGTTATGTGGTCTGTAAGTGGGTCCAGCTGGGTTTTCCTGCCACCCCTGCCTCTACATCCTATGCTATGTGACAGTGTATCAGGTAATGAATCGGGGGGGGGGGGGGGCAGCCGTTTTTCAGTGTCTGTCTTATATCCAAGATAAAATTTTAATTTTAATCAATTTTGTTCCTTCTCTACACACCAAAAATAGAACTGATTCCCAGGAACACTAAAAACTACAAGTCATCAAAGAAGATTCACAAATGCTCGTAATATGTCTAATAAGATGATATAAAAGTATATTAATGTCTGTATTAATAAATATTATATTAATTTAGGTATTAAAGTATCTAAATAAGAATAGAAACTGCATTTGTTTAAAAAATAGATATATCTTCACAAGTGCCTGGGGAAAAAAGAAAGACTTCAGATTAGGGCAGAATGGGGTTCTTCAGGAGAAAAGAGAAATGTTCAAGTTATTTAAAAGGGGACTGAAGGAAGGAAAAAAAGAACAAGATGCTTGGGTGACTTAGTCAGTTAAGCATGGGCCTCTTGATTTTGGCTCAGGTCATGATCTCAGGATCATGAGATCAAGCCTCAAGTCAAGGTCCACATTCAGCAGGGAGTCTGCTTGAAATTCTTTCTCTCCCTCTCCTTCTGCCTCTCTTCACTCTCTCTCTAAAATAAATAAATAAATAAATAAATAAATAAATAAATAAATTATTTTTAAAAAATTTATGAGATGCATTTTTTTTTAAAAAAAAGAAAGAAATAGGGGCACCTGGGTGGCTCAGTTGGTTAAGCATCGGCCTTCAGTTCAGGTCATGATCTCAAGGTCCTGGGATCAAGTCCCGCATCGGGCTCCCTGCTCAGTGGGGAGCCTACTTCTCCCTCTTCCTCTGCCCCTCCTCCTGCTTGTGCTCCCTCCCCTTCTCTCTCTCTCAAATAAAAATTTTTTTTAAAAAAAAAGAAAGAAAGAAAATAAATAAGAACAAAAGGGAAGAATAGAGCCAATGAGATAGCAGAATGTGACGGGAGCAATGCAACCTCTCCCTTAAGTTTCAGTAAAGTTATTAAATACAACAATATCTGGTGGAGGTGCACTTTTTATGGAATACAGAAGGACCTAAGCTCTGTACTTATGTTGGGATAGGGCAAAACATTAACAGCGTGGTCAGGGTTGATGCAGACAGAGAAGGCAGGGAAGAAGCAGAAGTCTGGGGAGGATCACGACATTGGGACCATGTGCCTAGGAATAGGGTGACCCCCATCTGCTATGCAAATTACATATATTATACTTCAGATAAGTTCTCAGGTTGCCTAAGCCTTAGAACTATTTTGTGTAAATACAAAAGACCTGCTTGGAGTCCTTACTCCCACAACACTCATAACATTGTGGTCAAAACTGGATATTCCCCTCAAGCAAAGAGATCACTAAACCAGCCCTGCAAAAAATATCAAGAGGGATCCTGTAAGTGAAGACAGAGCCCAAAAGTAACATAGACCAGAAAGGAACAGAGACAATCTACAGAAACAGTGACTTTACAGATAATACAATGGCACTAAATTCATATCTTTCAGTAGTTAATCTGAATGTAAATGGGCTAAATGCCCCAATCCAAAGAAACAGGATATCAGATTGGATAAAAAAGCAAGACCCACTGATATGCTGAGACTCATTTTAGACGCAAAGACACCTCCTGATTGAAAATGAGGGGGTGGAAAATAATTTATCATGCTAATGTACATCAAAAGAAAGCTGGGGTGGCAATCCTTATATCAGACAAATTAGATTTTATTTTATTTTTTTAAAGATTTTATTTATTTATTTGACAGAGATAGAGACAGCCAGCGAGAGAGGGAACACAAGCAGGGGAGAGGGGGAGAGGAAGAAGCAGGCTCATAGCTGAGGAGCCTGATGTGGGGCTCGATCCCATAACACCGGGATCACGCCCTGAGCCGAAGGCAGGCGCTTAACCGCTGTGCCACCCAGGCGCCCCTGACAAATTAGATTTTAAAACAAACTATGATAAAAGATGAGGGAGGACACAATATCATAATTAAAGAGTCTATCCAACAAGATCTAACAACTTAAACATTTATGCCCCTGACATGGGAGCAGCCAATTATATAAACCAAATAATAACAAAATTAAAGAAACAAATCAATAATAATACAATAATAGCAAGGGACTTTAATATCCCCCTCACTGTAATGGACAGATCATCTAAGCAGAAGATCAACAAGAAAACAAGGGCTTTGAATGATATACTGGACCGGATGGACTTCACAGATATATTCAGAGCATTCCATCCTAAAGCAACAAAATACACATTCTTCTTGAGTGCACATGGAACATTCTCCAGAATAGCTCACATACTGGGTCACGAATCAGATCTCAACTGGTACTAAAAGATTGAGATCATTCCCTGCATATTTTCAGACTGCAATGCTTTGAAACTCGAATTCAATCACAAGAGGAAATATGGAAAAAGCTCAAATACATGGAGGCTAAAGAGTATCCTACTAAAGAATGAATGGGTCAACCAGGAAATTAAAGAAGAATTTTTAAAATTCATGGAAACAAATGAATATAAAAACACAACAGTTCAAAATCTTTAGGATATAGAAAAGGCCGTCCCAAGAGGGAAGAGTATAGCAGTACAAGTGTTTCTCAAGAAACAAGAAAGACCTCAAATACACAACCTAAATTAAACCTAGAGGAGCTGGAGAAAGAATAGCAAATAAAGCCTAAACCTAGCAGGAGAAGAGAAACAATAAAGGAGGTTAGAGCAGAAATCAATGAAATAGAAACCAAAGAACAGAACAGATCAACAAAACTAGGAGCTGGTTCTTTGACAGAATGAATAAGATTGATAAACCCCCGGGGCACCTGGGTGGCTCAGTCAATTAAGCGTCTGCCTCCAGCTCAGGTCATGATCCCGGGGTCCTGCTCAGTGGGGAGTCTGCTTCCCTCTTTCCCTCTGCCTCTCCTCCTTGCTCATGCTCTCTCTCTCTCAAATACATAAATAAAATTTAAAAAAAAAGATTGATAAACCCCTGGCCAGGCTTATCGAAAAGAAAAGAGAAAGGACCCAAATAAATAAAAGCATGAATGAAAGAGGAGCGATCACAACCAAGAAATACAAGCAATTATAAGAACAAATTATGAGCAACTATATGCCAAAAAACTAGGCAATCTGGAAGAAATAGATGCATTCCTAGAGATGTAAAAACTACCAAAACTGAAACAGAAAGAAATAGAAAACCTGAACAGATCCATAACCAACAAGAAAACTGAAGCAGTAATCAAAAATTTTCCAGCGCACCTGGGTGGCTCAGTCATCTGGGATCGAGTCCCACTTCGGGCTCCCTGCTCAGTGGGGAGTCTGGTTCTCCCTCTCTCCCTGCCCCCTGTTTGTGATCTCTCTCTCTTTCACTCTATCTCTTTCAAATAAATAAATAAAATCTTAAAAAAAAAAAATCCCAACAAATAGGAGTCCAGTGCTGGATGACTTCCCAGGGGAATTCTACCAAACATTTAAAGAAGAATTAATATCTATTCTTCTGAAGCTGTTTCAAAAAATAGAAATGTAAGGAAATTTTCCAAACTCTTTCTGAGGCCAGCATTACCTTGATCCCAAAACCAGACAAAGACCCCACCAAAAATTAGAATTACAGACCAATATCCCTGATGAACATGGATGCAAAACTCTCACCAAGATACTAGCCAATAGGATCCAATAGTACATTACAAGGATTATTCACCATGACCAAGTGGAATTTATTCCTGGGCTGCAAGGGTGGTTCAATATCCACAAATCAATCAGTGTGATACACTGCATTAATAAAAGGAAGGACAAGAACCACAGGATCCTCCCAATAGATGCAGAAAAAGCATTTAACACAATACAGCATCCTTTCTTGATTAAAACATTTCATAGTGTAGGGATAGAAGGAACATCTCATATCATAAAAGCCATATATGAAAAGCCCACAGCAAATACCATTCTCAATGGGGAAAAATTGAGAGCTGTTCCCCTGAGATTAGGAACATGGTGGGGATGTCCACTCTCACCACCGTTGTTCAACATAGTACTGGAAGTCCTAGCCTCAGCAATCAGACAATAATAAGAAATAAAAGGCATTCAAACTGGCACAAAGAAGTCAAATTTTCATTCTTCACAGACAACATGATACTCTATGTAGAAAACCCAAAAGACCCCCCCCCCC